>NC_136307.1:2063617-2591117 GCF_964198595.1 Lampetra fluviatilis
ATGTATGTTGGACTTATTTCGCACCGTACATAGCCAACCGCGCTAATCGGAGGTGCTCGCTAACACCACTTGCCCCAGCAGCCTTGTACGGCCCTACGGGGGGTAGTTGTGTATTTGCTTTCAGCGCGGGGCCGTGGGGCGCGGTAACCCAGCGGTTCATCGGCTGTGCTGTCAAACCCGGGGGTCAATTGCCGGTCGCGGATAACGTGAATGGCAATGCGGTAACTGAGCTCATCCCTCGAGCGGGATTGGGTGGGGGTGAGGGCGGGTCCCGCTCGGTCGACACGGCCCTTTAAATGATTCCGAGCTGCTGTGCCATCAGCTTTGGCCCCGCTCGCACCTCGCGCGCCGTGCCGCCCCTAACGGGTGCCCAACATCGTCATCTGCCGCGGCAATCCACAGCGGTTCACCAGTTAATTCTCTATTTTTTGTGCGCACATTTAAATATTTTGCCTCGTTGCTTTCGATTCGAATTACTTATTTCGAATTTAAACGGAACCATCTGGAATTCATAATTTTATTTAAAAAAAATCTAAACCAGTGGCGCAACAGCTCCTGAGCTGCTCTGTGAACCCGGCGAACCGAGTTCGATTCCCAAGCCGTGGCCGCTCACATCAGCCACGAGTCATAACAGGACCGGTCCTCCCCCACTGCTTCTGTTTTAGCAACCCACACTGGTAAAAAAAACAAGACCCCTATGACTTGGGGAAGTCTTCATCCTTTGATGGATTGAGAATGGCTGGAATTAAAAGTTACTGTGTAGCATATAGCGAGCGTGCTATACCAAGAAGACATAACATCCGAATTAGAGAAAGACGTTTCCCAGCTGTCAGCATGAAACAAATTGGGTAAGGGAAGTTTTTCGTCTCCGCCTCGTAGAGGAGAAGTTTGGCCTCGTTGAGTCGTGGACTTTGGAAAGTAAAATAAACTCCCAAGGAGCGAAACTTTGCCGAGCTGCCTTTTGACTGAAACCACCGATCCGCGCAGTGCAACAACAATCATCTTGCCTGCATTAATAACCTGCTTCCATTCCTCCCTCAAAACCCATCTCTTCCCCCTCACCCATCCTGCTGCTACTCCCTCTTCTCTCGCCCCCCAGCTACAACCAGGCCTGCCCCAACACAAATCCCTATAACTACCCCAACCCTTATCACTATCACTATCCCTGCTCGACTGGGGCTTGCCAGGTGTTGTAGGTTTGGGTCGCGAGGTGCCCAGGAGATAAGATGGGGTTTATCTGGAATCTCCGGTTTCCTCCCGCGTGCCGAACGCTCGTAAATTATTTAATAGGAAATATCCCAACGCAGTACCCTCCTGAAAGAGTTTTGGCACTCGGCGATGCTTAATTGAAAATGTCATATTGTTTCGATTTAAAGCTTTCCTGACTGCAGGGATTCATCTTCTTGGTTCTTTCGGTAAAGTCACGTAGTAGGGAAATAATAAAATAATAACATTTGTACATTTTTTTGTATTTTATTCTGTTTTATTTTTATTACTTTAAAATTTCCCTTCTACGTGACTTTACCGAAAGAACCAAGAAGATGTCATATTGTTGTTACGCACGATGCATAATCAGTACCCTCCCCGTCATAGGAATGTGGAATTTCGAGCACTGGCTCAGAGCTGTAAAGGCGACGCTGAGCTCTGCCTCGGTGGTCATTTGAGAAGGAAATCACTCTAACTTGAAGGGGGGAAAAAACTATCTTAAAACGCCATAAATAGGGGGCTCGCGAGCTACATAACTTGGCAGCGTTTCTGGGTAATTTATGTGAATTGTAGATAACTTACGCTGACAGTACCATTACATATAAGCGATAATAATTTATTCACAATCCTGAGCTGCGCTAATTATTCCTCGTTGTTGTTGTTGTTGTTGCGAACTTTGCTGGGAGACTCTCACGATGCGTCATTTATCCCGCAAGACTGGAGGAAGAGCAGAATAATAATTCACGTTGAAGACAGTTTTCATCTATCCGTCGTCCTCAATCACGGGGTTTATCACGGATCTTGGCATACGAGACTTTGAGATGACCCACGACGGTCCGTCTGCCGATGCTCAGATGCAAAGGCCACTGTACGGCAGATGTTGTGATTTTTGTTTAAAAGAAACAAAAACACATTTGTGCGGTACAGTACTGCGTTGGCAGCGGCGCACAATAATGCTGCCTTGAGGGGCAAAGATATATATATAATTAGCGACATTTAAATATGATAGGTCACATTTGAGGCAATTACCATCCTCCCGAATGGAGGATTGGCCATTCTTCTTGTAAGATTACGGGCCATTCCCCGACTCGCCGCTGATTATACACGTTATATATTTATTCTATTCTGGGCAGTTTATTCACAAACGTGACTTTTTGTAATTTTCAAGTCTTTTGGTCCTGCCAATTGACGTCAACTCCCACAATGGAGTGATTCACATCCACAGCGATTCGATGGCCTGTCATCATGATTCCCAGTCGCGACTGTGCTACCTTGCTGCTATTTCATCATGGGACCTCCTTTGCCAGTACCAAAATATGATAATAGGGTTTACCCCTCTTTTTCTGACAACAAAACAGCTGTGTTAAGATGTTAAAACACCAAACTGAAACCTTTTACAAGGAATCATGTCTACATTAACCACAATGCTTGTGGTCAGACTGGAAACAAAAAACATACTCTGATAATATATGCATTGTCCTTGAAACTGATTGGTCCACACCAGAGACAGCTTTCTTTTGAGCCTCGTCTCAAACGGTGTTAGACCAATCAGTTTCAAGGACAGTGCATCTATTATCAGGGTATGTATTTTTGTTTGCATTCTGACCACAAGCATTGTGGTTAATGCAGACATGATTCATTGTTAAAGGTTTCAGTTTGGTGATTTAACATCGTAACACCTGTTTTTCTGCTATTGTTTGTAAGTTTTTTTGCCGATTCTAACACCCGCGATTCGGTGCGTATATCGTAAGCTAAAGCATCGATATTCAGCATGTAAATCGATGCATCGTGACAACACGACTATCTGGCCTGCCCCAGCACAAGCCACTCTTCGTCTCTGTAGATGATCTAACGTTAATAAATGTTAACGGACTGTACGAATAATAAAAAAAGCAACGCTCAGCACTGCACTTTGATAATGCATGAGATAAATTCAATAATGATTAAGGAGGAGGTGCAGCTTTCTTTCGCCAGCGAGAGACATTGGGTTTGTATGCAGTTAAATCAGACGTTGCATTGGCGTTTGAATTATTGAGGAAAACGAAATGGGAAAATCTTGAATTACGGCATGCTTCCTGAAGTGGTACGCGTCCCTACAAGCTCGTGCCGTACACATTCAGCATCGCACCGCGGTTTCACTAAATCCCCAGAACTACGGCGCGATGCAAGCAACATACGCCGTACGTCTTTACACAAACGACGGTCGTGCTGGGGGGGGGGGGCAGTGAGTGAGCGTTTGCGATGCTTGTGCCTCTAAGGGGATGCACGCTGGGCACTATGCGCCCGTGGTGAGTGTCAGATTTAATTATCTGGAATATCGCATGTTCAGACTCTTTAAGGCCAAATTTCCGATTAATTTAGAATTTTGTATTTTCGGATTTTAATTGACTGACTTTGAATATTTCGCACTGCTTATGCACCGAATGTCACCATCATGATCAATGGCGGAGCCAGGAATTTCAGGTGGGGGGGGGGAAACCCCTCCAGCAATGAAAAATGATAGAGGAGTTGTTAGAAAGTAAGGACTTGTCCCTTGCTTTTTATGCGACGCGTGTGCGGCGATGGCGCAGCCATCGATCGAGGGTCGAATTCGAACCATGTGTGATCGGCATCGCGCTCGCTGAAGGTGTTTGCCTTCAGGGAAGTCGTGTACTGTGTAAGCAACTGCGCACAATTCTGTGAGTCACTTATAACTGCTTTGCCGTTACTTATCGCCAATTATGGACTCAGACTATTGTCCTATCATCTCATAGAATTTCTGGCACATAATAATACGCTACACAGTGGCAGTGGGGGTCGCAAAATGCCGATTTATTACTAATAAACCCCAATGATCTGGGGGCACGTGTCACCCCCCCCCCCCCCACTGGAATCGCATCTTTTTTTGCTACAATCGCATCACTAAAACAGTAATTTTCATCTAAATATTTTGACATTGTATTAATGCACGCAGAAACTGGCGTCACACGATTGCCCTCTTGGTGGGATGAGCACAGAAGTGATCTGACTGAAGTTTAGTCATTTCCCGCGATGGCACATTTTTGCATGATCTGAAATTTCACAGCCAGGCCCCATCTTCAAATTTTTGGGATTAATAAACCTGGGAACACATCCCTACCGTGCACCGACACAAGCAAATATCTTTCAATGCTTGCTTACAAATTGATTTGTATCTCAAATGTGAATGGGTGAAAAGACTGATTTCAAACTGGGTCACAATTCAAGCGAAGAAAAATGTACATTTAAAATCTTGCTGTTGCTTTCTCACTTGTTGGGTGTCTCGTTTTGTCTTAACTGTAGCTTCGCTCACTCGATTAGCGCAAAATATATCATTGACATAAATTAACGCAAATCATCAATAATCGGCTGATAGACATGATGCAATGCGTGCGACGGCTGAATCACATGCGTAGTAATAGATTTTAGTCGACAAATCTTTGCATGCTTGGTACAGTATCTTCACAGATTGTATGTCGTAATCAGCACTAAGTTAAGCCAGAACCAACTCCCAAACGCTCTTCCATAACATGATGTTGGCATGCCACAGCCACCTTGCTTCGTCTTGTCACAATCATATAAAGATGTTCATAGGATTATAGAACTATGGAGTATAATAATATCGGAGTAGTATGGACAGGTTGGCCTTGTATTCTAGTCGTAGTGCCTTTCGCCAAGCCTCACTACTCCGTGTCAGCTGCATGAGCATTCTGTGAAATATCAAGTGACATCCAAGCCCTGGCCATAGTAAACGCAGTTTGCCGGGACAACTTGACGTGCGATGTTGGTCTGCCAGCTTGGATCGGACCGAGCTCCAGCCGCGTCATCAGTCCCCCGCTCGTCTCCGCTCAAACCGCTCCGCACGGCAAATCTACAGGGGCAGCTGCACACGTGTTGAATAGAAAAACATACTAAATCTGCCTGTGCGCACCTGCAGTCCATACCTCCTGTGCATACTATTTATTGAGCGAACGTGTTTGCCTGTGACCTTTACACAGTTAGAGCACCAGATACACAATGTTTTAAAAAAGAATGTACTTATTTAACGCACCGAGTATGTCGATGTTATATTTGCGAGCGGGCGTCAGCCCACGTAGCCAGAGAGCCACGTGACAGCCTCCTCCTCCTCCTCCTGCACGTGCAGGGCAGAGGTCGCAAACGGGTTTTGATTCCTTACCCGTGCCCGTACCCGGCCGCACCAGGGTCGCAAACGGGTACCCGTACCCTACCCGATACCCGGCTGCCCGTACCGGGCCGGGTATCGGGTAGGGTACGGGTACCCGATTGCGACCTCTGGGATGAAGCCATGTTGCATGCGCGGGTGGGTTGATTCTAGGAACTTGAATTGTGAGAAGAGACAAGACGTTGGGAAATGAGTGACAAACGGTTACTCACCAGTGACTCACGGCCTACTCGTACCTGGCCGCACCGGCCGGGTACGGGTAGCCGGGTATCGGGTAGGGTACGGGTATCAGGTACCCGATTGCGACCTCTGCCCCCTGGTCACGCGAATAACATCTCACCCGTTGGCCTTTGGAAGAGCGCCCTTGCGTTCGGACAACTTCACCTACGTGATGTCGTGGTGCTGCTGCCAAGCCCCGTGTATCTCCCACATCACCCTGGTCACGTCAAATCAAAACAATTGATGAGCGCCTTTTAGTAATTGCGGCCACTCTTATAGTGCGAGGCTATCGCCGTGTCTCAGAGATGTGTAGAAGTCTGCAGCGGTGTCGTTGTGTCAGAATATGTATTTAGACTGGAGTCGTTTATGAGAATAGATTCTTACGCTGACGATACTCGCGTATAATCGCGCGCGTGATAATCGATTTTTTTAAAATATATATTTGATGCACCGTGCACATCCGACTACGTCCACTGTCAATACGCAGCGATGCCGTCGGCTCCCTGTTGCGATTGCTCGATGGATGTTTGGCATCGCACAACCGCGAGCGGTGGCGGCGATAGCTTAAGAAGGCCGTCATCCAGCAGTGGATGGATCACGACCGTTCACGATGATGATCCCTCTGACGTGACAGGGTCTCGTGACCCCTGCTTGCAAAGAGAGGCCACTGCTGTACATTCACGACGTAACAAAGGATTGGTCCTCGAATCAGACGGCGACCCTAAGTCGTGATGATTCATCAAAGTGCGAAGGGGAAGAATTGTTACCAGTCTAATGATCAGTGACCATGGCAGTAAGCCATCATGTTTTTGTGCTTAGTAGTCCTGTATCTATTTGATTTCATCTCCTACGTTCAGGCACGCAGTTCCATGCGGCTGCAATTAGGACCTAACCTTTCAATGTTGTTTTATTCCTTCCCCATCCCAATTATATTCGAGCTGTATTATCGGCATCCTGTCAGCGAGAAGAAGTGATTCCGTTGGGAACTCTTTGACGGCGCTAGCATTTTGTGTCGCCTTGTGTCAGCTGCCTCGAAAGACGCCGTCGCAAAGGAGCTTTTGAAATCCCTACAGTAGGCCACGTTTTATGCCTGATTTCCAGAGGTGTGGACTCGAGTCATGTGACTTGGACTCGAGTCAGACTCGAGTCATGAATTTGATGACTTGCGACTCGACTTGGACTTGCATAACAATGACTTTGTCCCACCTATGAGATGTGGACTCGAGTCATGTGACTTGGACTCGAGTCAGACTCGAGTCATGAATTTGATGACTTGCGACTCGACTTGGACTTGCATAACAATGACTTTGTCCCACCTATGAGATGTGGACTCGAGTCATGTGACTTGGACTCGAGTCAGACTCGAGTCATGAATTTGATGACTTGCGACTCGACTTGGACTTGCATAACAATGACTTTGTCCCACCTATGAGATGTGGACTCGAGTCATGTGACTTGGACTCGAGTCAGACTCGAGTCATGAATTTGATGACTTGCGACTCGACTTGGACTTGCATAACAATGACTTTGTCCCACCTCTGCTGATTTCCCACACTAAGGGGTGGGGAACAAAATGTATAAGCCCAGAGCTGTCAACGCGTACCGTTTACCCCGTATTCTTGTACAGGGAAATTGAGTTTTCAAGTCCACACGGCGTACAGCCGTTTCAATCCTGGCAATTTTGTCTGTTTGTGTTTCTCCCGTGTGACGGGACTTCGACTTAAGAGCCGCGTGGCTCACAGGGCTATACCTAATAAATGAAACTTGAAACTTTTTGGATGGACGTTGAGATTTATAAGGGCACTGGGTGACCAATAAGGTCTGAATTGGTCTGTAATAAGGTAGGCAGCACTGATAAGGGGTTGACAGATATGTAAGCCCTGGACAACATGTTTATCGCATGGTTATTCGGTACTTATTTTTTGGTCACAGAACTCTTTATGGTTGGTTTACTCTTCAACAATAACCTTTAGAACAGGACACATGAAGGGATCACGCGGGCGGCTCTGCGAAATCCGCTTCCGTGGGCCATTCTCAAACACGGAGGCTTCCGCTGCTGCTGCGCGAGGAATCCCATCGCGAACTTGGGTCTCGAGTCACGATTCTGTTGTAGGCACAATCGCGATAAAAACTGAAAAAAATGATCTCGCAGTGTCGCGGAACATTTGAGTGACCATCGCCAAAGAATTGTCGGATGGCTGCGGAACGCGAACCGTCATGCGCGTACGTTACGTCGAACTTATTTCGCACCTTACGTAGCCGACCGCGCTGGTCGGAGGTGCGGGCCAAAGGACAACAAACTAAATCACAATAAAAGCAGTTGACCGGCAGACCGCAGCCAGCTCATCATCTCGGTGGAGAGAATGTCTAAGCTGGCAAGGCAAGGGCTCACCCGGCCGCGTGCCCTTCGCTGCACAGCGCGTGCGCCGCGCGTGTTGACCCGCCGATGCCAAACGTGCATCGGCGAAGGAGGCCGGGATTGAGATTGACTGCTGCTGCCTGCGTCTGTTGTCGCTTCGAGCGAGCGTCCAAACGCCCACTCGCTGCTGCCGGTTCCGCAGAGCCCCGCTCATTAACGCTTGGCGGCTAAGACGGAGACGACGGCGGCGGCGTCTCGGTTAAAGCCGCGCTCGGAGCTCTCGGTGCGCGACGTGATTAGCGCTGATTTGCCTCTCGAAGGAAATAGCTGAAGGTTCCTGTGGCTCATTACTTGCGCTCGCCTTCGGCCGCGGCTCAGTGGTCACGGGGAAGGGGTGTTGCCGCCTCCTCTTCGGACAGAAGTTGAAGACCACGTCTCGGCCTGCAAGGACATCATGGACACGCGAGGCCTCTTGAGAGGGTGTATTCAGCCTCGGCTCGCTCTCGTCTGTGAGATGCTGCCACGGTGGTGGAGTGGTGAGCACGCACTGGGCTTGCTGTGCTAAATTTGATTTTACAGCTCTTTCTCAGAAAGGAACCTGGCCACAAATGATAGAGCAACGAAGCAGCTTACCGTGTGGAAATGTATAACGGTCAAATACTCTCTAAACGCGTGATTTTGATTCTAAATGTTGAGGGGGAAACCGGAGGACTCGGAGAAAAATTCACGCGACCATGGGGAGAGAGACACGCAATCTCGAACTATACAGGCGTCAGGGTTGGGATCGAACCCACGACCTCCTGCACACCAGGCGAGGGAGTTAACATCTCACCACCGTGGCGAAATCTTCCGGTTCATTTACCCGGCGCGGCAGTTAAAACGACAGGGAAGTTTCGTAAATTCCCTCCTTACCCCGGCCTCTGTCCATCAAGCGGTATATAATTGAGCACACCGGAATTTGTCGATTGGCAAGTCGTCTGTATGTACGAATGTTGAACTTCTTTCGCACCCTACGTAGCCAACCGTGCAAATCGGAGGTCGCGTATGGTGGGGTAAAGTGTGGTGGGGTAAAGTGTGGTGGGGTAAAGTGTGGTGGGGTAAAGTGTGGTGAGGTAGAGTGTGGTGGGGTAAAGTGTGGTGGGGTAAAGTGTGGTGGGGTAAAGTGTGGTGGGGTAAAGTGTGGTGGGGTAAAGTGTGGTGAGGTTGAGTGTGGTGGGGTAAAGTGTGGTGGGGTAAAGTGTGGTGGGGTAAAGTGTGGTGGGGTAAAGTGTGGTGGGGTAAAGTGTGGTGGGGTAAAGTGTGGTGAGGTAGAGTGTGGTGGGGTAAAGTGTGGTGGGGTAAAGTGTGGTGGGGTAAAGTGTGGTGGGGTAGAGTGTGGTGGGGTAAAGTGTGGTGGGGTAAAGTGTGGTGGGGTAGAGTGTGGTGGGGTAAAGTGTGGTGGGGTAAAGTGTGGTGGGGTAAAGTGTGGTGGGGTAAAGTGTGGTGGGGTAAAGTGTGGTGGGGTAAAGTGTGGTGGGGTAAAGTGTGGTGGGGTAAAGTGTGGTGAGGTAGAGTGTGGTGGGGTAAAGTGTGGTGGGGTAAAGTGTGGTGGGGTAAAGTGTGGTGGGGTAGAGTGTGGTGGGGTAAAGTGTGGTGGGGTAAAGTGTGGTGGGGTAGAGTGTGGTGGGGTAAAGTGTGGTGGGGTAAAGTGTGGTGGGGTAAAGTGTGGTGGGGTAGAGTGTGGTGGGGTAAAGTGTGGTGGGGTAAAGTGTGGTGGGGTAAAGTGTGGTGGGGTAAAGTGTGGTGGGGTAGAGTGTGGTGGGGTAAAGTGTGGTGGGGTAGAGTGTGGTGGGGTAAAGTGTGGTGGGGTAGAGTGTGGTGGGGTAAAGTGTGGTGGGGTAGAGTGTGGTGGGGTAAAGTGTGGTGGGGTAAAGTGTGGTGGGGTAAAGTGTGGTGGGGTAAAGTGTGGTGGGGTAGAGTGTGGTGGGGTAAAGTGTGGTGGGGTAAAGTGTGGTGGGGTAAAGTGTGGTGGGGTAAAGTGTGGTGGGGTAGAGTGTGGTGGGGTAAAGTGTGGTGGGGTAGAGTGTGGTGGGGTAAAGTGTGGTGGGGTAGAGTGTGGTGGGGTAAAGTGTGGTGGGGTAGAGTGTGGTGGGGTAAAGTGTGGTGGGGTAAAGTGTGGTGGGGTAAAGTGTGGTGGGGTAAAGTGTGGTGGGGTAAAGTGTGGTGGGGTAAAGTGTGGTGGGGTAAAGTGTGGTGAGGTAGAGTGTGGTGGGGTAAAGTGTGGTGGGGTAGAGTGTGGTGGGGTAAAGTGTGGTGGGGTAGAGTGTGGTGGGGTAAAGTGTGGTGGGGTAAAGTGTGGTGGGGTAAAGTGTGGTGGGGTAAAGTGTGGTGGGGTAAAGTGTGGTGGGGTAGAGTGTGGTGGGGTAAAGTGTGGTGGGGTAGAGTGTGGTGGGGTAAAGTGTGGTGGGGTAGAGTGTGGTGGGGTAAAGTGTGGTGGGGTAGAGTGTGGTGGGGTAAAGTGTGGTGGGGTAAAGTGTGGTGGGGTAAAGTGTGGTGGGGTAAAGTGTGGTGGGGTAGAGTGTGGTGGGGTAAAGTGTGGTGGGGTAAAGTGTGGTGGGGTAAAGTGTGGTGGGGTAAAGTGTGGTGGGGTAGAGTGTGGTGGGGTAAAGTGTGGTGGGGTAGAGTGTGGTGGGGTAAAGTGTGGTGGGGTAGAGTGTGGTGGGGTAAAGTGTGGTGGGGTAGAGTGTGGTGGGGTAAAGTGTGGTGGGGTAAAGTGTGGTGGGGTAAAGTGTGGTGGGGTAAAGTGTGGTGGGGTAAAGTGTGGTGAGGTAGAGTGTGGTGGGGTAAAGTGTGGTGGGGTAGAGTGTGGTGGGGTAAAGTGTGGTGGGGTAGAGTGTGGTGGGGTAAAGTGTGGTGGGGTAAAGTGTGGTGGGGTAAAGTGTGGTGGGGTAAAGTGTGGTGGGGTAAAGTGTGGTGAGGTAGAGTGTGGTGGGGTAAAGTGTGGTGGGGTAGAGTGTGGTGGGGTAAAGTGTGGTGGGGTAAAGTGTGGTGGGGTAGAGTGTGGTGGGGTAAAGTGTGGTGGGGTAAAGTGTGGTGGGGTAAAGTGTGGTGGGGTAAAGTGTGGTGGGGTAAAGTGTGGTGAGGTAGAGTGTGGTGGGGTAAAGTGTGGTGGGGTAGAGTGTGGTGGGGTAAAGTGTGGTGGGGTAAAGTGTGGTGGGGTAGAGTGTGGTGGGGTAAAGTGTGGTGGGGTAAAGTGTGGTGGGGTAAAGTGTGGTGGGGTAAAGTGTGGTGGGGTAAAGTGTGGTGAGGTAGAGTGTGGTGGGGTAAAGTGTGGTGGGGTAGAGTGTGGTGGGGTAAAGTGTGGTGGGGTAAAGTGTGGTGGGGTAAAGTGTGGTGGGGTAAAGTGTGGTGGGGTAAAGTGTGGTGAGGTAGAGTGTGGTGGGGTAAAGTGTGGTGGGGTAGAGTGTGGTGGGGTAAAGTGTGGTGGGGTAAAGTGTGGTGGGGTAAAGTGTGGTGGGGTAAAGTGTGGTGGGGTAAAGTGTGGTGGGGTAAAGTGTGGTGAGGTAGAGTGTGGTGGGGTAAAGTGTGGTGAGGTAGAGTGTGGTGGGGTAAAGTGTGGTGGGGTAGAGTGTGGTGGGGTAAAGTGTGGTGGGGTAAAGTGTGGTGGGGTAAAGTGTGGTGGGGTAGAGTGTGGGTATTCTCCCACCTCTTCCAAGACGTCTGGCCAGTGTGGAAGAGGAGGCCAAAACACCGATCTAAAGGAGCTCCTTGTAGCGTCCTCTAGTGGAAGGGCCCCTTTTGCCAACGGCGGCGTGAGCGAGCTGTTACAGCGCTGCTCCTTTGCCTCGGATCTGCTGGCTCGGTGACGCTCGCGCAGAGGACAGTCCCGTCGCGTTCCAGACTCACGAGTATAATTTTTCAGTAAGACTGGATCGAGAAAAAAAATACAAATATATTTTTATCTGATAGAATCAACTTTTTCTTTCCTGCCAGAGGAAGACACAAATCCAAAAACAGTGAGCAGCTCTTGCAGCGATGCACCGAGGACGTTCGACCCGGGCTGTTTGACACGAGTCTTACTCTTCGTCCATGAAAACGCAAAGATGTTACTAGCGACTTACCCAACCCACCTGATGTAGTAATTTCTACACCAGAATATGTGCCCGTTATTCGACCCTTTCACGTCTCCGTCTTTTCCTCGACCTTCCGGCGATTGGGATACGCAACGTTGTACAGCGACGCGAATAAATTGCGCCCGGTGGATAACGTCATTTTCCACTGATCAATTGTCGATGCAGTTAATTGGAGGTGTGCGTTTCAGCGCCCCTGGATAAGTGGAGTGCCGCTGCGTCAAGAGCTATCAGCTCTGTGCGGACGGTAAACGGGAGTCGTTATGCAGATGGAGGCACACTGCAGTCACATATGGCTTTGCCGAAAATATCAGGTTTTGAGGAATTGTGGCATCAGCCATTAATCATTGACTTGCCCATCGACCCAAGGAGTAACTACGTAGCTATGGATTATTCCTTGAGTGTTTCTCAAGCCCAGCCACACAGCGCAAAAGGATATCGTATATCAATGGTCCGCCATCTGATCGTACAACAGGACTCACAATGGGTGAAGGGAATGGCGTATTCGGGCAGCAGATGCGCCGTTCCACGTCCTTCCTTCCGTTTGGGAAACGAACCTTGACGCCGGCTCTTGGCGTTGCCCGCTGTTGTTCGTCGTTGCTTGGCACTGATATTGCGTGGCGGCTACGTGGCTCAAGGGATCACCGTTTCCATCCGATCAGTACGCTGGCAATGCCGAGATCCTCGCTCAGAATCCAATAGTTTCGCCAAAGAGTTTCACGAGATTTTGTCGGCTCAATTAAATAAATTGTTGTTTTTTTGTTACTCCTCAGAGTGACCTTCCCCAGATCTGAGGTTCGCGTAGAACTGTTGTGGCTGGAGGACATCTGCCACTCTCTCGCTTATCCAGTGGCATCCTTCGTAAGCGTCCTCCACAGAGGTGGATCGCTGATACCATTGATATCAAATGTCAACAAGTTCACTCAGTCGTCTTGGTGCACGTTAGCCCATCGCTCCTTTTGGGTATACCGCACCCATTCACTCTCCTTCTACCCAGCCAAACACGAGTTGCTAGGGCATGCCGGTGGCTTGCATGATAGAACATTTCCCAGGCGTATCCGAGTATCTCTGAGCTCCTTACACAATCCAACCTCGGCAAGCCCAGAATGGATTGTAGGCGGTCCATCGTGAATATTGGAGGCTGGCAGAGAGGTTGTTCCTGTGAAGGAGGCCTTGTTTCGCAGACGTACATAGTTTGAGTTTAGTTTGATACAAACAAAATAAAAGATGATTGCGTGCCGCAAAGTTGCATTCCCATGCCACACTTCTTCTCTCGCCGTCTCCCACTTGAAAAGTATTTTTTTATTTCCACTGGAAGAATCCGGTGAGCAGTGAAGCTCTTTTTCACGAACATCCGGTGATCTTGAGTGTTTAACATTGACCAACATCTCGGTACTCGGGCACAACAAAAATCAGCAAGCTGTGTTGCCGTGTCAGCGTTGCGTGTCGCCGTGTCATTGCAGAGCGTTGGTGGAGGACTCAGCTGCCCGCGAGACCCGGCCATGTTCGCGTTCCGCCCGCTCGCCTCGCCGGCCGACGTGCTGGGATGCAGCCCGGCCGTCCCCGGCTCCACCGCGGCACCCGACCCGTGACCCCCGTGACCCCCGTGTCCCTGGCCCCCTTTGACACCCGCGAGGCTGTCGCGTCTTTGTCGAGGCTTGACCATTCCACGGTTTATTTACGGAGTCGCAGGCGTGGCAGGAAAAACAAAAAAACGCCGTCGCAGCGCCGTCGAACTGACTCGGGCAAATCGCGACGGCGATGTCGGGGAAAATGCAGGCCGGCTCGATGGGAAAAGTGACGCGAAAGTTCATGGGTTCGTGTTAATGTCACAACGGGTTTGAACTTAGGGCACAGTTATTGCGATGCGGTGGGGGGGGAGGGAGTTGCAACGGGGCAGTTTCGGAGCGAGCGGTTTGCATTCGTGCACGTGGGTAATGAAGAATGTAATGAACCGATTTAATCCGACGACATCTAGGCTATCTGATGAAGCGGTCGGAAATGCGGGCGGCAAAGAAAAAATGCATTCCAGCCGTGGTTGTTTCGCAGGAGGCAGCCGTCGCCTTATGCAAGAACGGTGCAGCAGAGTTAGCGAGCGATTCCAGGGGGAAATGCGGTGCGATGTAGAACCGGGTAAAGGAAGCTGGCTATAATCGTGCCAATGCGATGATCTCTGTCACGTGTGACAGCGAGGGTCCGAGGGACGGCATTCCAGGTCATGCGGCGGTTGCTGAATGGGTTTACGACGACGCGGACTGTGAACGGCCGTGCATATCGACAGCTCTCGCTCGTTCATTCAATGTGCAGAGGGGAAAGGTAGCGAAGGTGATGCTTACGTTGCCACCCGTCCCGGTTTTCCAAGGATTGTTCCTCTTGTTGAGGCAGCTGTTGCCCTGGGAACATCTGTAAGTCTTCCCGGGACGTCACTCTACAATACACCATGGCAAAACAAAGACGATATATATTCACGAATAGCTATCCCTTTCTTCCCATGATACGTCTTGGATATTTTAGCTCCGAGGTGCCAAGTCTAAACATAGCAGACACGAAACGCCGAAGCTAGACTACATTCTTCCTCATGCTGTGTTTTGCAATTTGCTTTTTCGGCCATAGCTCACTGCAAACAGTGTGTCTTTGGGTGCCATTTGCTTATCGCCAGGCCTCTACAATAGCCTATTACGCGCCTGCCAGTACAAATTTGTGTGTATTGAACTTCTTTCGCACGTTACGTAGCCAACCGTGCTCACATCGGAGGATGCGGAAAAACCCATCAGCCCACAGAGATCTGCTCCACCCCACGGCGTCTCTCTCGGTGGCTTCTCTCGACAAGCACGACGATAACGCCATCCGCCCGCTCGCAAAAGGAACCGTTGTCTTCCCGAGACACTTGCTGTCGCCCCGAAGTGTTTACCGCACTATCCAAGGGCGTCGTTGTCAACCCACCGCATGGCAAGTCGTTCGCGAGGCGTTCATGAAACACTGTCGGACTGCTCACTGGGTAAAATAACCACGAGATGATTTCTCCCAGCATGCACTGCTCTCGTGTAAACCGTGGAATGTTCAAAATCAAAGAAAGAGTAATGGGGGGGGGGGGGGTAACACCGCTTGGATTTCTTTATTTCTCCCCCCAACCCCATGAACACATGCAATGAGAATCCTCAGAAGCGGTCGCTTGTCTGAGAGACGCCCCGTGGCCAGTTCCAGGGGGAGTTTTTATTTTGTTTTGTTTCTCCAAACGAAGAAGAAGAAAGTGTTCTGCAGAAAATGCAAAGTTGTCGTACTGTTCAGTGAATGCTGCCTTATCTTGCAAGTATTTTACACGTGTTTCCTAGGTACGCATGGACGGTTAAGTGTGACGATACCAATTCGTTTTTTTTTCAATGAAATAATTTATGTTTATCCTCGAACCGTGGTGAAGTTTTCTTCGTGTTTATTTTTCTCGTCGGTTACGCTTAAGTGCAGTATATTAAAGTGGATAAAACAGAATTGCTTTTTTTTATCATTCTCCATTTTGGCTTCGTAATATTTATGGCCTGGCAATGGAATGCAGTCTTTCTTTTTGAATTCATCAGTCCCCCTGTGTAATGTGAGTGTCCATGGACGGACGCCTTCGCATCAGGGCTAGAGCCATTGTGCGTGTCGTGGTGGGTGGGTGGGGGTTGGCACAGTAGGGGGCACAGGTGGTGCATCAGCCAGTCATCTCGGTCATCTCAGTCAGTCGACCCGTGGCACCTGGGTCTGCCCCGTGACCTCCTGCCAGCGGGCGTTCGACACTTCACGTGACCTCAAGGTGCACATGGCCTGGCACAAGCGTCGTGGTGACGTCACCACCACTTAGTGGCGAATGGCGGTTGTTGTTGTTGTGGGGGTACGGACACGGGCAGCACGTTCTGTAGGACACAGCCAAGAGACGTAACATTTCGGACGAATCTCGACCACCGTTTTTTTTTTTGGACCACGCGTGCGTCGCCTCCTCCTCCTTGAGCCAGGCGACGTGAACTCAGATCGCGTCGACGACCGCCCAAGCAGCGGGCAGTAATTGGCGGTAGTATTAGCGAATATCGGGTGAGTGTACATCGGTAATCTAACCAATAACCAACGGGACTCATTCCCTGGTGGGACTCCTCCATCCAAAGTGTGGCTGCGTCCCTATTTTACACCATGTTTTCGTGGCCGGCGACTCGTGTACACCAGTCCAGCCTGCACTGCAATGCCGATTGTTCAACTTGCCTTACGATAGAGCTAGGCCTCGGCAAGGTAAGGTAAAAGTGTAAAAAAACCGAACCTACCTTTACCCTACCTTTTACCTTACCACAATACAATCACTCTACCCTACCTTTTACCCTTTAGCAGGTAAGGTAAAAGGTAAAAAGTAACGAGCCTACCTTTACCCTACCCTTCACCTTACCCCTTGGCATGTCGACACCTTTACCCTTTACCTTTACCCTTTTACCCGGTAAAAGGGTAAATTACCTTACCTTGCCTAGGCCTAGATAGAGCCCAGGTGTGTGCGCAATTAGGCAGTATCGTTTGCCACCGATCGCAAGCATCGGTCCGGCCACGTGGATCGGAGTGCAACTTCCCCTTGTGTCTAAACGGTGGCGGCATCTCGGGGTGGATCTGCTGAGATGATCCACCGTTGACGAAGAGTCGTGGGGTCACTGCAAAGGGTCCACTCGGCCCGCGGCCCCCACTGCGTCATTTAGTCGAAACAAATGCACAGGCGTCTTGTTGGGCGGTTGTATCGGCCGCGCGTGTTTATTCCTTTTTTGCACTTGGGTTCACCGCCAGCTACCAGGAGCTGACATACAATAATAATAATTGTCACGAAAGTGAAAAATTGCTCGTTAATGTAAAACTCCATAATAGAGTTTTAGATTTGAAGCTTTCGTGACTGCAAGGATTCATATTCTTAGGTTTTTTCGGTAAAGTCACGTAGAAGGGAAATAATAAAATAATACAAATTTAACATTTTTTGTATTTTATGTTTTATTTTTATTATTTTATTATTTCCCTTCTACGTGACTTTACCGAAAGAACCAAGAAGATGTCATATTTTATTTTTATTTTACTTCCATAACACAGCCAATTAGTAATGTGTGTCACGTAAACAGAACGTGCCAATTCGTCACTAGTACAGCACTAACCGGTGTGTTGGAGAGCCAAGCCACAACATTTACAATCTGAGTACGACGTTTCGCCAGTAATTGCAAGTAGCGTCATCAGCCGACAGCCAGTTGTAAAACTCCCGAACACTCGACGCAAAATTCGAGAAGTTTCTTTGGCACATCGTTTTTTTTGTTGTTAAAATATGGCACCACGTTTAAAAATAATTAAATCCACACACACGCGCGCGAGCAAGCGAAGACTGTTTTTAATTTACCACTCGAAGCGTTTCTTTCCAGAATAAAAAAAAGTAAAACCAGAAACGTACAGTGTTACTGTCAAGTCGGTCCATGCCACGTGCAACATTGTCCAAGGTCCATGGACGATGTTGAACCGTCACAGGAAATCATATTAACAATTGGCCTTACGACATAATTATGTTTAAACATTGAGAAAGAGACATGTATACGCGTTACATATATTTGCCTATATATTATACATCGACAAGACTGTACTATGCAGTGTCCGCACAGGGTTGGCAGGGTATAATAATATAATTCCTTTACCCAAAACTATTAAATCGTTATTAACGTAATCGTTGAGGTGTAAGGTTATCGGGATTTCTCAGTCACCCTGTGGTTATCGCTACTCTTCTTATTCTGTGCGTTATTTTATATAAATATTTTATTTTAAAGCCTTGCTACAGCTGTCTGGTGAACTCTGCCATCCATCTCTGTCGATGAATGCAGCCAGGCAAGGGCTTGCTCACTCCACTGCCGGGTACGGCCGGGTACGGGTAGCCGTTTGCGACCCTGGTGCGGCCGGGTACGGGTAGGCCGTGAGTCACTGGTGAGTAACCGTTTGTCACTCATTTCGGGTAGGGTACGGGTAGGGAACGGGTACCTGTACCCGGCCGGGTACGGGTACCCATTTGCGACCCTGGTGCGGCCGGGTACGGGTAAGGAATCAAAACCCGTTCGCGACCTCTGCCTCTCCCACACTGGCCGGACGTCATGGAAGAGGTGCCACGGGGTTCACACCACAATTTAGCCCCCACCGCACGCCGACTTTGGCCGACCGGCTCATTGCGCTCTGCCCCCCCCCCCCCTTCTTTTACGCCCGTTCGATGGACAGAGGCAGAGGGTTACAGGAACTTGCGCCCACGTTTGCTACGACTGTCGAGTCCAGCGCGTTAACTGTCGGAGCGGGTGGGCCACAGCGTTGCGTTTGGTTGTCGTGAAAGTTGGTACTTTGCTCACGCGGCAAACTTTGTCTGCGTGTCTGTGGCGGGTGGTGGGAGCGTGCACTATGCCAGCACTTTTCTGACCCAAACGAAACCGATTTTAATAATAATAATGAACAAGGCCTTGTTTCCATTCATACGCTTGATTTGAAACTCTGGCAGTGGGAAGCCGTTTTTAGTTTCATGGAGATCGCAGCTCCTGTTTTGGTTGTCAGAGCTGCTCTTTCTTGTTTGGTTTTTTATTAAATCGAAACCTCTATTATGAAACATTTTAACAAGGCAGGGTTTTGCATATGTACCAGATCGCAATCGATGCTTACATCCGTTGTACGTATAATGCAAAAAATAAGAATAGGTTTTATTCTTTCTGGCAATACTTTGATACTGGCAAAAAGGTCCCATTTTGCATGTAATGGGTTCACACCACCCCTGCGGCTACCAGAGGCGCTACCATTCACAGCAATGTTAACAACACAATATTTTCTACGATCAAATCGCGAGATGCTGAATGGCAAAAATTCTACGAGCCCGTCGAGACGGTGTGGAGGATTTGTCCGACCACAGTGACACGTGGACAGCTCCCAGTGACAGCCACAACTCTGAAACTCACAGCGACTCATCGGTGACTCTGCGGGTTGGGCCGCGTCAAACACATTCCTGCGGAGGGAGCTGGTAGGAACGTTGGGTTGCTCGGTCAATGGCCGGGGTCAACGGCGGCGTGGTGTATTCCGCAAATATGCCCGACTGTGAGGGCGGGCACAAGCCGGCGTGAGTAGGTTAAACGTTGAGTTTTATAAGGGCACCACGGGGTGACCAGACCCTCCCCACCCAGCCCCACCCCGACCAACCCCCACCCAGCCCCACCCGCCCCACCCAGCCCCTCCCCTCCCCACCAGCCCCTCCCTCCCCACCCAGCCCTTCCCCACCCTCCCCTCTCCACCCAGCCCCACCCCTCCCATTTTTGGATGCACGACGGACGGACGGACACAATAATCCCCTGTGGGCTGGTGGAACCAGGAGGTTCCTACCAGTATAATTTAGCCAAATTTCTGTGTCGTCAAGACCCTCCGCCACCCTGCACGCGTACAAAGTGTTCACCTCGCCAATTCTTTTCGTTCCGGCTAAGCGTTAGGTCAAAGACAAATTCTCACACAACCAACGGCCGGATGGTCACGTGGCTTTAGGCAAAAAAGAAAAATGTTAATAAAACCATCACAGTAATTATGATTTGTGAGATCGGCCGCGGCAACCTGCATGTTGAGTGTAACCACAGTGTATTGATCCCCCACGCTCTCGTAAACTGCTCTGATTAGTCCAAGCACATTCTTGGATGAAGAAACTTGTAATAATGATCATAATATTTGACAGAGTTACTATGAGCCGTTCTTTTACAGACACTGTCTGGCATTAATGTGCAATTTGTAAAACGGAATATGCGTTTCTTGGCTCGCGTAAGAGCCTAAATGGGGCTTGACCATTTATTCATAAAGGTTTGTGCGTTCGTATAGCGCAAGTGTAAAAGCAGCTCGCACGGTCAGTGCGTGATGCTTGTCACAATAAGCCTGGATTTCAAAGTCCACTTCTCTTCCATGGGATCCAGATTGTCTGCGGTTGCAGTCGAGAGCATGCCGACCCGCCCATTACTAGACATCTGTGACAAAGAGCTTCACAGCGCTTCGGATTCCTCCTCGTGCAGGAATCCAATGAGCGTTGAAGCTCGCCCCCTGAGCAGACGTTCTCTTAGAAGGCCCCCTTTCAATCTACGAAGCGCTAGTGAGACGAGAGAAGAGATGTGGGATTCATCTTCTTGGTTCTTTCGGTAAAGTCACGTAGAATGGAAATAATAAAATAATAAAAATAAAACATAATAAAATAATTCTCACGACGTTTCGGCCACAACGCAAGCAGCCGTCCTCAGGTGAAGAATGAAACACCACCAAGCTTGGAGCGTATATTTGTTTGATTATTTTATTACTTCCCTTCTACGTGACTTTACCGAAAGAACCAAGAAGATGATCACCCTTATGTCGACAAAAGTAGAGATGTGGTGAGACACGACAGGAGAGATGTTCTGATCCTCATCGATGCTGATCGTTTGGAGCAACAACTGCTGGCCTGGCTGCGTGCCCTGGCTTGGTCTGTGCGGTTTCTCAGCAATTGTGAGAGAGATGCAAATTGCATGTTCGACGACGACGCTATATGAAGCTAAACATTCTTATTGTTCAATGCAGACAAGATAGAAAGTGGAGATGAATTGGGAGGAGGGGGGTCACGTGAGTTTGCTTGTCATGTTCATGCGGTTTTAAATTCGAGCTAGCATTTGATGCATCAATAGGTTTTGTCACGAGTTTTTATGTATTTATTTTCAGAACCTGTTTTTTGTGTTTAGTTTGATGTCCTTCCCGCGCGCCTCCGATTAGCACGATTGGCTACGTACGGTGCGAAAGAAGTTCAGCACACACGTGCGTGCATACGTACAAACGTCCTGAACCCGGGGGCCCCCCCTTGAGATACTTGGGGAGGGCCCTAAGCTCTTGCTTGGTTGTCAGTCCTCATTGATGCGTCGTGCCCGGCGTTCGTGGCCAACATCTGTGCATCGTTTGCTTGGCGTTCGATCTTTTTTGTGTTTTTTATTTGTTGTTGGGCGACCGGCGCGAAAATGCGGCGACTTTCGCTCCGGTTTTTTTTGGCCGCGATCCGGCGAAGTTCATAGCGCGGTTTGTACGAGCGCGGAAAACTCTCAGGCCTCTCTGATCTTCTGCAGACGTCACTCCGGCTACTTCCACGGTCCGAATTTTCACATTCACCAATCACGCACACACATACATTCGCGTGTGTTTCGGTGCAGTTTTTGTGTGCGTGTTTCAGCGTCGTTGTCCTGACCCCTCCTCTCCCGCACCCCCGATTAGCACGTTTGGCTACGTACGGTGCGAAAGAAGTTGGACGTATCTTCTTGGTTCTTTCGGTAAATTCACGTAGAATGGAAATATTAAAATAATAAAAAATAAAACATAATAAAATAATTCTCACGACGTTTCGGCCACAACGCAAGCAGCCGTCCTCAGGTGGAGAGCAGGTCTGTCGAGTTGACAGAGTCTGAATGAGATGACTCCCTGCAGTCACGAAAGCTTTAAATCGAAATTTAAGTTGGACGTACATACATACATACAGGTCATTATCCCGCACCTCCGATTAGCACGGTTGGCTAGGTACGGCGCGAAAGAAGTTCGACATACGCACATTGGCGTTAACATTGAAACGTTCTCCACTCTGTGTTGTGGCTCATTTGTTTGCTTGTAGGTGCGGCGTGCAAGGTGCGCGTTTCTTTGGCACCGCAGATGCCGTGCGCGTCCCAGCATTGACGCTGAGCCGCATGCGAACAGCTCAAACGCCGCTGTCACGAGCGGGTCCACGGTGGGAGGGGGGGGGGAAAGAAGAAGACGGCGATGGAGCGGATGGGATCACTGATAAAATACGTATAATGTTTCATTCATTTACTTATTGGGGCCTCTACGAAGCTTCGAATTTTTCTGCTCCACTCCCTCCCCCTTTGCCTTGGGAAGATTCTCGATCCGCCTCTGGTTCCTGTTCAGTTCTCTGTTGAGAGAGAGAGACATGTGGGGGCAACGCTACATCATAATAAAATAATGTTGGCTGGGCCCCCCTGATTCCTTTCCATCCCCCCCCCTCCCCATCCCATCACCGTTGCCAAGTCAGAAACTTTGTCCAAGCCTCGGGTCGTACCCAACGTTTTAATATCTTACAAAAGTGCATGATTTTGAAAATGTTTCTTTCGGACATTGCCTCGATCGAAATATATTTTTCATGGATGAAACATGTCGCGAAGACGATGGTGGTAATAATAATCATAGCCACAACATTTTGAGGAAGGGGGGGGGGGGGGTACTCGGGACAATTGTGTCGTCCGGCGTGATCCAGTGTCATAGCCATTGCGGGTTCAGGATATTCGCACAAAGCCGGAATGTATCGTCTCTTAGATGGAGCGTTCGGAAATACGGCACCACACTTGTTTAGCCGCGCTCACCGTTAACAAAGAGTGGCGTTGCTCATCGAGACGCACACACACACACACAACACCGTTGTAAAGGAGCCTTGCCCTATAACACTTTTATATATGTACGTAAGAGCCATAGAGGCAATCTTTAACAAAGGTCCGTGGACACGTGTATATTGTAAACCGTCCAAATATCAATGAAACGACGATTTACTGTAAACCAATTTTCTGACGCACTAGATTGGTTTAATGACATAATGTGTGATTGCCAATGTTTGCATGCGATTGGCAGT
The DNA here is from genome assembly GCF_964198595.1 of Lampetra fluviatilis. NCBI lineage: Eukaryota > Metazoa > Chordata > Hyperoartia > Petromyzontiformes > Petromyzontidae > Lampetra > Lampetra fluviatilis. The sequence goes on from NC_136307.1 coordinate 2,086,348, forward strand.
ATACCTTACTCTGATGTAAGTGTAAATATCTGTGTATAAATGCCATGTTTCAAAATTCCTTAAGGAGTGCATTTGCGGTACTTTGCAAAGTGTTTTGGGGGCGTTTTTTTTGTGTGTGGCTTCTACAGCTCCAAGGAGGCTCCAACCTGGCAGAGGCTCTCCTCCCCACGGTCCAAACGATGCCCTCAGCTTGGAGGGCGCCTGATGCCTGAGCTGCCAATTTACGATGTTCTCATTAGTGGGCGAACGCGTCGCGGGAGACCAGGGGTAAACAACCCATCATCATTTACCCAAACGGTGCCCCCTCTCTCGTGTATGAGCCATTAAAAGCAGAAACAAACAATGTTTTAATTGGTTTACAGTCGTGCGGCTTGAGTCGAAGCAACCTCCCACCAGACACGTTGACACAGCTCCACGCAGCTTTCACATGAATTTATATTTACAACATTCCGCTCGCGCCCATTGCAGTGGAAACAGAGATTTCTACCAACTGCTGCTGTCGTCTGGGCTGCCAAGCCCTCTCTGCTGTGCCCAATTCTTCTTCAGCTGGTGCCGTCCTATTTAACGCCACAGGGATCGCAGCCGCACTGAATGAACGACGTCACTGCGGAGAAGACTGCACGCGCGCGTGCGCGCACCCACGTGTTTTTGAGGCGTCCCTCTCCGTGGCTGATGATGTGCCAACGAAATCCCACCAGTCCACACAGCACCAGTGGATGTGCGACATCAGCGTCCTTCATTGCACTGTGCGGTCCCTGGTGGCCTTTAGTGCAGCCCCCGATAGTACACAAAGAGTGAAACCACCCCCCATCATCATCATCGTGCTGCTGTCAAACCACCAACGGTTTCAAATGTGCGGCGGTCCTCCTCACACCGATGATGTCTTATCGGCGAAAGTGGCCGCTAGGGGTCGGCACGGTTTGAACCGACTCAAACTGGTTTCAAATTGAGCAATCCAAACCAAACCAGCGACGACTGAACCAAACCAAACCAAAACCAAACCAAACTAAGCTAAACCAAACCTCTTAAGTTGGCTTGAACCAAACTAGTTTGAGCCGGTTCCACCCTGTCCAAGCCAAACCGAGTCGGTTTTCGTAGCCCCAAACCAAACCGAACCAGTTCAAACAGAGCCAAACCAAACCGATTTGGTTCGGTTCAAACCGCGGTTTGGTGGTTTGAGCCAAACCGTGCCGACCCCTAGTGGCCGCCTCTCTGAAAATTAGTGAAGAACACTGATCTAAAGTAAATCTTTCAATTTAAAAAGCAATATGTATTTATATTATTAGATCACATTTGGAAGCATTTCCTATTTTGACTCTCCTAAATGAGCTGCCTCTGGCTGTTGGCAAAAAAATGTCCTCATGGGCTGATGTGTTTGCGTCGGAAGCCTGTGAGTCCACTGATAATATTCGTTTGTCTTCTTGGTTCTTTCGGTAAAGTCACGTAGAAGGGAAGTAATAAAATAATAAAAATAAAAAATAATAAAATAATTCTCACGACGTTTCGGCCACAACGCAAGCAGCCGTCCTCAGGACGTCGTGAGAATTATTTTATTATGTTTTATTTTTATTATTTTATTACTGCCCTTCTACGTGACTTTACCGAAAGAACCAAGAAGATGAATCCCTGCAGTCACGAAAGCTTTAAATCGAAAAATATTCGTTTGGTTATATAAAGTCTCAAAATTCTGTGAAGAGCCCCCTTACACTGATGATGTCTTATCGGCGATAGTGCCCCCCCCCCCTCTGAAGATTAGTGACGAACACTGCGCTACAAGAACACCGTTAAAACACAAAGCCAACTAATTCTAACAGCGGAAAATGAATGTGAAATGTCCGCGCAGTTTTGTCTCCATTGATGAGAAATCCCGGAAGGATCAAATAAAGCGCCGCATTAGCCCGGCCGTCCTCAAATCAAATTCTAAATTCACATTGGACACCTTTCCCCCCACCATCAACCAAACCGGGACGCATATCACGGTCAGACAAGGCCTCTCAAAACTGTGCAGTACGTAAACTGTAATCAAGTTCAACTTAATTCCACCCGATCTCGACACAAATAAATTCCTGCCGCCCAAACCTGGACAGGTGGCAACACTCTATTTGCCAGAAAGCACCCTGAGGCATATCAATCCTGCGCGATTCTGCAGTGGCACAGGTGGCCATGATGGTATTACAACTGTTCTCGCCGAATACACCTCAGTGTCAACAGTGAGAGAAAATTTTAGAGATATCCTGCATCCCAACAATTGCCTCGCCCGGCAACTTTTAATTTTCAGGCTGATGTTTGGACGGACTGTTGGGCTGCCTTGCTAGCAGAGGGCAGTGCTGCAGCAAACGCCATTGTTGTACTGCACTATGCTCCAGCGTCTATGCTCCCAGATTCCCCCGACCGGCGCTGACCAGCACGGTGAAGTGAAGTCAATCAGCCCGCACGCGACCGGCGCGGCGTAGGAGGCCAGGCCCTCATCCAGCAGTGGATTGCCAGGTGGCTCGTGCAGGCACACGCGTACACGGTGGGTGGCCCAGACACGAACACGCTCGCATAGCTCCCAGGTCAAAGGTGAATTGATTTGAGTGCTGAGCTTGGTCCTACGTAATCGCGTGCTGTGGATAGGGTTTAAAATAGATTTTTTTTTAACAAAAAATAGTCACCTCTGAGGTACAAAATCGGGACGTATCATGGGGAATAAGAATATCTGACAATGGCAGAAGAGGGGTGAACCTCCGTGTAAATGCGTCGTCTTGCGCGGTGTGTTAATACGCAGCTGACAAAAAGCGCGACATTTAATTTTCTTCCTTCGCCTGGCCGATGTGGATGCAGAGCGACGACGACGACAATTTCACCTTCAGGCGGTCAAGCCCAGACAACCGCCTCAGGAGTAGCGTGATGTATCCACGAGTGATGTGCCCTTTAGTGTTTGTGGATCGGGGTGGGGGGGGAGCATTGCGTCGTTTTTCAAACGTTGCATGGGGCATTTAATGTCTCGGCAGGAGTCGCAGATTTCCGAGGACAGCTGCGTCACAAGAGGACGACCCTGAGCCAGCCGGGACACGTGGAGAGACACGGGGTCTTGCTACTAGGGGCGCCAGAGTGCCGAAATGTTAACTACCTCGCCTGGTACGCAGGAGGTAGTGGGTAGTGGGTTCAATCCCGACCCTGACGCCTGCTGGATATTTGGAGTTTGCGTCGTCTCTCTCTCTCCCTCCATGGTCGCGTGGATTTTTCTCCGGGTCCTCCGGTTTTTCCCTCCACATGTCGAATCAGCATCACGCGTTTAGAGTATTTGGCTGCTGCGACGATAAGCCACTTCGTCGATCTATCATTTGTGATAGCCAGCTCGCTTTCTGCAACAAAAAAAATTGCCATATGGCTCCAGAGGGCCTTTACCTGGTCAAATAAAAAATATTTTTTAATAGTTTATAGTAGGCCGAAATGTGACCAAGAGTGGCCCTTTAGAGCCCCATCGTTTAGTGGGGGGGGGGGGGCTCTAGCAGCGAGGTGAGCACCTCCGAAGAGCACGGTTGGCTACGTACGGCGCGAAAGAAGTTCATAGTTTATCGCACGGGATTTGCTCGGGGCGGTCCGCGGTGCGTGCGGGAGAGTCGCCGATGCAGATCGACGAATGCGGAGATCCCCGCGGAGAATCCCCACGTCCGTCTCTCTCAGCCGACGAGTTGTGCTCTTTGACGTCCGAGTCGCCGCGCCCGGCGTCGCCGGAGCGATGCCGGAGCGGTGCGAGTGAGCAGATGTCATTTGATGGCCGCTTTTGGAAAAAAAGTAAAAGAAAAAAAATAACTCTAAATCCTTTATATGCGTGGCGGCTAGAGTCCTCTCGTCCTCTGGCTTGAGATGGCTGCCACCTATGGGTCAGATGATTGTCTGCCAGCATTAAGCAATTGGTAATTAAATATTTAAAACATTTTCCCTAAACAGTGTAACATTTTGGAAAAAAATTTTCACGAAAATTAATTGTCACGCACAACGAGTCTGTGTGGAAAATGTCAGCTCGATTGGATCACGGGAAGTGGGCTAAAAAACGACCGAAAGATTTGCACGGTCATAAGCAAGCAAGCAAGCACGCAAGCACGCAAGCAAGCAAGCAAGCGAACTTAATATAAAGGATTTAAAAAGGCTTCCAACGGCGAACCTTGGCTTCAGCGAGTTAGCCTGCCCAGCGAATCTGCCCGACATCAATAATTAAGTTTGTTAATGCCAGCCCTCTTGAGCCTCAATTTTTACAAAAGGTCAAAGGTCGTATCTCATAGGGCACTCAGTGAAGGAAGGACAGGAGAGGAATGCATTGGCTGCTGCTGCTGCTGCTACTTTACTCGAACGGCAACAACGCTGCCCTTGTGAAGAGGATTTAGACGGCAGGCGATCTTAGTGGCAATGCCCGTTGTTCATGGCACAGCTGCGACAAAGAGGGTAGAGGATATCTCACTACGAAGAAGGGCTATTACCAGAAACGTCACCGATTAAATATGTTTTCCGCTTAAGGGGACGGCATGACCAACGAATGTGTATACATTTGTGTTCTTTTTGCTCGAACACCACTGCCAATGTAGTTTCACAAAATTGTGCGTAACTTTCACAACCAAAGTTAATATACGTTGGCCTTTATAAATCTCACTTACATATCCTTCTCTCTAGAGTATGTATGTATGTTGGACTTCTTTCGCACCGCACGTAGCCAACCGTGCTTATCGGAGGTGCGGGGGAAGGATAACAAACTAAACACAAAACGCACTTCGAAAGAAATGAGTTTTCAATCTCGGTGATTTAAAAGAGCATAGCCCCAGTGGCTCCCTATTATCAGAAGAAACAGCGTTCCAGACGGTAATGCGTTTTACCACGTTTAAAGTGTAGGCAACATTTACCATAGATATTCACGTATCTGATATCACAGGTTCGCCTATACCTCGGTCCCCAGCGAATCAGATATGCAACCTGATATCGTAACAATATTACAGCATTCCTACCACGGATATACGCATCGAGCTGCATCTGCTACCACTTCCAATCTTCGTGGCAAAAGCAAATTTGTCTTAGCCACAGATTACAACTGCACATTAAACTCTTCTTGGCTCGGTGCCTTAGGGGCTTGGCTAACAGAAATGCATTGATCATGTATTGACAGGGCTTCTCCTGATAAGTCGTGATCAATGCATTCCTTTCACTCACCTCTCCAGAGGATTTCCCTGCTCAACCAGCCAGGCATTTTTTTTTCTCTCTCTCTCATCTAAGCCCTCTGCTGCCATTATTCACTCTTGGAGATTTTAAAAAAGGTTACATTTAATGCAAATTGTAAAGCGGCTTTCACGGCAGGCTCTTTAAAACACTTGCCGATCAGAAGGCTCTCGCCTTCACCTGGCTTTAATTCGGAATTTTGGTGGAGATTGAAATGAGCGAAGCCCCCCCTCCCCCCCCACTGGCTTCTTCTCTGCCGTTGTCAAAGGAGTCTGCGTGCAATGAGCATATCACTCTCACGAGTTGCTTTGTATGCAGCGGCGAGATGTTAACTGCCTCGCTTGGTATACAGGAGGTCGTGACGCCTGCTGTACATTTGGGGTTTGCGTGTCTCTCTCTCCGCCGCGGTTGTGTGGACTTTAGTCCGCGTCCTCCGGTTTTCCCCCCTCCGCATAAATTTCCACACGATAAGCCACTCGCTGAGCTATCATTTGTGATAGCGAGGTCGATTGTGAAAAAGAGATATACAGCTCAGTGGGTCTTACCTGGTAAACATTATATATATATAATGTAGCGTGGGCTCTGCTATGAGCCCAGCGAACCGATTTCGATTCTCCGTCCACAGTTTACAGCAGCGGCGTGTGATATCGGAACCGGTCCTGCTCTCTGATATCACGCCGTCTACAGCCTGCACGGACCAGCGTGGTGAAGTATGGCAAACAAACTCAATCCTCATGATGAATATCGCATGGAGAGGCCTTCATCTACCAGTGGATTGAGAATGTATGAAAACAACAAACCATGGCAAACTTATTCTAGACAGAACCACACATTGCAAAATAGCTTAATTCAAGCAGACACAATGACAATTGTAAATATTTAATTACAAAATGTGTTATAGTCTCGGTTGAATTCCACCAACACTGAATGGTGTGAGAAGATGTCATATAACGTTATTTTGAAGGTTTTAAAATAATAATAATAATAATAATGTTCGGTGTTTGGATTGACAATATTGCGGAAATATAAAAAATGCAAGATATGGTTTCTGATTTACATTTTTAATAAAATGCCGTGTTCTCACGCCCATATAGCAGGGCAACACATGCGGACTGCCTAGGGATACGCCTGAAATGAATGGATTGTACCCATGGAAACTATTCCAATGGGAACACCGGGGCTCTCCACTCTATCAGCCGCACTTGCACAGATGGGACGTGCAAAGGAATTGACAACTCAGCTAAGAATTTAAATTCCAGTTGCATCCCAAGATGAGAACCATATGATTCTTTCTCAGATTTTTCTTCACTCTCATATGTAAAAAAAAAAACATTGGATTTAAGCGTTTGGGATTTTTAGTTGAAGGGGCAGTGGATGAGCTTCCTACAATTACTGTGAACGGGGTTTGTGAGGCCATCATCCTACAAGGAGGATCTGAAAATCAGAAATGAATACTGTGGAATTTCAAACGACAGAGATGGAATTGGAAATTTAAAAAAACGCTTTACGCCTTTAATCTATATATATAAAAAATCGCAAATCTGTCTGTCTGTCTGTGTGTGTGTCTGTGTGTCGCCGGAGCATACGCAGTTTCATTGGACGGCGGTTGCCCCTGGCAACGGGTAGCGACGCATTCGCTGCGGGGTGGACGCCATTTTTAATTCCCGTTAAAAATATGCGCACGCATTAACACGCGACTCTGAGGTAAATTCATCAAAGTTTCACGTCCTCTTCACTCCCCTCCCACCCCAATGTGTGCAATTACTATTATAGGGTCGGTAGATAATAAAATTATAGCGATTACACAGTATTATTGTAGCGCGGGGGGGGGGGGGGGGAACGGCACCCGTACCCAGCCTCAGCCGGATGGGCTATTTAGGCGAGGCCGGAGGCTCTGCACGGTACTAGGCCTCGACACCCACCACGCGACTCTGAGGTAAATTCATCAAAGTTTCACGTCCTCTTCACTCCCCCCCCACCACAATGTGTGCAATTACTATTATAGGGTCGGTAGATATTAAAATTATAGCGATTACACAGTATTATTGTAGCGCGGGGGGGGGGGGGGGGGGTAACGGCCCCGGTACCCAGCCTCAGCCGGGTGGGCAATCTAGGCGAGGCCGGAGGCTCTGCACGGTACTAGGCCTCGACACCCCACCCGTGTCAAGCGACGACTTTGTGGTTTAAACTCGATATACCCAGCGTTGCCCGGGGGGAAAATACATTTTCAATCTTATGAAAACTTTCAAACATTACATACCAATGAAAAAACAACTGTGTAATTACTTTGAAACCCGACGCGCCAAGAATCGATTCTCTGAATCGCGCAAAGGAATCGAAGGTTGTAGATTCCTTTAGATTCGGACGATTCCCGTTTACTATAAGTTGGTTAAAGTCGATATAAACTGCTACGAACGGGAAATATCCGGCGTTGACCGGGGCAAAAATGTAATTAAAAACTCCTGAAAAAATTAAAAAATAAAATAACAATGAAAATGAAACTCTATCATTCAAAATGTAAACCCCCAACATGCCAGGTATCGATTCTTTGAATCGCACAAATGACTAATCGAAGGTTGTAAATTACTTTAGGATCGCGCTTCCTGTTTAATATAAGTTGCTTATAGAGTTGATATAAACTGCTACGAATGGGAAATATCCGGCGTTGACTGGGGCAAAAATACAATGGTGAGGGCGGTTGTGAGTGGCGATTGTGAGTGGTGATTAGTGAGTGGTGAGGGGAGGTTGAGTGGTGAGGGTGAGTGGTGAGGGTGAGTGGTGAGGGTGAGTGGTGAGTGGTGATTGGTGAGTGGTGATTGGTGAGGATGAGTGGTGAGGGAGAGTGGTGAGGGAGAGTGGTGAGGGTGAATGGTGAGGGTGAGTGGTGAGGGTGAGTGTTGAGGGTGAGTGGTGAGTGGTGATTGGTGAGGGTGTGATTGGTGAGGATGAGTGGTGAGGGAGAGTGGTGAGGGAGAGTGGTGAGGGTGAATGGTGAGGGTGAGTGGTGAGTGGTGAGGGTGTGTATATATGTAAGGTTATTAAGAAATATATTTTTCACCCGGGCAACGCCGGGTACTACTACTGCTAGTATGGTGATAATCCCAAATTTAAAAATATTCTGACGCTGGTCAATGCACTGCCCAGGACCAGTTTGGATATCACTCCGTTGATGTAAGCCTTGGCCTGGAATTAAACTCAAGTCAAATAAACCAAGTTATATACGTTCATAAATAAATAAACGAATTTCAAAAACTTTCAGCATTTTGCTCGTCTGAAGCCAAAATATGATGAAATGTCCAACAGATTATCCTCGCACTGCGTCTCTTTACTCCTAAGGGCCATTAGCCCGAGACTTGAACTCATTGCAGTGGGCATCCTTAGAGCGGCGTTTAGTTGGCTCGGCAGTGCTGTGTTTCACGATGATGATGATGATGGTTGATGGGGGTTGACACAGCCCATGCGGTCCCTTCCGCGTTGAACTGCGGACGGCTGGACAGGCAAACGTACCCACCGAGAGTGTGAGCCCAATAAACGCCACCCTGTCTGCCTGGCCCCTGCTGGACACAAGCGGGAGCCTTGAGTTTAAACGTTGCCGTTTGGAGAGCGCAACACATCCTGTGTGTGTGTAATTACACGCGCAGCTGCAAGAAAACAAGCCGTCTTGCTGTAAACAATCTGTACCCGGCTTAATGAGCACTTCCCCTTGACAATGTCCCCCCCAAAAACCACAAACACGCGCACTCACAAAATCCTCGCGCAGTCGCCCGCATTAGATCGGGACGTTTGTTTAAAGACGCGGGCAACCTCGGCGGGACCTTTTAAGAGAGGTGGCGTGTTTGTTGCGAAGGGAATGGGCACCGCTGCGTGTGTGTGCGTCTTCTTCGTCTTTGTGATTTGTGGGGAGCTGCAGTGCAGTGGTTAGCGCACCGCGCTATGAAGCCCGCGGTATCCGAATTCGATTCCCGCTCACGGACAACACCCGATGACGGTTATCTGAACCGGTCTTGGGCCTCCCCTAGGTCGACTCGGCCTCCAATGAGTGGCTGGTGCGGTGTGTAGCAAATGTTGCCACTGGGGATACAAAGGCGGCCGGGCGTGGTGCTGGCCACCCACCTCCTCGTGTGCCGTGCCGGCTTTCATAGGTGCTGCTCACGAACAGAACTTGTCCCAACAGTCTGTTAAGGCTATACGGGGATCTTTTGTCTTTGTGATTACGGTTCATGCCCATCGCGGGTTGCACTCGGGCTGCTGCGATATCGCGACGCTGCGATATACGATCGCACGATATAAGATGATACGATAATCGTATCGTACGTTTTCTTTTCTGTTTTAAATATCGCTCGACGTCTTCATCGTCGTTGCTAGTTTTTTTTATCTCCCCGTAAACGTGTCATTTTGCCGGCCAAATGTTTACGAAAGAAAAAATTCAAATAATTAAAGTCGTAAATAAATGTCTATTAGCCAATGGCATGATGCTCGGAGCACACCCACGCCTCAGCGATCACGTGACGTCCTAATTGTCCTCATCCGTTTCAATTATTTATTGCGAAACTCACAGCGAGTGCCTAATACGCGTTATAGGTTATAAAGCCGCAATGGTTGGAACACCTATAACGAGCTTGCGTTCTGCAGCCAAAGCATGTTTAAGTCATTAATATTTGTAGTGGACGTACAGCAAAGCACAAAACACAATAATAATGTGAAATGCAGTTACAGAGTCAAGAGAAAGCGATATCGCAATGATCGTGTAGGTGTTTGAAACTAATATCGCGTCATCGCCACCGTGTCTACCGTGATTGTGCCGGTCGCCTCGTTGTCTTGTGTGAATGCAGCCACCACGGCGAACGGAAACTTCAAATTGTACCTGGGGGTTTGCCGGGCGGGTCAGAGCGGTGAGCCGTCACTGCGGAGATTCCTCGGGTTGTTGATCTCTGGATTGGAGACTTTTGGCACTCATGACGAGGCACGGTCTATTATAGATGCAACACTTGGATCCATAAGAGGGGTTTTTTTAGGGCAGGGGTTAGATCGCGTTAATATGAATGTGTCGTTGCACCCGCCGACACAGCCAATTAGTAAGGTTTGTCACGTTCAAGTTTTCAAGTTTCATTTCTTTGGTATAGCCCTGTGAGCCATTCGGCTCTTGAATCGGGTGCAACCGCAACAAACAAAAAAAAACAAAAACATGAACAAGAAAACATCTTAAAGTGACTATGTGCAAACAGAAAATCCAAGAAAAGACAGCAAAATATTGCAGAAAAAGCACCGTACACCAACACTGTGTTCAAAAATCCCAGTGGGATGCAAGTCAAACAACAACAACAACCACAAGACAACTTAGATTAAGGCCATCAGTCTAACTCTGTACTACAACAAACAAACATGGCCAAACCGAAAAACGTTTAAAAAATCACCAAAATAAAGCCATAAAAGCAATGAAACAGTGGTCATAGGAACTGTAACCGTATGTATGTACAGTATGTCACGTAAACAGAACGTGCCAGTTCGTTACTAGTGTAATGCGGGCGAAAGCGACCTTCCGGATGTGACGTCACGAGGAGGCGGAGCCAGGTGACGTGGGTGAAAGGTAGGGGGTCCTTAAGCGGGTAAACCGGAAGGAGAAGGCAGTCGGGGTGTGAATGGAAAGGTGTGGGGCCACGCGGGCGTACGAGCCGAGGGGGCACCGTCAGAAGCGGGAGCCAACCCTGGGAACAGTAGGGAGCTACTGGGAGGTGTAAAGCTGCAGATAGAGATAGGCAGTAAGGCTGTGTGTGAGGAGCAGCGGGGTGGCTGCCAGGAGTCGCAGGAGCGACGAGAAGGCGAGACAGCACGAGGCCGTCAGAGCTGCAGCAGGAACAGCCAAGGGAGCTGTGTGAGAGTACAGCAGCGGAGCTGCTGTGGGGCTGCAAGAGCGACAAGAACAGCAGCGGGGCTGCTGATGTGGACTGGAGTGACATCGGAACCAGCACAGAGAGAATAAGAGAGACAGCCGTGTGGGGACGCAGTACGGACCGAATAAAGGACACTGAGCCAGATATCGTGGTCAAGTCTTTTATTACACTGGGGTCAGAAGTGAAACGGCATGTCTAAGCAAGTAAGGAAGAAAATTCAACCGGCGCCAGCATCGGCTTCTTCGTCCGACGACGACGAATTCCCTCCGACCACGGATTTTGCTGGGGTGGTGGAGGAGAGCCCTGCTGAGGCGAGCACGGGGACGGGCGTGGAAGATGTCGGCGCGATGGCGGGTCCGTCAACAACATCGGACGCTGAGCAAAGATGGCAACAGGTGGCAGAACAACTGGAGACACTCAAGGACGTCCTGGCGCATCTGTGTCACCTCGTTACGCCAAGGACGACGATGGAACGAGAAGGTGCTCCACGGGCCGCCACGTTGCCTGCCCTGCCGCCGCCATTGGCCACGCGGCAAGAAGACGCCATCTTGCGCGCTCCGCGGCGCCAAACCGCCATCTTGGCCACGCCGCGGGCCGACGCCATTTTGAATTTACCTCCACAACAACCATCATTGGAAGACGGCGTGAAGAGGAGTAGGAGTCGCCACCTTACTACGGTTAAGGAATTCTCTATCGGGGGCGATTGGAGCGCTTTCGCCTGCCGATTTTTGGCGGCGGTTCGTTCAGCAAGATGGACCGATGCGGAGGCCTTGGAAGTGTTGCCGACTCTACTGGACGACGAATCTGTGCGATTTTTCCGTTCCATAACGGCCGATAAGAAGAAGACGTTATGTGGAGTTTTTGAGGAAATGGCCGACGCCTATGAGCCACCTGACGACGCGCATCGGAGATTCGCTCAACGACAACGAGCACCCGAAGAATCGCCCGTGGCGTTCAAGGGTGCGGTGTTGGAGCTGGCCATGGCAGCATATCCTGACACGCCACAGGATCTGCTCGAGCCCCTCATATTGGGAAAAATGCTGGAGCTGTCTCGGGATCTGGGGATCCCCATGCCTGTGTGTGGGCATGAGAAGCTCACGTCCCGGGCGGCAGCAAAGTGTCTGGACGCGCAGTTTAATCTCCGTCGCTGGAAGCAAGTGGCGGCATGGACGGGTGGGCCCGTCAAGGAAGGAGGCGCGATGGGGTGGGACCCCACAAGGGCGATCTATGTGCCGGATGAGCGGGGTCCACAGGAGCTGACGGCTGCCTCCTCTCCATGGCCGGGACGCGGAAGGCCGGGGCCGCGCGCTACGCCATCGGGACGGGGCCGCCGGGACGCAGGACCTGCGCTTCGGCGCAACGAGGCCGATTGCTTCCGCTGCGGCCGTAGGGGCCATTACGCCAAAGATTGCTGGGCCCGCTTCCCGGGTCCGCCGCAGCAGGAGCCCACAACACCGGACAAGCCGACCAAGGAACCTCCGAAACAGGCATGTCGGCACGCACCAGACACTCGGCAAGGCTTTACACCTCACCCACCACCTGTGTTGCGCGATCCTATTGTTGTTGTTAAAGAAAGGCCATCGACGGGGCCTTGTCATTCAGTTACGCAGTGGCGCAAATTGGCACGGAGAGTTGTCGCGGCCGCTACGGGTTCGTCCACTGTACCGGGGTCCATACAAGGTGTGGACGTGCGCATTTTGGTCGACTCGGGAGCGTCTGCGACTATTATATCGGATGTCATTTTCCATCTGTTGGGCATTCCGCCGGGGTCTGTTGCTGCTGACTCTGACTCTTCCCCGCCTGCGTCCATTGATCTTGCTAGAGCGCCTGTCGTACCTGTTCCAGACAGGCCGACCGTGACACCGCGGGGGAGGAGTGGGCCTGCTCGGAGGGCGCCTGCCAAGGCTGCGGGACTTTCAAGCCCGGCGACCCTTCCGACCCCGCTGCAGGCGCATTCGCCGAATATGACCAAGACTGATTCGTCAGGGACACGAGATGTCGGTGGACTTCCAATCGCAGCAGGGGAATTACCCCCTGTCATTTCTCGTGTTCCATCGCGTCCCCGTTCTACAAGTGGGCCGCCGACCGTCCGGGACGGGCCGGCGACCCGCACTCGTTCCAAATCGCTTACGTTTCGTTGATTGTATGTTGTTATTGTTCTTGTTCTTGCCGTCGTATTTATCGCATGCTTTCGTACGTTCGTCGATGTTACTTGTGTGTTGTTCTTGTTGTTATATTGCATGCTTAGTGTCCTTTAAGGGGGAAGGTCGGTTCACCGCATTACGCTTTGGTGTTGTTCAGCCGAGGTCGGCTGGGTTTTTTCTATGGGGGAGGGTGGTGTAATGCGGGCGAAAGCGACCTTCCGGATGTGACGTCACGAGGAGGCGGAGCCAGGTGACGTGGGTGAAAGGTAGGGGGTCCTTAAGCGGGTAAACCGGAAGGAGAAGGCAGTCGGGGTGTGAATGGAAAGGTGTGGGGCCACGCGGGCGTACGAGCCGAGGGGGCACCGTCAGAAGCGGGAGCCAACCCTGGGAACAGTAGGGAGCTACTGGGAGGTGTAAAGCTGCAGATAGAGATAGGCAGTAAGGCTGTGTGTGAGGAGCAGCGGGGTGGCTGCCAGGAGTCGCAGGAGCGACGAGAAGGCGAGACAGCACGAGGCCGTCAGAGCTGCAGCAGGAACAGCCAAGGGAGCTGTGTGAGAGTACAGCAGCGGAGCTGCTGTGGGGCTGCAAGAGCGACAAGAACAGCAGCGGGGCTGCTGATGTGGACTGGAGTGACATCGGAACCAGCACAGAGAGAATAAGAGAGACAGCCGTGTGGGGACGCAGTACGGACCGAATAAAGGACACTGAGCCAGATATCGTGGTCAAGTCTTTTATTACACTAGTACAGCACACCGGTGTGTTGGAGAGTAAACCCACAACATTTTCAATATGAGTACGACGTTTCGCCAGTAGTTGTCATCAAATGATGCATGTTCTTATTCTCAGGTTTTTTCGGTAAAGTCACGTAGGTAAAAACATTAAAATTAATGAAAGTAAAATAAAACAAAACAAAATTTTATTTTATTATTTTGTTATTATTTTGTTTTGTTTTTGTTTTATTTTACTTTCATTAATTTTAATGTTTTTACCTACGTGACTTTACCGAAAAAACCTGAGAATATGAATCATTGCAGTCACGAAAGCTTCAAATCTAGAATTGATGCATGTTCTGTTTACGTAACAACCCTTACTAATTGGCCGTGTCGGCGTGTGCAACTACACATTTATATTTACGCGATCTAACCCAAAAAAACACCTGTATTACGGATGATATTGGTTGTGAAAGCCAATTGAATTGTTTCCACAATAATAAAACACTCGCACTTTTATTTAAAATTTCCACCGCTTTTCATTCCACTGCTGTACAGTGTCGCTCTTTTCGCGTCATCTGCATTTAGATTGATTTATTTTTCCTTACTCCGGTCTCAACTTGAGAAAGGGATTGCGACCCTCCATGACATAAGTGATGTTTTGTGCAGTGATTGCTGACTTGGCTGAGACCATGAACTCACTACTGTGCTCTTGAGGACCACGTTTTTAATCCCTCGCAGCTGCCGGGATTGGAACCCGGCTTACCCTCCCTCCGTTGTGTAACGCCACACCAAGACCATTGTAGCATCTCGGCTCCACCAGTGACCCACCCGGTCACCTCTTGACAGCGCATGTATATGTACAGTATGTTGAACTTCTTTCGCACCGTGCGTAGCCAACCGTGTTAAATCTGGGGAAGAACAACAACGTAAACACAGTGGCTTCCTGATGCGGACGACGCGTCTCCGAGCTGACACGAGGGCAGCGCTGAAATCTTCCCATCGACGATGGCGCGCGCGGTGCCATGTTGCGAGAAAGCACGTGTTCGTTTTTTTGTTTAACAAAAAAAAACCTGGATTTTATTTCCGTCTCAATCGATGCAATTGATGCAGCTGTTACGTGGCAGAGAATCGATGCGTTTTAATTCATTGCTTCGATCTCAAAGCGAGGCCAAATTGAACTAAATGCTGGGGTTTGATTTTATATCTGACGCCAACTAGCATTGCCGCGACATACGATGTCTATCATGTCCCCGCTCATGATTAACTTTCACCAAATTCTTGTTTTCCCACAAAATGTTTGACAAATAACAAAGGTACCATAATTCACGTTTTCATCAATTAGCCATTACCCATTAAGTTAGTGCTTTGCAAATGAAACTTTTTTTTCCCAGAGTAAGCGACGACATGGTAGTTATATTGTTGAATCACCGCTCCTCTGATAGCGAGTGCATTCCAATAATTATGGGTTGTGAAGTCGCAACCATGAGAAGGCTCTTCTCGAGTGACCTGTGGTTGATACAATTTTAAGTGATCAATATTCGTACTGGGGGAGTACCACAAACCCAGAGAGCACACACAACACAGCCGTGAAACACGAGAACAAAGTCGTAAAATAATAATATTGCGGCGAGCCTAGGTGCTCCCAGTGGTCTCGCCGCTGCACGGTGTAGTGTTACACAACAACAGCTTTTAAGTGGAAATGGCTCACAAAAGGGTGACGTGCTACGTTCATTTCCCCGTGGGGACGAGGTGAACGTTTCATAACGCGCGCCTTGCCACCGCGTGTGAAGGTGATGCTGCAGCTGCAGGTAATCATCGTTTCTGGAAGAGAAATCCATTCCGTGGCGAAGTGGTGATTTACCGAGAAAGGGGAGCTCTCCTGTGGCCTTACCGTGGCTCAGTTTACAAAGCCTGCCAAAACGTATTTCAAGTATAAATCAGACAGCGCGCACAACATGTCTGACGTGTATAATAATTCACAGCCCTTAATGTGTATAAATCTGAGCTTAAAGAGTAACCCCTTTTTTTACAGATACTCCGTCAGTCCACTTCTGGGTGAGAGGCTCCCCACACCTCTTCGTTCATTGGGGTTATTTGACCATACTTCACCACGCTGGTCAGCGCGTGCTGGTGAAGGAAGGACCCAGGAATGATGGGGAATTGAACGCAGGCCGCCAGCGTTATACCGCAGTGACCTAACCACTGCACCACCACTCCGACGGCGAGTTTTGCCATTGGAGGCTGAAGCACACAGAAAGGAATTAGGTAAAGCAATTGTCGAACTGCAGCTCTCCTGCCCACGTCCTTCCGTGTTATCCAGCCTTCGTTTGGGGCTAAGGGTGACCAAGCACACGTGTGGAATGGTGAACACGGAGAGTTGACATTCAGGAGTGGGGTAGGGGGGGACAATCTGTGCAAGAGATATACCTTGTCGCAGCTTACTTTCTTTGTACGTTGTCTGCTTTTGTGGGTCAGAATGAGCGCCTGATTAATGCGCCCTCATTACCAAAGTAAGTTGGGCTCAACCGAGCCGATTGCTACCAGCGTCCTTTAATTGAATATATTAATCAATTTGATTCGTGCGGGAGCCACCTTGACCCCCTGCTCTCTAACACCCCTGGAGAGGTCAGAGGTAACCCCCCCGCCCCCCTCCCCCGTGTGTGTGCCTTGACATCGACTATTAAAAATGTCACCCCCTTTCCCCCCACCGCTGCATTGCAGGCAGCTGCGGTGAGACGACAACATCCCATTAGGGCCACGTGTAACAACACGTGGTGCGGCGCAGCGTTTCGACGGCAAAAAATTCTAGATTTGAAGCTTTCGTGACTGCAAGGATTCATATTCTTAGGTTTTTTCTGTAAAGTCACGTAAAAACCTGAAGACGGAAGCTTGTGTTGCCTCCGAAACGTCGTGATTTTTATTTTATTTTACTTTTATAAATTTTAATTTTTTTTACCTACGTGACTTTACCGAAAAAACCTAAGAATATTAAAAAAAAAAATCTTTTTTACCGCTTGTCACGGACGTAAATGATAATTATTATTATTTCGTGAAGTGACGTTGAGATTGTGTCGCTGCTGCTGCTGCCCTGGAGATGAGACCTTCACCCACGCTCAATAAGCGATGCGTTCCTCGAATTCTTCAGACGGAGCGGTTGACCTGGCTCGCTCGACGTTGCGTTATTCACGGTGGGAACGAGGCCCCTCGCCGTGCGGTTTATTTATATTTCGTAGGCGCGCGCGAGCGCTCTCGCGCACTCGTCAATTTCGCATGGACGCTCGGCCCCCTAACGACGAACGACGCAACCGTGGCCGTAGCCTTTTAGAGCAATTTTCCAAAAGCCTCGCAGGCGATTTTTCACGTTTTATGAAACAATAATGAGACGATTAAGTCAGCCAGCAAGTTGGCGTGATGAATCGGGGGCCTCGTCATGGTCTGCTATCACGCGGCCGTGATTTAGATCACCGCGGGAGGGTTTCGGGTTATGGCCCGCTTTCCTGCAGTATCCCGAGTCGTGTAAAGCAACACGGAACCGTGTTCTTGTTCTGCAAATTTGAGCTCAGCGCCACCCAATATCAGGAAATCTGAACAATAGAACTTCAGCAATTTGCAACCAGAAGCAATCCCATGGAGATAAAAAAATTTGTAGCAAGGGAGACCTGGGAACTATTAAAGAGATTGTTAATATTTAAAAGGGTCATTACTGAAGAACCATTTATTCCGTGATGATACCCCTCGAAACCCTCTAAAGGTCATATCCCCTAAAGGTCAGATCCCATTAAGCTCCGGTGGCAATCCAAAGACAGTCGTGAGTATTCCACACTACTGCGCTTATTTTCCCTGTGCCGGCTTGGAGAGGGCGTCATCCAACAGTTTATAGATCATGGCTGCTCATAACGATGGTGATGATATTGTACTTGGGCATACATTGTACTCTGTGTTGCGTCCAAGAATAATGACCGAGCGATGATGATGAGTAAAAACTGGGTGTCCGATGTGGGTGCTGATTTTGTTTGATGGAAACATTTGATGGGTGGTTTTTCACGAAAATGATCACCCTCCATCTTTGACCTTCCTGGCAGTGACTCCTGGATTAAATCACCTGTTTAGTCTCAGAGCAACCTTAAGTCCGGGCACTCACGTGTCTGTTATTGTTCATGTGAACGTGCGTTATTGTTCATGTGAACGTGCGTGCGTGTGTGCGTTCGTCATTCCAACTATATGGCTCATGGGACTGAGCCACATCATTTAAATTATTTGGCTGCTGCTATACATTTCCACTTGATAAGCCACTTCGATGAGCTATCATTCGTGGCCAGGTCGCTTCTGAAAAAAAAACGAACGGCTCAGTGGGCTTAACCTGGCACTAAGGCGGATCAGACTCGCGGACAATGGGGAGTGCACGGGAGAATCGCCTCTCACCGTGACCCAGACATTGCCGCAATACGAGTCGGCGTGCTGTGTTGGCTGGACACGCAGGCGAGGCATGTGCCGTAGTTTTTTTTCCCAACTAAAAATTCTGTGAATGCCAGAATTTGGGAAGTCATATTGCCAAATATAGACTCGAAAAAAATTATTTGAGCACCTATATGTATGTTGTTGCATGTATGTAAGTAGAATTGCCGTACGTACATATCGTGTACGGCATACGTATGAGGTCAAGGTGCAGTCCTGCAATTGCTTTTGCTCGCACCACCACAGGCGGCAGAGACTCCAGTGCAGGTATTTCACCCCACACTTCCACGTTGGCAACACGACTCGGAAGAGGTGGGAAGTGCCCACAATTTCCCCACCAAACACGAGATGCCGATCGATTAACTGGGGGGGGGGGGGTAAGATCGTAAGGAATTTAACCACTGTGTCAATCCCCCCCCCCCCGCCCGGGAGATCAAATCGAACACCGTCGACCTTTAAGTTAAAAGCCCAGTGGAGTGACCGTGACACCCCAGCAGCATCCTGTGTGTACGAGACTCCCGTTGTGCCACGTGTGGCACAAGCACGTGGCGCATACATTGACACCAGGGAGAGTCTGTTTGGGGTTTTAGAAGTTCAGGCGCATCTCACATTCTACGGATTTAAGTGCGCAAATAATATGTTGTTGAAAGGTGAAAAAAAGGTAAAGGTGCAGACCTGCAGTGTCTTGCTCACGAGAACTGCTGGTGGAAAGGGCCTTCACTAATTTTTAAAGGCCTAGGTTTTAACTATAATTAATAGAGTCATCCCGCCAGCAGCGGAGCGGTAATGCGGGTGACAATACGGTGGCGCTTGGCTGGCTGGAGGTGGTGTCGGTGTGAAACGCCTCTCTGCACGCTCTTCGCTTCAGCATGCGCAGCGTGCCGGTGACGTTAACCCCCCCCCCTTAACCCCAGTGCTTTCCTTTTCTAGATTTCTTTATAACATAAAAAAAATTCTGACCCCAGGTCAGATATAAATCACCCACAGACCCCCCCCCCCCCCCTCGAAAACGTTACCTTCGCCACTTTATCTGTGGGCCCTTTATTTCTACTTCAGCCACGATTGCGTGAGATATCACTCCATGTGACAGCTTCTTGTACAGCGCGCCATTAGCCGCCGCAAATGAAATGACAGAAATGAAAACGTCAGCTTGATGGTGTGTCCGTGTTGTTCGTTTTTTTGTCCTCCCAGGACAGTGATGCTTCCCTCAGGGTCAGAGGTCAAATGACAGATCATGGGGTCAGGGTGCACTAAAGGCCATCGCATTACCGCGCTTGGTGGACAACTCCCTTCAATAAAGCACCAAATTGTTCTCGGAGGCTATTGTCAAATGTTATCTTTGATGACAGGGTGGGGGGGCATGGCAATCAATAGAAAATGTAACGATAAATCTGTGGCGGTGGCTTGAACGCAATGTGGGCACTGGGAGTCGAACGATTCACAGTTTTTATTTGATTCTGGCATGCGTTTTTTTTATTTCAAGGTGAATGATAGCGCCTCTATAGTGCCTGAAGGGGTGGCGTAAACCCATTACATACAACATATACGAATTTTTAAAAACATTGATTCTGAACATACGACATTCGATGCATGTACTGTGAGCTTAGGAATTGTTTATTATTTTATTTCGATTATTTGTTGCAATTATATTATTTATTATTTATTTTTTACCTACGTGACTTTACCGAAAAACCTAAGAGTATAAGGAATTGTTATCAATCAATGAACCAATCAATGCATGATGATACCACTGGTGTATATGTATTGCTCATTACATGAAAATGTAGTGGGGCTTTATCCCAGTGGTTAGTGCACTGGACTGTGTAAACCCAGCAATCTGCGTGTTGATTCCTGCCCTGGTGAGCGATGTCTGAACCAGTCCTGGGCTCCGATCGCCTTCCCGCACTGGACTGCACTCAAGCGGATCCGTACAGGCCATAGGGGACGCGGACTCCTCGTGCCCAGATGGAAAATCAAGGATCCTCCTGCCTGCAAATGTGGTTACCCAGAACAGACAATGGAACGCATCGTGACGTACTGCCCCAAACACAAGTTAAGAAGGAGGCCCTATCCCAGTTCTCCACAATGCTTAGGGCGACGCAAATCAGTGGCTAGCCAACCTCATGTTGAAACGTCTGATTGTTGCCCCGACACAGCATCAGCCATACAAAAAAAGAATACTGACCAGCATCGCGACAGATACAGCCTGCGTGTTAAACTGAGCATCCCCTTTCACTGACACGAGGAGGCTTTCATTCAGCAGTGGATTGACAAAGGGGCTGTAAATAAATATTGTTTATTATTTGGAAAATACGGCAGTTCAAACAATGGCACAAGTTTCTCAAATACTCTCCCCCAGCTCTGTTCACACGGGAGTGAGTATCAACGGCTACAGCACGGTTAGTCAATTATTAGGCCACATTCAGTGAGGTATAGTGTGGCTACTCCCACCTATTCCAATACGTCTGGCCAGAGTGGAAGAGTAGGCCAAACTACCCACAAGAGAAGGCTTTCTAGAGTTTCCTCTAGTGGAAGCCTTTCCATCAGCAGTGGAGTGAGCAAGCAATTGCAGGGTTGCGCCTTTATTTTTTTATGGGGGGGGGGGGGGTATAATTTAATAATTAAACAAACCTCCAGCCCACCCACAACAAAAACCCAACCGGTCTCCCCCAACATCAGTGAACACGGAGACAACATATCCAACCGATGCAAATGAATCCGCCTCTAAATGTGCTGCTGCTGCTGCTGTTGCCGCTGCTTCTGCTGCTGCTGCTACGGCCAGCACGGAGAGGCGTTTCTCGCAATTGTTGTCGGGCTTGTGGCTGGCAGACGGCCTGACGTCGACGCTGACTGAATGAAGGGGGGGGGGTGAAAACAGTCGCTCTGATGAACGCCAATTAAAGGGCAAAGATGAAGACCGGGCTCCTGACAGCCCAATCCCCCACGAGGGCCTTGCCAACGAATTCTTCTGCTCGCAGAGCAAATATGAGATTCATCCCGAATGTCCGACTCACGTCACTCACGTGCAATAACATTTTTCGCAATAAGCCTTTCGTAATATGTGGTTATTACCTCCCGGATTATTGCATTCGATACAGAAGAATAAGAAGAATATTAATAAAAAGAAAGAGGTTACAGCGCTTTGCCACATCGTGGGACCTCCCTTGCCAGCATAAAAATATAAGAATAAGTCTGTCTTTCCGACAGACCTGTTCTTCACCTGAGGACGGCTGCTTGCGTTGTGGCCGAAACGTCGTGAGAATTGTATTTTATAATGTTTTATGTTTATTATTTTATTATTTCCCTTCTACGTGACTTTACCGAAAGAACCAAGAAGATTAATTCCTGGAGTCACGATAGCTTTAAATCGAAAAATATAAGAATAGGTTTTACCCTTTCTGCCAATAAAACAGCTGTCTCTAGTGTGGACCAATCAGTTTCAAAGACAATTGCATCTTCACCACAAGTACATGTGGCTAATGCAGACTGATTCCTTGCAAAAGGGTTCTGTTTGGTGTTGTAACATCTTAACACAACTGTTTTATTATATTCTAGGTTAAATTTCGATTTAAAGCTTTCGTGACTGCAGGGATTCATCTTCTTGGTTCTTTCGGTAAAGTCACGTAGAAGGGAAGTAATAAAATGTCGCTCGGCGCTGACGGAAGCCATGGCCAGGAATCAATCTCCAGGTCACCGGCTTCACCCAAATTGTGTGTATACTGACTGTGCGTGTGTTTGCATTTAAAAAAGAACATTGACACACGTACCGTGTGTTAGCACTTTATTATTATTTTTTTGCGTATCTGCTGTGAAAGTCACGTGTAAAAAAAGCCTTCGCTAGGTAAACAAAGGGTAATTAATTATGCGGCCCAGCAAACGATTGCTCACGCAAGTGCTGGTGGATAGGGCCCCCCTACTAGAGGGGAGATCGAGAGGGTGTTTGGTCTACTCATCCACGTCCATCAAACGCCATGGAAGATGTGGCCGTACCGACACTTAAACCCTATCGCACGGGACGTGCCGATCG
The DNA here is from genome assembly GCF_964198595.1 of Lampetra fluviatilis. Lineage (NCBI taxonomy): Eukaryota > Metazoa > Chordata > Hyperoartia > Petromyzontiformes > Petromyzontidae > Lampetra > Lampetra fluviatilis. The sequence continues at coordinate 2,108,768 of NC_136307.1, forward strand.
ACATTTAGCAGTAGATGTTGAGTACAAAGCCACATTACACCTTACATCCACATATGGCGGGTGTGTTTGTGTGTGTGTGTAGCTTGCATGCCCAGCCACCGCATGCCTAAACAGCTTTTGTTCGGCCGGATCGAGAGGGCTAAACGGGCGCAGTACGGGCTAGAGAAGAGATGCAGTGATGTGGTACAGGAGAGCGTGGAGCTGAGTGGACTTGCCGATGACTGGTACCAGCGGTGTCAAGATCGGCCTCTGTGGAGGAGGCTCGTTAAGGACGCTACTGTGCAGTTGGAGGCAGTCGCCCTCCAACAACAACGGAGGGCGGAGGAGCGACGCTCACAACAACGGGCGGAGCGCCGGGTGGCTAAAGCACAGCAAGTTGGCACAGTAGGGGGCACAGGTGGTGCATCAGCCAATCATTTCAGTCATCTCGGTCAGTCGACCCGTGGCACCTGCTGGGTCTGCCCCGTGACCTCCTGCCAGCGGGCGTTCGACACTTCACGTGGCCTCAAGGTGCACATAGCCTGGCACAAGCGTCGTGGTGACGTCACCGCCACTTAGTGGCGAATGGCGGTTGTTGTTGTTGTAGCTTGCAGCAAGAAACGGTAGTGTAAGCGATTAGCGCGCTGCGATACGAACCGGTGGTAATGATAATTATCTGAACCGATCTTGGGTTTCTCCTAGGTAGACTCAGCTTCAAATGAGTACCTGGTGCGGTGTACAAACATCGCTACGAGGGAGACAAAGGCGGCCGGGCGTTGTGCTGGCCACCCCAGCCACCGCGTGTACCGTGCCGGCCGACATAGGCGCTACTCGCAAGCAGCACTTGCCCCAACAGTCTGTTGAGGCTACACTGGAGATTGCCTTTGTCTGTGTAGCCTGCCGCACACAGAATTGCGTTACTTTCTCACGCGTTATCTCACACGCTCTCACAATTAGCAGCGATCCTCCTGGGTGTGTGATTAAAGCGCCTCGCGAGGTGTTAACAATCGAAATAAAACAATGCATACGCGAATACTCGGTCTGGATACAATTTCGTCCTCCCGACAATTCAATGAAATGTTGTGATTCGGTGATGCAATTTTAAGGTGAGAATCAATATATTTGTTTTAACATTGCGATGACTGTTTCATGGCCCAAATACGCCCATTATATACAACGTGTAAGGATCATGGAGATAAATCTCTCTCTGTGTGAGCCACGTGATATCTCAAAGTCCACAGTTCATGTATTAGGTATAGCCCTGTGAGCCATTCGCCTCTTGAATCGGGTGCAACCTCAACAAACAAAAAACAAAAACATGAACAAGAAAACATCTTAAAGTGACTATGTGCAAACAGAAAATCCAAGAAAAGACAGCAAAATATTGCAGAAAAATCACCGTACACCAACCCTGTGCAAATATCCCAGTGGGATGCAAGTCAAACAACAACCACAAGACAACTTAGATTAAGGCCATCAGTCTAACTCTGTACTACAACAAACAAACATGGCCAAACCAAAACACTTTTCGAAAATCACCAAAATAAAGCCATAAAAGCAATGAAACAGTGGTCAAAGACGATGTTGTTGTGACTGCTCGTGCACCGCCGCCAACACAGCAGCCTCACCAAGTAATTTATTTAAGAAGAATAATAAGGAATAACAGCAACGTAGTGGCAGATGGGGAGTTAAATGCATCCGAGAGGATTATCCACTCTGGAGTTGTATCTCTGGACTCAGCTCGCGTGCCAGGTGCCAGGTGGATTGTTCCATCGCAGGATCGGGGCGAGATGGTGATGCCTTGGGGGTGACTTCCATTCAGCAGTGGATTAATCATGGCTGCTGATAAAAATAAAATATGCAACGTATCTGCAGAAGTAACAACATACGATAGATTTCGATTTAAAGCTTTCGTGACTGCAGGGACCAGTCATATTTTATGAAGTCATGTTTTAATAATACAATATTTAATTATGTTTAATTTTGACTATATATGAATTAAAAAAAAATATTATATAAAAATTAAACATAATAAAATATTTGATTATTAAAACATAATAAAATATTTTATTGTTTTATTTTTATTATTTCCCTTCTACGTGACTGTACCGAAAGAACCAAGAACATACGATAGATTAATATATGAATGTGATTTGATGCACGTAGTCTGAATTGAAGAATTTATATAAATCTATTCATCAACGCATGCATCATTAGATCCCATGGAGAATATGATTTATAACTTCTAAACAATATGGAAAATAGATGTTCAACATCTCAACACTAGCGAGGATGGCCTTGACACAGTTTTACTGATATGTGATTTCACATTAGCAACTACTGTGCAACGTTTCTCCTGTGATCACGCTTATGAGTGGTTGTGTGAAATGGGCTAGAAGAAACATGATAAAATTCGTCAAACCCTCGTTTCCGGATGATGACTTGAAAACGCAGACACCTTCTTTAGTTGCAAGTCTCTCGTGGGAGAACGCGTGGATTCTGTAAAAAAAAAATCCAGGGCGCCTGACAAAGTAAACAGATTCAGCAATACCGTAAATCACAACAGATACATTGAATTATTAAATCACCATTTTAAAATAATACGTCCCATGATAATGATATTTCCTGGCACAGAGGTAGTAACGTTATTGACTTGTGTGTTCAGAATGCACAGTGTGTATGCGTCAGCCTTTGAAGTAGTGGCGTAGTGGTTAGCGCACTGGATTTTAAACTCACTGCTCTGGATTTTCCATAGTAATGTTTTTTTTTTGGGGGGGGGGGGGGGGCGGGGTTAGTTCGCGTAAGGGGCCGTCCATAAATGACGTCACGCACCTGGGGGGGGGGGGGGTCAGACATTTGTGACGATGTGTGACGAGGGAGAAATGTGACGTCACATCAAAATGCGCAACTTTAAATAAATATAGACAACACGTTCTACTTAATTAAATAGACTTTTTAATAAATGTTTTCTCCTACAACATCCGAGTGCAGCGCCACATTAAATACGCACTACAATGACAATAGTTTAAAGACATTTGAAGCAGGTTTTAATTTTTTTTTTGGGGGGGGGGGGGGGCAGAGCTTTGTGACGTCATATTTGAGGGGGGGTCTGATTTTCTGTGACGCCGTGTGACGATGGGGGGGGGGGAGGTCAAAAATCGTCCAAAATCGCGTGACGTCATTTATGGACGGCCCCTAAACACAAATGTGTCGTTAACCCACCACCACCCGAACACACAGCACGTGTGTTCGGGGGGCACCGCCTGTTGTTAGGCGTCGTGTCTGACTGTTCACTCCGCGTGCCCGCATCTTGAACTTCTTTCGCACCGCACGTAGTTAATCGGAGGTGCCTCGCAAACATTGTTCGAGAACGGGTGCCGAATGCACGTCAAGAGGGAGAGCTGTGGCACCCAGCAACGCGTGCCAAGGGGCCGTCCATAAATGACGTCACGCGATTTTGGACGATTTTTGACCCCCCCCCCCCATGTCACACAGCGTCACAAAAAGTCAGACCCCGCCTCAAATATGACGTCACAAAGCTCTGCCCCCCCCCTCCTCCAAAATAAAACATGCTTCAAATCTCTTTAAACTATTGTCATTATAGTGCGTATTTAATGTTGGCGCTGCACTCTGTTGTAGGAGAAAACATTTATTAAAGAGTCTATTTAATTAAGTAGAACGTGTTGTCTATATTTATTTAAAGTTGCGCATTTTGATGCGACGTCACATTTCTCAAACCCCCCTCCCCTCCTCGTCACAAATGTCTGACCCACTAGGTGCGTGACGTCACAAATGTCTGACCCCACCCCTCCCCCCCCTAGGTGCGTGACGTCATTTATGGACGGCCCCCAACCACGCAGGTGCGTGCTCTCGGCGTGCGCCTACCAACCCCAGCAGCAGTGGGTCGCGGATCGATGGCGGATCGATGGCGTGCACGTTGCGAAACTCCCTCGGACGATGAAGAGAGAACGAGAGGAGGGAGGGGGCCGCGATTTCGGGCAATCGCTCCCCCTGCCGGCCGATTCGTCGCAGAGGCGGCGGTCCTCTTGACCGACAGATCCGTGGAGCGTTTTCTTGGTTCTTTCGGTAAAGTCACGTAGAATGGAAATAATAAAATAATTAAAAGTTACATAATAAAATGATTTTTAGAATGGGAATAATAAAATTACAAAAAATAAACATAATAAAGTAATTTAATTATGTTTTTTATTATTATTTTATTATTTCCATTCTACGTGACTTTACCGAAAGAACCAAGACGATGAATCCCTGCAGTCACGAAAGAAGCTTTAAATCGAAATAAAATCCGTGGAGCGGTTTTTCCGTGCGGCATTCACGCGGTCACTCAGCTTCAGAAGCCGCTGCCTCCACCCCCCGCGAGCTTCGCTGGCCCTGAAGAGGATTAAAGTGGGAAAGCTGCTTATCACGAGGGCTTAACGGGGCCATCCCGGTCACAGCATTCAATAACATTACTCGTAATTTAATGTCTTATGAAAAACACCCCCCACAGCTTTTAAACTAAAATAAGATATATTTTAGATATTAAGCTTTCGTGACTGCAAGGATTCATATTCTTAGGTTTTTTCGGTAAAGTCACGTAGGTAAAAAATTAAAATTAATAAAAGTAAAATAAAATAAAAATCACGACGTTTCGGAGGCAACACAAGCTTCCGTCTTCAGGTGGAACCGTCACAGCACGATAGCTGTATCAAGTGACTTTTTATTTTATTTTACTTTTATAAATTTTAATTTTTTACCTACGTGACTTTACCGACAAAACCTAAGAATATAAGATATATTTTCGCATCAATTCCCCACGTTTTCTGTTTCTGTCAATGTTGTATATATAGTGTTATGATGATGATGATGCTAATAATGCACAGTCATTTGTCAATTCACTGCTGGATGTATATATCCTCAACGCTGTGCGCGTCGTGAGTGTTGTCTGACCATACTTCACCACGCCGGTCGGTGCACATTTGGTGAAGGAGGCAATTCGGACGAGCTCAGAAATAACTCGCCACGATTGATAGCCATGTCCGTGAATCAAACTCGGGTTGGTAGCACAGTGAGATAACCACCGCACCACCGCTCCACCTTGCCGTCTTTGTTTTAGAACAACAAATAAAACAAACAATAACATTTACAAATAACAACAGGCAGGAAGGTTTCAGAATCAATATAGAGACATGAAAGCATGCAACTTAATGCATCGCCATTGATTGAGATAAGCCTCCCTTGACCTTATTAGCCCTTTTTCATCGAAGTGATTAAATATATTTTAATATGCTTTCATTGTATTTTATTGTTTTCACGTATTAACGTTGGGTGCCGTCATATTGTGATTGGCTTTTCAGTTGAATTATACCCAAGACTACACCTGCGCCCTTCCATGGCCCCCCGCCACCCCAACCGACCCTGCGGGCGCCTTCACGATGATGTGACAATGATCCGATTAAATCCCCAGTTTAGCAGATGTCTTCGTTATTGTCTCCGGGTCGAGATCAACATTACCTCGTTTTAGCAATTCACAGCGCGCCGAGATGGGGATGAACAGATGGACCGATTGATCCATGGGTAGACTACAGCACATTATATATATGTACTGAGACTAATGTTGTGACCTTGTGACTGTAAGAACTATCAGTAGATTGCAGTTGATCAAAAAGTGTTCACAAATGTACGCGTTCATTGAAAACAGGTCCCTGCGGGGTGGGCTGGTAGGAACGAATAACCAAAGAATATATACATCATGTATTATTACACTTGTTTAGCCAGGAAAGCCTCACTGTCTAAAGGTTTTTATAGGGTCCTGCCAAGTGTTTGCAATAGGGGGCGATGTTGCTACACCTAATCGGACATCGGACGGACGGACGATATAATCTATTATAGGCTGGTTCAATTCGTTCCTACCAGTATAACAAGGTGACTTGGAGTGCTCTCGCAGAGTTAATAAAACTTAATTCTAGATTTGAAGCTTTCGTGACTGCAAGAATTCATATTCTTAGGTTTTTCGGTAAAGTCACGTAGGTAAAAAATTAAAATTAATAAAATAAAAATCAAATAAAAATCACGACGTTTCGGAGGCAACACAAGCTTCCGTCTTCTTGATCGTGAAACGTAGATAGAGCAATGTGCCAAAAGAAAAACACGCTTACTAAGTGCGTTCGGCCTGCTACGACACGCAATCAAAAACTTCGATATCAATGAGTAAAATGGAACAGGACATGGAAATAGGTGCAAAGAGTTGCTCACGCTTGAAGTTACGTTGATAGAAAGTGGAGAACGTGGATTTGAGAAAATATCCAGGTTAATTAGAAATGTCATCGTCAAGAAAAATGATGGGAATCGTTGAATTATAGAACCACAAGAGATGGCAGCAGCTTGGAGAGGCCCTCATTCAGCAGTGGATTAATCATGGCTGCTGATGACAAATAGTAATCATTTTAAATTAAAGCTTTCGTGACTGCAGGGATTCATATTATTGGTTCTTTCGGTAAAGTCACGTAGAAGGGAAATAATCAAATAATAAAAAATATTCAAAATATAATTCTCACAACGTTTCCACTGCAACACAAGCAATCATCATCAGGTGTGAAATCCACAGCAAGAACATTTCACACCTGATGATGATTGCTTGTGTTGCAGTCGAAACGTTGTGAGAATTATATTTTTTATATTTCTACTTACTTAAATAGACTTTTAAATAAATATTTTCTCCTACAACATCAGAGTGCAGCGCCACATTAAATATGCACTACAATGGCAATAGTTTAAAGCGATTTGAAGCATGTTTTATTTTTTTTGGGGGGGGGGCAGAGCTTTGTGACGTCATAATTGAGGGAGGGGGGTCTGACTTTTTGTGACGACGTGTGACGAGGGGGGGGTCAAAAATCGTCCAAAATCGCGTGACGTCATTTATGGACGGCCCCTAAGACAGAACAGATAAGACAGATAAAACAGTACAGTATAAACAATGCAGACGATGCAGTACTAACGGGACTACAAAAAATATTACATTTTATTTCTATTATCTTTATTCTGTTTATTATTTATTTTTATGTTTAACCTACGTGACTTCACTGAAAAAACCTAAGAGTACTACAAAAATAATTGAGTCTCGACACACAGCAAGCATCGACTCTAAGAATCGAATTAGCCAATAATCGATTTCGGTATCGATCACGCTTAAATAGATTCGACTCCAACTGGGATCTCTACAACTTTTCCGAATCGTCGTTTTCGATTCCAAATGCACTGAAGCCCCCCTCTCACACGCTCCCACCCCTCTCTTTATCATCATCGTTATCATCATCATCGTTATCACCACTAATCATCCCACACTCGCCCTCACTGCACCATCGCGATGGACAATCGATCCCAGCCTCGAACGCACGACGGTCGTGAGTAACGCAGACGCGCAAACACAAAAATATACACCCCCACCCACCCCCTCCTGTCGTTGTTGTGTGTAGATTGTTGTTGTGTAGGCTGTTGTTGTGTGTAGACTGCTGTTGTGTGTAGACTGTTGTTGTTGTGTGTAGACTGTTGTTGTGTGTAGGCTGTTGTGTGTAGACTGTTGTTGTGTGTAGGCTGTTGTTGTGTGTAGACTGTTGTGTAGACTGTTGTTGTGTGTAGGCTGTTGTGTGTAGACTGTCTAATTGTTGTGTGTAGACTGTCTAATTGTTGTGTGTAGACTGTCTAATTGTTGTGTGTAGACTGTCTAATTGTTGTGTGTAGACTGTCTAATTGTTGTGTGTAGACTGTCTAATTGTTGTGTGTAGACTGTCTAATTGTTGTGTGTAGACTGTCTAATTGTTGTGTGTAGACTGTCTAATTGTTGTGTAGACTGTAGAGGCTGCGAGTGCTGTAAACGAGCAGCTCCCCTCTTGAAGGCTGACACATCACACGGAAGGGGGCGGGGGGGTCGCGACTTTCCTCTGAACCAGGACCACACCCGGCCGCCTTTGCATCTTCAACGTTGACATTTGAGGCCGAGTCGACCTAGGGGAAGCCCACCGCTACCTCATTCGATACCCGTCACTGCTCCAGGTTATCGATTGGGAATCGAACTCGGGGCCTCCGGCAAGTGCGAGAACCACAGCGGCGGTCGACCACGGCGCTTTGTGCCAGGCTAGGTGCAGCTCGGGGGCTGACTGTACGTACAGTACGCACACGTGCGCGCATACAGTGCGCACTGCACGTTGGCCTACTGTACACGTGCACGTGGACATTCTATGGCATTCTTCACAAGGTGGCGAATGTTTGTTGTTAATTGCATGCCTCTCAAACCCGTACGGTATATATATAGATACCACGGATTCGTGTATAGGGTCATATACAGACGTTTCATTAAGGGCAAAAAAAAGTGGTCTATTTGTTTGTGTTTCTCCTTTGTGATGGGACTTTGTGGGGTGAACGTTGAGATTTATAAGGGCACGGGGTGGGCAATAAGGTCTGGATTGGTCTGTAATAAGGTCGGCACTGATAAGGGGTTGACAGGTTTGATTATGGACAGAGACCCATAGAGATACATAGAGACCCATTGAGATACACGGAGACCCATAGAGATACACGGAGACCCATAGAGATACATGGAGACCCATATAAATAGAGACCCATAGAGATAGATGGAGACCCATAGATATACATGGAGACCCATAGAGATACATGGAGACCCATATAAATAGAGACCCATAGAGATACATGGAGACCCATAGAGATACATGGAGACCCATAGAGATACATGGAGACCCATAGAGATACATGGAGACCCATATAAATAGAGACCCATAGAGATACATGGAGACCCATAGAGATACATGGAGACCCATATAAATAGAGACCCATAGAGATAGATGGAGACCCATAGAGATACATGGAGACCCATAGAGATACATGGAGACCCATATAAAAAGAGACCCATAGAGATAGTGACCCATGGAGATAAATAGATACCCACAGAGACCCATAGAGATACATAGATATAGCACAGTTGTCAAGCCATATGGTTTACTCCGTATTATTGTACAGGGAAATTGAGTCTTCAGGTCCATACGGCGTTCAGCAGTTTAAATACCGGCAAAAGCACGTCTTTGTGTGTTCTGCTTTGTGATGGGATTTTGAAGGATGAACGTTGAGATTCATCAGGACACGGGGTGGGCAATAAGGTATGGATTGGTCTGTAATAAGATGGGCAGCACTGATAAGGGGTTGACAGGTATGGAATGGTATCGAGTCAATGCACAAACACAGTCTGGCTTTGGGTATTAGTCACTGACCCCTCGCTCTCTGGGTTGCTACTCCAATGCGTTTGGATGCAACTTCAGAATCATCACTGGAGGAAACCGATGAAGCTATGCAGCTTCATGACAATTCTATTATTGCGTACACAAATGGTTGTCCAGATGTCTTGTGACCTCCCCCATCATTTCATTCTCTAAAACGTAGTATTGGTGTGAAAACTGAAATGACTAAGACATTTAAAAAAACACACACGCATGTTATACCTTAAGCACAACTAATATCGTGATCTAGGCGAAATGGTCGTCGTTAATTCGAATCCATGACGATGAATATGATGTGGGCTTGTTGCTTTAAATATAGCTGACATAAAACACCTTCAGGGAAAATTCTTATTAGTTCACGGGGCATTTAAACTGCAAACTAAATGTCAGTTCCACTAAAGGTGTTAGATTACAGTACAGCCAGAGCCAGCAACTCAAAATCTTCATTGTTCTCAAAATCCCGATCTATTGTGCACTTGCGAGGAATGGGTTTATCGTGGATGTCATCACAGTTGGATCGTTATTGATGTCGCATCATCGGGTGGAGAGAGAAAAAAATCTACACGATTTCGGAAATCTCCATAGACATAAGTTTCACTTCACGTGGAAGAATGTCCCATTGAGCCGATGCCACACAACCTCAGTACTGCAGAGTAAAGTTGTTTTACTGGTAGGAACCTCCTGGTTACACCAGCCCACAGGGGATTATTGTGTCCGTCCGTCGTGCTTCAAAAAATGGGAGGGGTGGGGAGGGGGTGGGAGGGGTGGGGCTGGGTGGGGAGGGGCTGGGTGGGGAGGGGCTGGGTGGGGAGGGGCTGGGTGGGGAGGGGCTGGTCACCCCGTGGTGCCCTTATAAAACGCCACGTTTAACCTACTCACGCCGGCTTGTGCCCGCCCTCACAGTCGGCCATATTTGCGGAATACACCACGCCGCCGTTGACCCTGGCCATTGAACGAGCAACCCAACGTTCCTACCAGCTCCCTCCGCAGGAATGTGTTAGAGTCGCTTCAATCGGACCCGGTTAACCCAACACTCTGGTGGTCTCCCATCACGTTCTGTAAAGACTCCAGGTGATGTACAGTGGTGTATACATCTAAAGTTATTAGACCTGGTGCAAGGAGGAGAAGGGGGGGTGGGGGACGAAAGGAATTTTAAAATCTTGTATTTTTTCGTGGATTCATAGGCAATCGGGCTGAATCTGTCATTGGCTGCACTTGAAAAGCCTCGATACGCACGCGATGTGATTTTGGAAACTATTCACAGTTTGCAATCGATTCCGAAGGATGAACCACAGCGATCCCATCACCATTGCTCCATGACATCGATCTCCATGCTTGAGTGGGGCCCTCGCGTGTGGAGAAAATTCAAGTTCGATAGCAATAAAACGTTCATGCAATGTTTATTTTTTTATGAGGATATTACAATCAAGTGACTACGTAGAGAGACGAGGCAGCAACTGTGCTGAGCCTGAATTCTTCATGGTGGACGGGCAAGCTTGAGGAGGGGATGGTGGAATTGTGTGGACTTGGTAGCCATTATCTTTGGGTCTTTCGGTAAAGTCACGTGGTAGCCAGCTGCATCTGCCGACTGGAGCTGTTTTCACGAGGCTGTTGAATGCTCCAAATCTGTTATAGGTCATGACCCCACAGGTCCAGACGATTTCAATGTTGGTGCCTTAACTGAAGCTTCTTCTTTCGCGCGCTATCATCGCTCCTTATGAAGGCAGTGGCCTGTTATTTTTTACCCTCTTCTAGTTTTTGCTTTACTCCCACCATCCTGCATTACACTCCCTTGCGTTGTGTGTCACACCGCGTTGCTTGACATCGACGGGGAGCAATCCAGCGCAAATTCAGTTGCGCTTGAATTATATTCACCAGGATGGAAAACCATTCTAGCACGCCGAAATCGCATGCCAACCCTAACTATACACGTTAACGCAGTGTTTAAATGCCGTGTTTTGGTAAATTTTTGGTAATACCCAAATGAAATTACATTTCGTCTGTTCACCTACTCCATATTCATGTTTTCCCGGAGCAGTAGGATTTTTGGAACACTTTCCTTAAGCCACTGAATATTACAGAAGTGTGAAACCAAGTGCCATGTGTTTTGCGATGCTCTCCCTCCCTTCTCCGGGTGGTCAATAGCAGCCGACGAGCACGAAGACGCGAACTCGGACGCTGACAGGGCTGACAGGGGTGCCGCGGTACCGCACGTGCCAGCGGGTGATGAGCTGCTCAGGAAGCGCAGGCAGGATGACGACGCGGCAGGGCCCGAGGAGGGTCAGGAGCTGTGGAGTGACCCCCTGGCTGACATGGCCCTGAAGTACGGCACCAACCTGGCCGTCCGCTCCAGGGAGGCCGTGGACAGAGGCGTGAGTTGGCAGTGCGCATCGGAAGGTGCCGTGCGGACTACGGAAATGTTTTAAAATATTAACAGTACGCAATCAACTAGCCAATCAATACGAGCGGTTGGCGGAATGTAAAGTTTGCGTGTGTACTTGTGTACAAGTACAGGCCTTTGCTCATCGATTGCTGGATGTGTACAGCCCTTTGTCAATCGATTGCTCCTCGCACCGTGTGGGTCACGGGAGTTATTCGACCATTCTCCAGCATGCTGGTCGGTGCGGGTTTGTGAAGGCAGGGAACATCAATGTTTTTCGCTGCACTGCCATCTACTTCCTAACGCATTGCCCAAAAAGTTATTTTTACAAAGAAAAAATTGGTTGTAATTCGTAGCTTTTCGACGATTGATTTAAAAATAATTTCGTTGTTTTCCATGTTTTTAATATATTACCCAGTGGGGGTCTATGAAGATACATTAGGCCCAATTGATATTGAAATTAGTTTCACGCTTTTTGTAATATTCTAGTACAAGGTGCTAGTTCCTTAAAAGCGATTGTGAGGATTTGGTGGAGGTCCATTCCACGAAACAACACCTCTCAGCCAATTGTCAGCTGCGGCAGTGCCATGGAGAATCTGGGCGGCGCGAACTGATTTCCCCACACTCTCCTCGCCCACAAACTGAGCCAACTCTTCGAACACTTAGATAAACGGAGGCGACAGGTCCGCATGTGGATTACGGTGAAATGTGCTCCTCCCGTACCCACTCAAGCATTCCACTGCATAAGGCATGCCCCCAGAGTTTGACTGAAGTGGTTCCGCACGTTTAGCGGAACGATTCCACAGTTAAGCGCAAACTGTTCACCATCGTTGGCTCCACTACGAACCATTCCACAAGTGTAGAAACGCAGCGGTTTTCCATCCTGGTGAATATAACCCGCATTAAATATTGCAATGTAGCCCTTAATAAATTTTTGACGTGAATATAATTTGTTGTGTTGTTGTAGTTGCAATACATCTGCAATGGTTCTCTAAGGCCTTTCAGAATGTTTCACATAACGACATCTCACAAGCTTTTCTATGCAAGTACACTTGAGTAATTGCAAGGTCACGTCAAGACAACAGCAAACATCTGAAAGGTGCAGAAGTGCACAGTGCACACTAAAGGCTTGCACCCAAACGCAGTCACCTGCCCTGCGCTTTAAACTCGACAAATCACATTCTTCGTCTAAAACAGCACTGCCCTCATTCCACTCTATCTAAATGTCCTTACTAAAAAAAATGCCTATCACATCATTTTATAATATGGTGATTTAACCTTGGGTAATTGAAGGTTGTAGGCAGCAGTGGATTGACTGACTAAGGGCTATACATTATTATTTGTTTAATGTTATTATATTAACTGTTATATTGCACATGACTGCCCATGCATTTGGCCTGTGTGCTTGCCCCAAGGCAGTGAGTATGACGATGCCTTGGCTTCCTCATCACAACGTGACGCTTTATTCGTTGTGCATTCAGGTGGCAGTCGGGCAGTCGCACGCTGCCGTTGCAACCATAGAATTGCAGAAAATTAAGAAACTTTTACTTCTTCTTGGTCCTTTTGGTAAAGTCACGTGGAAGGGAAATCATAAAATAATTTAAATAAAACATAATAAAAATTCTCACGACGTTTCGGCCACAACGCAAGCAGCCGTCCTCAGGTGAAGAACAGGGCTGTCGGAAAGACAGCGTCTGAATTCAGACGCTGTCTTTACCGAAAGAACCAAGAAGATGAATCCCTGCAGTCACGAAAGCTTTAAATCGAAATTGAAACTTTTACTTATTCAACATTTAATGTGAATTATATTATTTTTTTGGATTTATTCTAAAACGTTGTGGTTTAAGACATAGCAGTAATTGATTCATATGTTCGCAAGAGCCATAGTGTGTGCTGACATCTCTGGTTAGTATGGAGACGTTAACACGTTAAATCATTTATTTTGAAACACTTTGTCCTGATGCCCCATTACCTAGATATATGTCCAATAATCTGCAATAATTGACATACAGTTGAATCTATTTATTGGGTGCAATTGTGAACAATAGCCATAATCGGCATAATCATTGGTTCACTGCAGCTCACAGACTCAGTCTTGTAGCAATTGAAAGTAGCACGGTTCAAGGGTTGCTGGCTTTTGACCCCAGATACGCTTGAGCAGTGTGGTGGAGGTATAACGCGATCCATCCCTTGATCTGAAAGCAAGAGCCACTCCGTCAAGGGTGGGTGGTGAGCAGCGTTTCTGTTGTACCCCCACTACCCCCTTTAAACCAAGAAGAAAAATGTATTCTTTTTTGCTTACTAACCAATCTTTAACTCGGTATGCTTCTTCTTTGTAAAATGTGTCTCTCTTTTTTTTGCAGATTAGCAAATATTTTCCCATCGACAAACTAAAATGCTACTTTGCAGTGGACACGGTTTACGTTCAAAATAAGCTGAAGGTTCTTCTGTGTCCCTACACACACAAGGTACATCGTGGTGTCAATTGTTCAATTCACCATACTCTGCACATTCTAAAATGCCGATGTTGAAATGGTGATTTTTTTCTTATTGGGACGGTACAGTACTGTGAAGAGCCATATGCCAGAAGGTGATTATGAACACGCTGACTTAACATTGGGAGAGATGTCTTCTGGAAGATTATTCTGAATGGTTGCTGGTGAATCCTATCAAAGTGGTGTTGTGTTGGTCCACCCTCTGGAAGATGATTCTAAACAACAATATTAAAACGTGCCTTTGGTTAACGCGTTTTCTGCGGGTTATGAGATGTACCCACAGCTTTTGGTTTAAAATAGTGGGGGCTAAAAGGTGAATTTCATTATCTGGAGAATATGGTAATAATCCTGGAGACATTAAAAATGTGTGATGTGGACATATTTACCTTTTCAATTTGAGCCCTTGTTTAGTAAACTTAAATTGGGTTTTCTTTGTAATTTGGAATTTTTATTGCCAAAGAATTGTAAAATATGAAAAGAGATTTTATAAATCGGTCATTGACCTTGCAGCTGATATCAGAAAGTAGAAACAAGGTGATTACTGTTTAATGAGCGCCTCTTCTATTAAAGTAGCTAGCTAATGATCGCTGTTATTACCGTTGATGACATTGGGGGAGGGCTTGTGGATAAGAGAATTGGTGTACAATTGCGTTTGGCTGTACACGGCACAAGCCTGGAATCCATTGCAGGGAATGGTGGATCTCATAGATTTTGTGAAATGTTCCAAACCTGCTGGGCTCTGATAATGATTAGGATATGACAGGACGGTTAGTGGGTTCGCGGACCCATTTGCGTGGACCTTTGAATGTTATTCCTCGTGGTTTTCTCCATGTGCTCCAGTTTAATGCCAAAACAAACCGCAGTAAACAAAGGCACATGTCACATTCTCTTAGCAATTGAATAATATAATCCCGTAAAAGTAAGATAGAACTGTGATGAGAAACAAATGCTCACAAAGTTTCCAAGTAGAGTGTCCTATTTGTCATGATTAAGAGAGAACGGTTTTTTATCTGGAGATTGGTTGCCAAATTATTCCAGGTATGCACAGCGGCGGGCCTTGAGTTAAAGCGTGTCTGCCAGATCTGGTGTGAACTTTCAGCACCCTGTGAAGGAAATTAAAGGCTCGTCTTAGTTTGCAAGGGTCTAAATCTAGACTAAATCAAAATGGCAATTCTCTGTCGATTGCTTGAACAAAAAAACCTTTAAATGATAATGAACGTCTCTCCGACGAGGCAAGTGAACCGATAACCTTACAGTAAAGGTCACACGATAAATATGCCGCATTAATACGCGGCTGCCAACTGTCGCTGTTTTTCAAAACGTTCGTTGTATTTTTGGATGAATTCAAAGTGGAGAGGGGGGGGGAGTGGCTGTGAATTTGACAAGGCACAGACTCGCAGAGAATTCTGGCTACATGAGTTGATCGAGCCTTGGTGTGGTTGTAAATCACAGTGTTTGGGTTTTTCTTGGTGACGTGGGGTTTGGTGCCAAGGGTAGCAACATGTGTGCTATCAATTAACTGTGTTGGCCTTCATCAGAGACTTATAATGTTGCTTTTCTAATTAGTAACAATATGCCATTCAAATAATCATAACTTTATTATTTAGTTAATGCAGTTCAGAGCCTCAGGCACCTTATGAGTCTTAAATTTTTGTGGTTTTGTCTGATGCTCAAGAGTCAGGTAATGAGCTGTTAGCTGTTAGTGTTTAGAGTTGATGACTTTTCATTACATTTTTCTCACCAACCACAGTTATCATTTATTTCAATTCAGTTCTGTCTGGGAAAAGAAAAATATGGATAGTATAGCAAAATTTCTGTAAAAAATCAAAGCATTCTGTGCTTTTTTGCGGTGAAAGTATGCTCACCCTTCAACATTACAAAGTTTGCAGCTGTGTAGTCAAGTAATTGGTATACAGTAATTACAACAGAGACACGTGGCTTCACATGTATGTTGAACTTCTTTTGCACCCTACATAGCCAACCGTGCTCATCGGAGGTCACTCCACAATGCAGACCATTCTTTTACAGCCACGTCATCATAACACAAAATGAGAAGTCCGTTCCATCCGCTGTCAAGTTTATCTGCAAATCTTTAGGGATTGGTATATTACGAGAATAATCGCAGATGCTCTGACCCATAATATTCACGGATGAGAGGATGATTAATATTGTTCGAGAAATATTTACACGATATGATTTTTGGTTGTGCAAGCTCATGTAAAATCAAACACTTGCTTAATCATTATACATCCGGATCCTTGTAGTAATATACGTACATTGTAGACATAGTGTGTTGTGTAGTGTTTGTATCCGTGTTCCCGTGTGTGCATGTCGTAAGACCTATCCCTGATTGTTTACATAGAAGCTGTTGGCAGTGTACCTGTGATAAAGTTAACCGTGAGCAAGTGTCCTAGGTTTTACGTGATTTGAGTGTTCAGGATAAATGTTTTGCCTCGTTGTTTGTTTCATGGTGCACAATATTAATTTGCAGTTATTATTCTGAATTGTTTTGGGCGTCTTTGTCACTGTATTTTGAGTCGCAGCGTTGTCGTGCAGTACCAGGACTCGTACGCTTTTACACGCGTTAGAGATGTTAAGATAATGATGAGGACTTCTTCCAAAATGTTTCCCATTATGGACATTTTTTTTTCAACTAAATGTCTTATAATGTATTACCTGTAAGCCTGGATGTTGTCCCTAATGTTACCTAATATTACTGCAGTGTAAGAGAATAGCTCAAGGTACATTGCATCTACATCAACACGCCTGCGGAGTTTGAAACATCTGGATGTGACATTGCCATTTTTGAAAGCTGAAGTCCTTAGGCGAAGATGTCGCGTTGAGTCGCTGAGCTGTAGAGTGGCTTCTCGTTTTTGCAGAACTGGGACCTTCGGTTCCAGAAGGGCGAGCCAGTGGCACCGAAGTTTGACGTGAATGCTCCCGATCTCTACATCCCAAGTAGGTCGTGATTGAATGATGGGCCTACCTCCTGTCTTCTTATTCTTCTTCTTTTGTATGGTGGGGGTGGGGTTGATCCACTGGACATCTGTGAAAAAGAGCTTTTATAGCTCATCGGATTCCTCCGGTATAAATAAGTATTCTGATTCTGATCGGCAATGTTTCTATTATCGCGTGTACGTCGGTGAGTAGGCTGGTGAATATCTGAAATGCTGCTGAGGAATGATCGAGGCGGGCAGCCGTGTTAAGAGGTGGTCCATGGTTTGAGGCTAGCGACCGTAGTCACACTATTGGGGCTAGTCTTAAGATTACGACTACATGTAAAGTACGTGATGTGCCTCTATGATGCGCTAATATCTGATAGCCTCTGCACATTTACCCTTGCCCGTTATTAACCCTGGACATGCTTGCGAAAGAGACTAAACCTTGCCTATTGGAGTGCTCACCTGGTTAAACAAAAACTTGAAATTTGAATTCACTGCAATAAAACTGCGCTACCTCAGTTATTTCATTGCACAGGATTGGGCTGCGTTCAGCAGTGGAGTCATTATCTTGAAGGGGCTGAAGAGTTCCATCTCTAGCACTCTCGTGCCTTGTAACCAAAGTCTTCCAAAGCCTGGCTGGGCTGGTGCCGCACTGTGTTTTGTCATTACCCTGGCCTCATACTGGAGTAGAACCAGCAGGGTGTCTGAGACCACGTGTTAAGAGTGTGCTGGCATGGCATAACCAGGCCAACGCTGAGTCATGAATTCGCTGAACCACCCATCCTCACTTGGATTCTTTGTCCAGCGAAGGTGTGCCCTTTCTGGCTTGGTCACCATGCCGTGTGGGGTAGGGGTGGGTGTATGGATAAACAGTGTTGAGAGCTACAGAGGAGGACGGCCTGAGGCCCCGTATACATATTGTGCATGTGGAATTCCAGACCGTGTGTTAGTCTGGGCCAATGGTTGTTTTTTGGAGCAGTGCGGGAAGGGCTCGGCACTCAGTGCAGTGATAGATGAAGTGGTCATATAAATGCAGACGCAGCTATTTAGTAAACAGATAACATCCACATTCAGGTTGAGCCTGGGATTAGAATTCAGGATCTCAGCTCAGCAAATAGATGTGTAGTTCACTCCATGACTATATGGCAAATAATTTCAAGGTATGACCCAAATGAAATTCAAAAGTAATTTTCATGGAGGATTTTTTTGGTGCCTGCATAGGTGACTGGGAAATGACTCGCGAATATATTTCACACTAAAACCAGTTTTTATGAGTACTTTAAATTTGAATTTTAGAATCTCAGTGGTATTGCCTCAGTGGTCTTACGTACTACAAAGCAGTGGTTCTCTGAGCCACAAATTGACCTCACTATTCTTAGCTTTAAGTGCTGGTTTTGATATTCTGAACATGTAAACACACTTGTGCTCATGCATAATGATATTTCTGGGTTTAATGAAATGAAACGCACTGCTTCAGCAGTGATTTATTTTGCCGATATGTCCCGTTATTTACTGCAGTACTTTACGTCATATTAATGCAGCCACTGTAATGCACGGGTGCAGCGGCATGTGACCGAATACCGTCATCATGACCACACACCACGAGTGAGATATTGCATCGCTGCTGTGCATTTTGAAGATGAAATACCATAATATATTCCGTGCAGTGCATTGTTCTTTATTTATCCAGGTGACAGCCCAATGAGAAATCACTGTATTATTTTGCCGTGGTCACTCCAGTAAATATGTTTTATATAGAGACAGGATATTTTTACGCTTTTGCTTTGGGGCCCTCCTGCAATCACATTTGGGATTTGGGTATTGAATCCCATGTGTGTTGCTCTCCCCTTTGCTAATGACACCACAGGGTCATTTTATATCACCTTCAACGGCGTACCAGCTGAGCGGTGAGCATACTTAACTTCCGCGTAGGATGTTGTGATTGTGCCGCGTGGCTCTCGGTATGATGCCCAATGTTTCAATCCACGTGCTTGTTCGGTCACTGAATTTTGCTATGGAAGCTCCCAGCGGCACGTGGAGCGAAACGTCGGACGTCGTGCCGAACGACACGCGGTAATGACCCGAAAGCACATCGGAGAGTCGGACGTGCTGTTGGGCTATATACCCACCCCCAGGTCTCCGTTGCAGAGAAAATGTTTCGTCTCAATGGGCTGTCACCTGGTTTCAGTAAAGGTCACTGATTGATTTGTAGTATGGAGGCTTGAATAATAGAAGGCCTTGTTCACTTGCCTTGAGTTAAAAAATACTCCCCCTTTGGCCACAACTACAGCAAAGCAATAACTGACGTGCAGGGGATAAATTACGAATTTTTAGTTGTTTACAAAGCATCAATCAGGTAGGACATTAGCCTACAGATGAAATGTTATTTAAAGTGGTTGAATAATAGACTGATGCTTTTTTTTTTACTATCACTTTATCAGAAGCGGTTCCACAGCTCTGAGATGTTGATCATTGTACATTAAACACAGCCATGTACCTGATCTCCACCACCTCTTGCTGCATTTTGCGGAGTTACACCACTATGTAGGTTTTTGCGGTTGTGCTCTAACGTGTTTTTAGATTGTACCGCGTGTAGTACAGCCATGATGTCCGACGTTTCACTCAACTTTCTGGGAGCTTCTTCATGAACTGAAGCGGCTAGTACGTGGAGCAAGATGTTTGACACGATGCGGAAAAACACGTGACACAACCTGGAAGCACGTCCGAGAGCTTTATGGCAGCGTTGTGCAGTATTGTAAAATGCGTGCACTGTATGGTAACACTCTTCTTATCTACGTACTCTTATTGGTGATTCCTTGTACAGTATTTGCGGGGTCTGGCTGATCCCCAAGTCTTTTTCACGTTACCTCTGGATCTGCATTCCTCTTATCAGCGAGTGTGGATCGGAGGAAAACGTCATGTGGACAGGTTCAAAAGTCAATCCGATATCTATAGTGAAATGTGGTAATGATGGAGGTGAAGAAAATGGTAATAAAGACGGTGATGGATATGGATGAATATTGTGGATATGTCCACTATTTTTGCACCAAATTTGTATAATTAATTACAAAACGGTACAATAGGCCAACGTTTGTCTGATGTAGGGTCATCTATTCAACACAAATTTTGTCGGTTACATTTTTTGGACTTTAAAAAAAAAAGTGCATTTTGAAAAATTAAAGACTGAACTGAGATATTTTTGCCTTTTATTCTACAAAAGTTTGTCAAAGTCAGTGTGGTCAACGACTTTGTGTCGACCTGTGTTTTGACCTGACGTGATGCATTTGTGAAATTTGTTAAGGTGGATTTAACACACGTTTGATAATGTGAATGTTATTGTGAGTGACCTGCACTCGAATGCCACTGGAGCTTTAATGAATTGTGGAAAGACATTGCATGTATTCATACTGTTATGAATTCTGCAATGGAATGAAGTGGTCGTATTTATTATATCTTTTATTGATATTTTAATCTAAGCACATGCCTCACGTTGGAGTACTTTCTCCCCAGGGGCCTATGGCTTTGTCACTGGGCATTCTGATGAAATTGCGTCGCATCTAACAAGCAAGCAGTATGGTGAATGCAGTAGGCATTCTTTAAGCAAAATTTTGGTTTAATATAAAATTGCCTTTATGATTGGGAAAAATAACGTTTGTGCTCAAAATGTGTTTTTTTGAGAGTCATCCTCAGATGACGTGTTATTTCGTTTAACTCTAGATTTTTTCCAAGCAAAGCTTTAAAAAAATACAGCTGTACATCACATGAAGAAAAGTTCTGCGTTTTGATATTGACCTTTCTTGCAACTGAAACGCCTCAACTGGTCTCCAAAATGTTTATATACATGGCCGTATGCCTCGTGTATACTGCACATGATTAATCAAGTTCAATGAATGCGCCCCTTTGTTCAGAAAATGCACGAGCCTGGTGTGTGTGTGTGTGTTCACGGTAGTTCCTCAGCCAAGACTACACCTCGAGCGGCAGTGTTGAGTTGTAACGTCTTGAGGAGGCGGGGGGACGAGGTTACCGCGAAACTGTATTTTGATATACGACTCATTGGCCGTGCACCCGCCAAGCTGATTGTTTATTAATAATGCCTCCTTGACAGCCATGGCCTTTCTGACCTACGTCGTGGAAGCGGGCCTCGTCTACGGGACGCAGGACAGGTACGATCGCAACGCCACCGTCAGCAGTCGCTCCGGTCAAAGAGCAAGGGGGGAAGTGGGTTTGGGGGAGGTGGGGTGCAGTGTCTGCGTTTCCCCCCCCACTCTGCCATCCCTCCTCCTTGCCCCCCCTACCTCGCCCCAAGTGTATTATTAATGAGGAGCCGGGGCTGCGGGAGGTGCAAAAGGGGGTGCGAGGGGAAGGATGGCGCGGGGCGAGGGGGAAACAAATTGCTTGTGTTTTACTTACAGCCCCAAGCGGAATAATCCATCCACAAAAACGGCTGTTCTTGCAGAAAAACGAGCGATCTGCAGCCACGTCTCCCCCCCCCCCAATTTTTTTTTTATAAAATCGGAATTCCTGGGCAGGCACCGGCAACGTGATAAGCCCCCCCCCCCGTGCTCAATTGGCCGCGTACGTACGCGTCTCTGCATCGCGTACGCCCTGCTTGGCACATGCGAGAGCTTGCCGGGGGTGTCCGGAATACTTGTCGCCTCTTCTTGCCATTCGTTTTGCTCTGTGTGCCAGCCGCCTTGTTTCAGGCATTCTTCAGTCCGACAGCCCCTCCGCGTGGGTCTTCCCTGCTATTTGAAAAGCTCTGTAATATCTAGAGCCTTTGTTATATTGCGTGAACGCTAAGTGCCGGTGTGTACTTGTCATGTATCAGAAGTTTCCCCTATTGCCTTCTACTAGTGTAATGCAAGAAAGTGTTGCTTATATCAGAACTGCTTTATAAGGTGAGCCTATATCCAGCTTCCATTGTATATAGCAGTCTGTACATGCCGTGGTGCGGTGGCTCACGCAGTGCGCTATGAACCCAGCAGCAGCCCGAGTTTGATTCCTGGTCAAGCTGACGTCAGTGTCATGTGACTAACCTGCACTGACCGGCACGGTGAAGTATGTTTCAAGCGTACCTCATAACCAACACGGCATGGGAAGGCCCTTCATCCGCAAGGATTGATAAAGGGCTATACATTATTACAGTGTAGCAGTAAGCTGGATAAACAATTTGCCTTTGCTGAAGAGCCCTGTGAACACCTTTGGGTCCTTTTGTGATACAGTACTAATTGATTGCTTTGTTCAGAGCCCACTTAGAAAATTAGCATTTTCCGCTATTTAGCAGCGTCACTTTTTTTCCCCCCCCCATCGGTTGAAAAGCATTTGAAAATAACAAGCGGGAGAACCTAATTTGAATTAATGGGCTTGCCGCTCTAATTAGTGACAGATTCTCTTGAGCGTGGCTGCTAAATTGAATGAGGATTGCTGGAACGTTTAACCTATCTGCCCGGGTGTCCACCGCTGAGTCCACGCGTGTTGCGGAGATATTCGACAGAGCACCATCGTCAGCCGCGGCCTATACGGCTAATGACGGATGGTTTGGAATTCGGAGAACGCTAAAGCCTGTTGGCTACGCCTGCCAAACGCATCGGGCACTGGCCGATTGTTTTTGGTTTTTCACACATTTTTAAAAGTGGGTTAGTTTTTTTTTCCGTGAGTGTTGTTATTATCATTTGATTCCGTGAGTTATTATTTATGATACGTGTTCACCCAGGAATGCCTCGCTGAGTTTAAAGACTCATTTTCAGAAGGGTGCCGCCAAGTGTTCGCAGTAACTGGCAATGTTTGTGTCTAATCCAAATTAAGTAATTTGAAGGTAAATTTTCAGCGTTGGGTTTTCAGGCCGTTGCTTGTTACAATTTGCACGGTTGTGTTTTTTTTTAACCGTGGGAGGAAACCAGAGATCCCAGAGGAAACTCGCGTAGAACATACAAAGTCTGCGCAGAAAATTCGTGGCGTAGGTTTTCGTAGCCAAACCCAACGATTCGTGTTTGTTTCTGGGTTAGGCCACGTGGGAGTTTCATGCAATAATTCTGGAATCGAACCCTGGCAACTTATTTCTGCGAGGCACAAGTGCTACCACTGCGCCACCACCCTGCAGCCGCCAACCCTGCCTTGTCAATACTGTAAAGAACTGTTTTAAGAGAGGCAGTAGCCTCGTTTTTCTAAAGTTGGATTAGCACTTCAATTCATATTGCTCAATTTCACGCATTCGTACCTCAGCAGAAATTAGAAACACGTTCCTTCGGAGTGGGCAGGTAGGAACTTGGTTGGACAGCGCATTCGTGCACGACAGAAAGCTCGCGGTCATGTGACGCACTTCAACCAATCCGGGAGCGTACATGTTTGGGAGGGGCTATGCACGACAGACAAATAATCGATGGTGGGCAGTGTGGAACTGTTGTTCCTACCTGTAATATTATTGTTATTACCAGGCCTATAAATGCTTTTCCACCACGTGCCCCGCCTGTGAATCTCGGGTACTTTTAAATTCTTACTTTTTGAATATCCGTATTTTATTAATTAAAACTGCTTTGACATTTTCATGCTTCCAGTTTTTTTCCTATTTTTTAATAATACAACAATTACCAGATTTTCTACCCAACAACTCACACATTTGCTCTCACCGTCTGGCTGGATATTAATAATAATTACACCCTTGCATTGCAATGTTTGGCCAATTCCAGCAAAAGAGTGGTTTGGCTTGTGGGAGGAAGCCGGCTTGCCTTGATAAAAACTCAGACAGACGAGGAGACAGAACTCAAACCTCTGCGGAAAGAGGTTTGGGAGTATTTTGCTCTTTTTCCATTTTCTGGCAATCTCACAGCCCCAGCCTATAACACCTGGCACTTTCGGGCAGTCACCCTTGCGAGTACGAACCAGGCTTAACTCTGGATCCAATGATCAAGGTCAATGTCACTTTATTGTAAGCAACTTCTTTGTTACGTGGGAAACATTGGCAAATATCAGCAAAGCTAATGAGTTAAATGAACGTACCAGGCTAAAACAATTGACATGAGGGTGGCAATGTCCACTCCTGTTTGTGCCCAGAAGCTGTCGTGAATTTATTACACCTATTAAATATGACCTATAAAAGCAGTACCCAAAATTAAGAAGAAGAAGAAATAAACGACAGCTGTCCCCTGGAGCTTTGCAGGATGCCCTTCGTGTCATTCGTGCGAGGCTGACAGCAAGAGGGCAATTAATGTTATTAAATGTACGGCCCTTTGTCAGTCTACTGCTGGATGAAGGCATCCCCATACTGCGTTGGTCATGTGGGTTCGTGTAGGTGGCTAAAGTGGAGGGGGCGGGGCCTAGAACCGGTTCAGATCATCGCTCGCCGCTGATGTTAGCCACGGCCGGGTATCAAACCTATCTTTCGGAGGGTTCGCAGTGCAATGCAATGGATCACTGCGCCACTGCTGCACTCTCAATGCCGTAAATGGCACGAGAAATCCCCCCACGGTGCACTGGGGCTTCCCTGCTTTTGACTTTTTTTTACACGAAAGCATTTTCACATCGCCGTGCGGTGAGACTTCCGCAAGACTTGTTCAGCTTTGGTATGTGAACTCTAACTGCCGGCAAGTGTCGCAGAGGTAGATAGCTCAACTTTACGTGTCAAAATATCTGGAAGAAAGCATCCTCATGCCCTGTATATACTCTGTCTTGTTAGAGACGTCTGACTCATTTAGTCTGTATGATTTGTATATTCTGTCTTGGTTAATTTTCCCCCTTGATCCTTAATTAAAATGAAAAAAAACCGATATTGCACAAACATTACATAATCAATGTCCACAATGTGATTCGATGCAGTTACCCAGTGCTTTAGAATCGATTTGGAACCCCCTAAATCGACGCAGCGTCGCACACGCGCTCCACCCTCCTCCGCTGCGCGCTGCAAACGTGTGCAGGTTTTGCCCCGACGTGCTTTGGACGCGCACCAACATGGCTTTGACGTGGCTCTTGGTGGAGGTGCTTCTCGTCACCCTGGGGCTCTACCTGGCCGCTCTGCGCGTGCCCATGGACATCCCCGAGATCATGGCGTACGCGGGCTACAAGTACGTCGGGTGAGTCGCACCTCTCGGCAGAGTTAACTTACACACCTCCGTTGTTCTCGACACTTTTTGTCTCGCGGCGGGCTCCTTTCCTAACGTTATTCCGATTGCATGCTATCGGTGTCACGTCAAGGAGCGAAACCACCACACGAAACTCCGGTCATCCTCGCGGCAGCGGCTTTTAACTGGCCATCGAACAAAGACCCCTCATCTTCTTGGTTCTTTCGGTAAGGTCACGTAGAAGGGAAATAATAAAATAATAAAAAATTAAACATAATACTGTTTTATTATTTTATTATTTCCCTTCTACGTAACTTTACCGAAAGAACCAAGAAGATGAATCCCTGCAGTCACGAAAGCTTTAAATCGAAAAATAAAGACCCCTCACTGCATCGCGCGCTTTCAGATGCGCTTCTGCGGCCGTCTGGAATGCTCTTCCTTCCGATATATATTCGGAAGCCACTGGAGCTATGCACCTGTAAATCTAGATTAAAAACTAATTTCTTTAAAACTGCTTTTTGTATTTAGTTTGTTGTACTTTCCTTGCATCTCTGATCAGCGCGGTTGACTACGTAAGGTGTGAAAGACGTTCAACATACATGTCTTGAGATGTGTCAACGTGGAACTTTCACAGAGCCGCATATTAACCCCGTTGTAGAGAAGGGCCTGCAGATTGTGATATATTAAAACTACTTTCTAAGATCCCTTCTTGATGCCTCGAGTGGAGTGAGCGTGGCTCTGCAGTGCTCTCTGCACCCTGCTCAGAGGCGTAGCGAGGGGGGGGCAGGGGGGTACATATGTCCCCGGGCGCCAAGGTAAAGGGGCGCCAAAATGAGGCTTACAACGTTACATAACTTATTGCGGCGGGCGCGGCAGCCTGAAACTGCTGCACAAATCTACACCTCAACCTAAAAGTTTATGTATCCCGCCACACACAGCCTACATGTCATGTAATTACATTTTGGTACGCGCGCCTATTAAGAACTTACATGGAAGAACGTCCTAAACAACAGACAGGCGCAGTCTTTCAGCCTTAGTCACTGGTCTGTTTTTTGGTGACAGTAACTACGACGGCCTATTTTTATTTCTTATTAGTGACACCACCACGCTCCAGGCGGCTGCAGCAGTCAGAGCAGCCCACGCACGTTCAATTACATCAGCATGGTTTAAACGCCGACTAGCGAACGGAGAGGAAGTGAATCGTTCGTGGCTATTATATTCACCAATCAATAAAGCTGCTTACTGTTTTTGTTGTCTATTATTTACATCATCGAGTTCAAACTCACGAGCTTCGTTTGAGTTAACAAACGGTTTCAACAAGTGGAGAAAGCCAGAAAAACGAAATTCTCATGAAAACAATCCTAGCCACCGCACAGCTTTTACTGCATGGAAGGAAGCCGAACGAAGGATAATTGATGGTACTGGAATTGACGCAGTGGTTCAAGCTCAGATTCATTTGGAAAAACAACGTTGGCGAGATATATTGCAAAGAATACTCACCTGTATTAAGTTTCTGGTTTCACAAAATTTGGCACTACGTGGCCATGAGGAAAATTTGAGTGCGGATGAGGATTAAAATGTTGGAAAAATTATTGCGCTGATAAAACTCGTTGCGCAGTATGACCCATTGTTAGCAAAACACGTACAGCACGCAGGAGAAAATCCGGGATCAGTTTCTTATTTGTCACCGGAAATCCAGAATGAATTCATCCACATACTTGCGTCGACTGTAAAGAACCAATTGTTGAGTGATATCAGGAAAAAACAAGTACTACGGTATCTTACTTGACTCAACTCCTGATCTAAGACATCGGGAACAGCTTTCTCAGGTCATAAGATTTGTGGATGTGGATTTTGAAACTAAAAAAGTAACTATCAAATATTTTTTTTTAGGTTATATTGATATACATGCAAAAGATGCAGCAAGCCTAGAAAGAGTCATCGTCGAAAGACTTAAATCTGACAACATACCTCAAGCCGACTGTCGGGCACAATGTTATGACAATGCTGCTGTGATGACTGGGCATATATCCGGCCTTCAACAACGAATATGTGACAAAATCACAGAGCATTGTCAACTGTGACAAGCACAGCTTAAACTTAGCAGGAGTACACTCAGCTAAACAGGATCCACATTTCGTCAAATTTTTTGGAACAGTTGAAAGTATATATTTGTTTTTCTCTCGTTCAACAATTCGTTGGGAAGAGTTAAAAAAGATGTGCCCATCACAGTAAAGTGGGAGTCTGAAACATGCTGGAGTGCACGATCAGAAGCTGTTAAAGCTATCTATGAAGGACTGGATGAACTAGTAGGGCTGCTAGACAAATTATCGGAGGACGTAACTATAACGCCTGAAACCAAAAGCGATGCAGAACAGTTACAGGCATGCGTATTCAATTTTAACTTCATAGTTTTATTACATTTCTAGAATGTCATTCTTGGAAAAATGTATCGTGTTCAGAAGCGCTTACAGGAATTTTTGGAAAACGGGGCATAGATACAACAGGATCCTACTATGAACTTCAAGGAAGCAGCAACTGATCTTGAATCTTTGGAGCATGAATTTGTCAAGCTTCGTGATGATTTGAGCCAAGTTGCTGTAGAAAACGCCAAAACAAGATGCACAGCCTGGGGGATAGATGTGGACAGAAGAAGATGCCAGGAGAACTGGCAAGAGATGCAGGACTTTCAGCAGAAGAAGAAATTGTGCGCGTTATGAAGAGCGTACTTTATCGACTTCAACAGGAGATGTTAACACGGTTTTTACGACTAAAAGACCTGAAGACAAAATATGGATTTCTGCTGGACGTCAAAACTCTTCTAACCGACACAGATGTCGATGCAATTCGTCTAAATTGCACATATTTTGGAAATTTCTATGACACCGACATCAATGGCCACGAACTTTTCACAGAAATTGGAGATTGCAAAATGCTGCTCAGTAACCGGAATGAAGTTCTACCAGAAACTCCTTTGGATCTTCTTAGTTTTATTGTGTTTTATGGAGACGACATATTTCCGAATTTGCGAATTTCACTGCAAATTGTATTAACAATAGCAGTTTCAATTGCAAGCTGTGAGCGGTCATTCAGCAAATTGAAACTTATTTTGTCGTATTTGCGTGCTTCAATGGGACAAGATCGTCTCAGCGATCTTGCTCTTCTTAGCGTTGAAAGAGAAACATTGCAAAAAACAGATTTTGATTACGTGATTGACCAGTTTGCGACAGTGAAATCAAGAAAAATTAATCTTTTGTAGACTATGTCAACCAGTCTACGACAGTGACTGAGTGAGCCATGTAATATAATTTCTATAAATTTGCTTCTTTAAATACAATGTTTCATTAAAATTTAAATTGTTATTCCTTATTCTATGTAATAGGAAAATGTGATTAAACGGGGGGGGGGCGCCAATTTTATAGTTCGTCCCCGGGCGCAAAATATCCTAGCTACGCCTCTGACCCTGCTGTAGAGATGTTCATTGTGTGGCAGTCAAACCGGGGTGGGTGGAGGTGCAGGGGGTTATGAGAGGAAGGTGGACCTTGTGCGGTGAAAGAATATGTTCCATAAGGCTCAACAATCGACCCAGGGTATACCACTGTAGCCGTGATATAGACATCCTAGCGTGATGAAAAACCATGCTCCTTCCAATCAATTCCAATCATCCAATGTGCATAATTTATGAGCAGTGCATACAATTTGTAAAAGCATCAATTGTGGTTTAGTGATAGTCAACAAAGGATTATTTTAGTGCTCAAGCGATAAAGTTATGGCAAGTTCCATTCAAGAGGCAAAAGATGTATGAGATCTATGTTGAACTTCTTTCGCACTGTACGTAGCCCACCGTGCTAATCGGAGGTGCGGGATGTATAAGTTTTGTGTCACTGGGCCTGACCAAGATGCGTGGATGCATGTCTGAAGAGAGCTGTGGAGGAGGGGGCCGTGTGGGCTGTCAGGGGAATGCCCTTGTACACATTTGGGTTTTTTTGTATAATAAAAAAGTGCCCAAAATGTAAATTGTGTTCATTTCAGAGAAGCTGATTTAGATCTGACGTGCCAAGTGCATTCCAGGTTTCCACCCACTCCAAAGGTCCACCCACAATACCCTCTCAAAGTTATTATACTGTAATTTTGGGTACTGTGCTTATCCTGGGAAGCCTGGAGTATTGTGTACATGTGTAAGATTGTGTTTCTATCGGAGGGTTTACAAAACTACAGTCACGAAAGCTTTAAGTCAAGATTTATAGAGGTGGTTGTTCACGTAAGAAATGTCCAAACTGGGCTGAGGCCAGTGCACTCGTGATTTGTAAGTATTTTTTATTTATAATAATTTTTTTATAAATATTAAGCTTTTTGTTCATTTCAAAAGTATCAATATTCCTGTCCGAGTGAACCAGATCCTTGGCTAAATCAATTTTGCCCTCCTTCCACTTGCTATAAAACAAAGAGGAAGATACCTTTTCCATCAATCTTGACGGTGAGTTTTTTTGCCAGGGAAGACAAGCTGGAAAAGGGGGGGGGGGGGCTGTTGAGGACCGTTTGATGTTTGGATGAAACGCAGATATAAAGAAGTGCTTATGCCAAATTAGGGGAGGGCATTGTGGCACGCACCGACTCTGGGACATTCCAGCCGAGGAAATCGGCGGTGTGCCGGCTCTCCGTGCTCTGACCATCAGTTCACCCGGCCACTTATGCTCTCCAGTGATGCTCACGTTGAATGCGAATCCTCTCAACGCACTTTTAAGATTACGCTGTCCGTGTTCATTGAAATGTGAAATTAAAGACAAAGTGTGCTTGCCTGCTCGGAATGAGAATATTTATTTGTTTAGAAAGGAATCCGATGAGCCGTAAAGCTCTTTTTCACAGATGCTCAAACAAGCGTGAGGCATCTTCTTGGTTCTTTCGGTAAAGTCACGTAGAAGGGAAATAATAAAATAATACAGATTTTACATAATGAAATACAATTCTCACGACGTTTCAGCCACAACACAAGCAGCCGTCCTCAGGTGAAGACCAGGTCTGTCGGGGAGACAGCGTCTCCCCGACAGACGTGACTTTACCGAAAGAACCAAGAAGATGAATCCCTGCAGTCACGAAAGCTTTAAATCGAAATTTGATTATACTTGTTGGTTAATGACAATCATGGACATAACACTGCAGATAATGCATTTCATTAAATGTTTTGTATGTCTTCATTCCTAGTGTTACGTGTGTGTGTGTGATGATACTGATGATAGTGCTGTTAATACGTTTGGGCGTCTTGTGTTTAATTGCGTGTCGTGGTGGGTGGTGTGTGTTTGTCCCAGGATTGTGCTTAGCGTGCTGGCTGGTCTGCTGCTTGGACGTTGTGGCTACTACGTGGCCCTCTTATGGAATTCCTGTGCATTTCTTTTGTTCATGGTAATTACGCATCCGGTAGCGACCGCACTCAAAGCGCAAAGCATATCGTTGTTCACTCTCTTCGGGTGTGTCATTCGTCTGTCGCTGGTATCCACAGATATACGTGGCGCTGCTTGCTAGGTGGCCTGTCACACAGTGCGACTGCCTGTATTGCTTCAAGCATACGTACAGTAGATGTGGCCACTGAAAATTCTTACGTTGTATTTAAGTTAATACCCAGCCTCCACAGAACATGTGGTTTTTTTCACAATTATAATTCCCAATGTTTGACCTTGACAGCCAGCGCACAGCACAATGCCAATCTCTTATAGGCCAAGTTACACACTCCGCATGACGTTTTTAAACGTCACACATTCCTTACAGAACTTGACAAGTAATGGATTCGATGATGAAATGCTTTCCAATTGGCAGGTAAATGCTATCAAGTGCATTCCTGATGGGTTTGGTCTTACGCTCTGATTTGGTCATGTACACGACCTCTGGGTACCTGATCAAATGTCTGACTTGGTGGTGACCTGCTCTCTTCCATCCTGCACGTGGGCCGCAATCATTTCAGCGTCCCACTGCCAGTCACGGTCCACCTTGTGATTCCCCGTTGTTTTGCCAATGCCGCGCAGATCCAGACGATGAGGCTGAAGATCCTGCCGGACATGGACGTGGCGGGCAGGGCGCAGAGCGTCTCCGCGGGCCGCCTGCGCATGTACCTCACCGTGGCCATCGCCGCCGTGCAGCCTCTGCTCATGCTCTGGCTGTCTTCGGACCTGGTCTTGTGAGTGTGAGAAGCTTCGTTTAGCGTGCCAACCCAGGGCCCGTTCTTGTAAAGGGAATAGTTGTGGTGGGTTATTTTTACATGTATAAAGCTCGAATAATGGACGATATAATTTTGTAATGTTCCACTCAATTCATCTTTATTACAACGGAACGGAAACAGCACAGGGGCATAAGCGAGACGAGTGAGTACGAACGAAGGGACTGCATTGACGGTTGTGTACTCGGCACGAACAAAAAGGAAGCCTCGTCGTTTCGCTGCCTTATACCTCTCATCGCGTATAAAGAATTCACCACTGCCACACGCATCGTTAGCACTGCCCATAGCACGTCAGGTGATGTGAAGAAGCGCCATTGCCCGAAATGTCACCTCGTGCATCTCCATTTAAGGCGACAAACGTGTTGAGTTTTTTCGTTGTTTGTGCTTGTGCACCACCGCCAATGCGGAATATCACCAAATAATTTATTTTATCGCTTGCGCGTTAAGTTGTATGCTCAGCATTTCTTCAACGGGGCTGACTGATGAGAGCGTGAGAGTCGAAGCCGGCCTTGAGCGTGGCCGCTGAAGCATCCACTGTGGCATGACATTGGTCCTCAAGACCCATCGGTCGATGGACTGGAATGTTAAGTTATTTTTACTCTTGCCTGTTTATTGCTTATTAATTCGTTCATATTGTTTTAATTGATCACTGCCACTCTCTCGCCGTACTGACGAAAGATGATTGCCGGAAATGTTGGTCTGAACGTATATTTTTCTGCAATACGGCAGTGTTAATGACAAAGCTTTTGAGGTTTCTATTTACATATTTGAACAGTTTCTTATATTGTATATATTGATTCTCCCTGCATAAGCACAATGTGTGCATTCCACAATGTGTCGCATTGTGGAATTGATGACATGTCTGTGAGATGAAAACCCCGGTCGAACATTTGCCCATAGGCATAGCTTACGGGAGTACTGGATTTTCACTCTTTATTTTTTCAGCTGTGCTTTCGGCCAATCTCTCATAGTTGCCTATTAATCGATAGATGCGGTGCGCTCAAATGAAACGGTGTTATTACTTGTTTACACGATGGTCAAGATGACCAAAGTCACTGTCCGTGAAAGTGTGGATTAAAAACCTAATTACTGGTCCGCACTGCAAAGTTTACAGAGCGACACACAGAGAGATTATCGCTTAAATTGCTGTGTATTGAAACCAGTGGTTCACTCTTAACTTTGGTGACGGTGTCTTCAGAAGCCGAGAGAAGCGTTGGGTAATTTCCCAGTGGACTGATTGAATTGCTAGGTGCGAGACATCAATCAAACAAGGATGTCATTGTCATCACTGATTGGTCTATTCACCAGGCTATGCTTTACTATGCTTTTGTTGTGCTGGTATCATGTGAAACAATAGTACGCTTTGAAACAAAACGCTCTTAGCTCATTCAGGGAGTGACTTCAGAGACCAATTGAAATAATCATCATCACTCTGTTGTAGGTTTGTAAAAATGGTTACGTGGCGACCAGGTTTAAGATCTCCTTAGTGTCGAGTTTGGCACGACCAGTGTAACATGGACATTAGACTTCTGAGCCTCCCTGCCACGTCTGGGTCATGCGTATAAGGTTAAGTCCGTAGTTTTAGCCTACTTTCTCTTAAAATATGCATGATTTTTGTTTCACTTGTATGTTAGTTATTTATGAAATAGGCTCAAGTGAAATAAGATGGTGTTTACACTTTTTAAGCATGAGGTTTCGGGGCTTAGAATGGGCCATTGCGACGGAGAAGCCCCAAGTTTCAGGAAGGCAAACTTGTACACTGCTGTGTTGCAACGTCCCTAACAAGGGTCAAATGTGCACCGCAGCGATTTTACCTCGCTGCTCTTCGTGCCAACGACTCTGTTGGCAGTGGCTTCGAAGCTGCTAGGCTGAATATAGTTTGCAACTATGTTCATTACTAAACTGCCTTGTAACTAATACACTAAACTTTAAATGAAATGTCCATTCTCTGCCCGAGGGGTTATTATGTTTATCCTGTATATACATTCAGTTTTAAGGGGGGGTTTTTGTTGACAGATGCAAACTGTATATGTCAATCAGGCTTAACATAGCTTTATAAGCCTTGATGTTGTGGATGAATTGTCAACCATGTTGTGTCTCACATGTAGTCAACAGGGAAGTGATTGTAATGTTTTTAAGGTGTCATCATGGATTGGATCTATTTTATCCCATGGTAGAATTAAAAAACATTGCTCACAGATGGCGATAACATCCAGGGGGGCTCAATGGCATTAGTTTTATAGCCCACGCTGTTACCAATGAGCCTCGGTGAAGTCAAAGCCCATCATTGGTTTTCCTATTTAAACAAATGCTTCTGGGCAGCAACTATCAGCAATACCTGGAGGTTTTTGGATGAAACGCTATTTTATTTTAGGTACCCATTCAAGCAATTTATTTATTTACTTTCATAACAATTATGTAATTTACAGAAGCAGATAGTTATACCTCTTTTAAGAATCATCGAATGGGAGGTCAAAGTACACAACACACTTTGGCCAAGTGGATAAGACCCTTTTGGCTAAGAGCCACTTATATTAATCGATTAACTTTAATTACTTAATCCAGTATGATCGGTTTAGGAGCCAATGAACTGAGCCTGCCAACGATGGAAAAAAAATGTCGCCTCTTATGTGGTAATCTTGATGCATGGCACTTAACGGGGATTTCTCGATAAATAAATGGCACTATTAAACTCAGCATGCCACTGCTATAAAGCCACTGGAATTCCAGAACGACGAGCGATTGTGAAGTCATGCTCGGTCCATCCCAGAGGGTGCCCGTGAGCATGAAAATGGAAAGCTTGAATGGTAAAACATGTTTTGAATAAGTGTAGCGTGCTATCGTGGAGGTGATGTTATGTAGTTTTATGCTTACGCTTAGATCAGAACGTCCATGCTATGGAGAGATGTTACAGACGGTGGGTACACCATCGACTGCTAAATCAGCAATTACACTGGTCAACACACTTTTTCTGGCATAAGGTATTCCAACGGTTTTAAGGTAATTTTGGAGTGCTGATTCCAAATCTGGCATCAGTTTTTGTCTATCACATCAGGTTTTTGAGATATCAAATATTGCATTTTCAATAAAAACTGCAGAAGAAAAATATTAAATGTGGATATCTACATAAAATGATATTATAAACACACTATCCTAAAAATACAGCACCATATTTTAACACTAAAGCAGTCACTGACTCGCAACAACTTGCAATCATAAGTGACAGAGTTAATTTCGGGTAAAATCAATGAAAATGGGGTATGCCGATAGCATAAAAATGAGATGTGATAGAGCAAATCTGAGATCAGATTTGGAATCGGCACCCTGAAATTAGTCTAAAACAGCTGCAAAAGTCCAGGCCAGAAAAAAATGTTTTTTTTGTTGACCAGTGTTATTCCATTGAGTTCGTGTGTGTATCTTAAAGAGCCTGGATACACACATGCAATGCCTTAAAACCACTATAACAAACCCGCTTGTTTAAACTTGCCTCTGCACACAGACTAAATAACATGCACTGATGCACATTGACTGAATCTTCATAGCACAACCGCTGTAGAGCAAACCAGCTTTCCTGTGCACTACGGACAGCCATTTGCAATTGTAAACACTCTGTAAATTCATCTGTAAATACATTTTACAATTACAAGGGGTATTTTTTTATTCTTGTTATTCAAACAGATTGTGTGAAAGTGGCAATAGGATGATATGCATTGCACAAGTAGAAACTATCTCCTGTTTACACTGCCAGGGCAAGTGCCATTAAGAAGCGCCTGTTACGGATAACATAATGCACAACTCGGTACCACGGTGACGAGATGTCAACTACCTTGCCTGGTATGCAAAAGGTCGTGGATTCGATCCCGACCCAGATGCCTGTATATTTTGAGTTTGCGTATCTCTCTCCGTTTTCACTTAGATTTTTCTCCGGTTCCTCCAGTTTTT
This sequence comes from Lampetra fluviatilis, assembly GCF_964198595.1. Classification (NCBI taxonomy): domain Eukaryota; kingdom Metazoa; phylum Chordata; class Hyperoartia; order Petromyzontiformes; family Petromyzontidae; genus Lampetra; species Lampetra fluviatilis. The sequence goes on from NC_136307.1 coordinate 2,144,055, forward strand.
TTCCTCCCCACATTTAGAAACATACATTTTTAAGTTTGCTATAAGTTTCCACATGATAATCCACTTCGTTGAGCTGTGATTTGTGGCCAGCTACATAGCTCGGTGGGCCTTACCTGGTTAAATAAAGAAATAGTTTAGTTTAGGTTTGACCAACGCCAATATTTCCCCCAGCACTGGAGTTGACCGTACCCACGCGGCAGGTACCTGGTTGCAAGCTAATTCAACCAAAGAGAGGCCACAGGCTAAATTCATCTACCAACTGCCACCAATGTTGGACATATGGTCCGCAGTAAACCTTGGTCACTGTGACTGGTAGCGGTGTGTGTTAACCGCAACGCCACCGCTTCACTGCGCACGCACAGCTGATGCCGGTTATTGCTGCTACGCGTGTTTTGCTCGTGTGCACCGCTCTGCAGACCCTGTGCGTTCTTCGTGGCCAGAACAAAAAGTGGTGAACTAATTGTACTCCTCTGTGATTGCACTTAAATACAACTTACTCTCTGGTGCACGTTTGCACTTATTTTTTAAATTGTGCTGGGTTCAACAGCATTGTCCGTGTTGTATCAGCAATGTGGCAGTGGGTGAGTGTACATTGGAATTAAGCATTTCACGGTGTCTCCCCTTTGTCCCGGCTTATATGTCTTTGTGTGCCCGCTTCTCTCCCCACGCCTTCACTTGCCTAAGAGCGTCTTAGGTAGCCTGCGTATGTCTCCCCATGCCAATGTGTGGCCCCCCTGGCTGTCTGCGTATGACTGCCTTGTCCTCAGCCTGACTTCAAGACTCTCTCCCGGCATGCCTTTAGACCCCTCCATGCATCCCAAAGCCTCTCTATCACTGTGGAACAATCCAAGCAACATCATTAAAATGATCAGTTGTAGAGGTGATGTTTTCATGCGGCTCTTGTTAAATCGTTTACATATTCACTCTGTTGTGAGCTATTCAGGTTTGTTGACTGTGATTCTGAAAACTACATTCACCACTTTGTATGGAGGCAATTTGTGTAGACTTACACTATCCAGAAGCAGTGACGTACATGTTGACTTGTCTCAAATACCGGCTTTTTAATGTTTGGCCGTGACTTAAATTTTGATATAAATAGTGCACATTTGTAGAATTAAAACTTGGCACTGAGAGCGACAAGCTTTTAATCACGACACGACTTTAAATCCCGATCATGAGCGACAGCCTCACAATCCCTGTGAGGTCATGAAAATGAATAGCACCTTGATAATGCGAGTTGGTAGTAAGTCAGAAATTGTTAGCCCATGGATGAACTGATCGACTTTCGGGTCGTTGAAATATCCATCGCTGGCTGCAAACCGTCAACAGCAATGAGCACTGCCGCCCATCGCACACTTGAGCATGGAAAGACTTTGGGCCAGATTCCCACCTTAACAAATTGTCTGCAACACTTCATCGATTTGCCCAGCTATTGATACAGAGACCTCGGAACATTTTGACATAAACTGACTGAAATTTACATTTGTCAATAACAGAATCTGGCCCTTTGACTTTGTGCTGTTATATACTCCTGAAATTGTGTCTCTATATGCACATATTTACTGCGTCCTCAAAGGCTTGTTGGCACAGACTTTGTGCTCGAACTTACTCGCCCGTCTGGTAATTTACATCAAATACACGATACGCGTTGGTCTTTTATATCATTTAGATACAACCTAATCTCAAGGGTATTTCAAGAGCAGTCGGCATATATGCTTTATAAAGGGAAAGAGACAGGTGGGCTTTTTATAACCCTTAAAATAATTGAACGTACAAACCTCTGTTAGAAAAACTGTCAAATCTAAACACTTAAACAGGTCTTTATAGACGATGTCAATCTTAAATGTTACTTGTTCGTAGATTATTTGGTAATGTTCGATGTGGATGCCGCTGGTCACGGCGCACACGCACAGTATCATGCGAGGCACCTCGACTGATGTGTGTCGGGCAGCAAAATGAGCCGCGGTGGTTGGGTGACACAGCAGACTACTCCAGCTAATGGTTGAATAATTTATCAGTTAAATGTAGCATGCCGTACGGACAATCACCGGGCGAGGAGAGCTTGTGATGGGCTATGCAGCCTCCGTAATTGTCAATGTGACATTAACGATGAGCCACTTTCTACACCATACTGCGTATAGTCTTATCGAGCAGTGCAGATTTTCTTTTTAATCTCGCAAACATGATACACATCGCCATTTAATGATGCGCAGTTATGGAATGTCCTTTACCCTGGTGAGGGTCAATATTCATTTTAAGTGGACACTAGACCATAATTACTCAATTATGTGTTATTTGCTATTGCTTTAGTTGTAATGCACACATTTGGACTACAGTCTTGGTTGTGACTGGCACACATATGCCTGGCATGGTGAACGGCATTGCACCACCGTTAAAGTAAACGTTACATCACGTGGCACGATGCAGTCATTCCCAGGCTGTTGCTGCCACCAACACTTATAAACAGCCTGCCTCGGCAGATTTCCCCCTCTTTTTTAACCTGAAGAAGATCACTTGTGTTGCGATCGAAACGTCGTGATATTGCTAATATTTTGATAATTTTTTCTATCTACGTGGCTTTACCGAAAGACCCAAAGAATGTGTCCCTTGGATGTTTATGAAAGGCACTAATATAATAATGTTTGCCAGGAAATTTCGGCAGATTGTGCAAGCAGTTTTTTTCTTTGCACATTTAAACAATTAGTGTATTGAATGGCGGGTAACTGCAGGAATCCTTGGAACAAAAGTGTGAATGTCAATTTCCGTCAAGACTTAGAGACTGACTTTGATTATCTATGATCGATTGCCAGCTCTTCAGAGGACCAGCAGAAAGCACAGTGTCCAGTGAAAGCCTTCTCTGCTTGCCAAGATGATAATTCCACCTGGGCTCAAGCGTGACCCAAGAGAGCATAATCTGCCAGGGCTAGATTTCCCATTGGCCTGAGCCGGCTGCCGTTTCATTAGCCCATGTTCATGGTGTGGGTGGTACACTGGCCCGCATATCAAAACGGATGTGTCTCTAAAAAGCCCATCATACGAGCCTGTGAAACAATTTTAATGCAATATAATATATACTGCCATTTATTAATCCACTGCTGGATGATAACCTCCAAACCTTTCGATCATGGGGGTTGTTTGGCTATACTTTGTGATGCTGGTTGGTGGAGGGTGTGCTCAGGATCAGTTCAGACATCACTCTTAACTGCTGTTAGCCATGACCAGCAAGTTAACTCGTGTCACCTGGGATCGGAGTGCATTGCACTAACCACTGCTTGGCCGCTGTCAACAGATCAGTGCATTCATCAACTGGATTGCAGCTGTAGCCGGAGCAAGCTAAATATCCCCATTACTATGGGAGGAGCTCGCTTGCTGCTAAGGTTTATCATCAGATGGAAAGGATTTAAGGCTGTTTTAACAACATTTTAGGCTGTTTCACATACAATTAAAAAATGCCAAATATTTACCATTTATGTTTCCAGAAAAAAGCTCACTGAGTCTCCAATCTTTTTTCAGGAGGGTCCTGCACTGGCATATTTGACCAGTTACATTAATTGACATTTCAGTGTTTAATGAGTGACTTAACACTTCATTATCATCGTTGTTTATTGTTTGACTTCGAGCCGCATTAATGAGCGTTTGGCATATGGGAGGAAATCATTGTACCAGGAGAAAGATTCACTTGCACGAGAGAGAAACTCGCAATACTGCCGGAACATTCTGTCCACTTTGCACTCCTATGTCTACAACATGCCCTGTGTGTCATCCATTCAACTACTAACCAGGTTCAAACCCTGCTTCTAAGATCTGACGTGATCACGATTGAGGCACTACAGAGTGAAAATATAATGAAATTGAGAAGCCAGAAATTAACTGACTGTTACTTTCATTATATTGTGCAGTCGTTTCTCATTTAATTTGAGTATCTTTCAATGTCACGGCTTTATCCCAAGTTGTTTGTCACACCTATTAGCACAGTCGGCTACGTACGGTGTGAAAGAAGTTCAACAAACATACCACTGTGTTACTGCAACAACACGTTATGGGGCGCCATGGTAGCGAAATGTTAACTACCTCGCCTGGTATGCAAGAGGTCGTGCATTCGATCCCGACCCTGACACCTGTATATTTGGAGTTTGCGTGTTCTCCCCGTGGCTGCTTGGATTTTTCTCCGGGTCCTCCGGTTTTTCCCTCCCACATTTAGCAATACGCATTTAAGAGAATTTGACTGCTATACATTTCCACAAGATAAACCACTTCGCAGAGCCAGGTCGCTGCTGAAAAAGAACTGTATATCTCAGTAGGCCTTACCCGGTAAAATAACAAATATTTAAAAATGTCACTCATAACATGTCAAGTCTGGTGGATAAACACGTACACTTGCACGCCCTCTATTGGGCGTGCAGGGTATTGTGGGGAAATTCCGCGTGACTAAAGGGTAATTATAGTTCAACTTTGTGCACAGTGGTACACTGCATGCTTACGCTAGAGCACCAGTCTGAAGCACTGCTGCTATCTACCGGTCTCATTTAGTACACAATGTTCACATTTCCATGCGGGTGCACTGAGCTTATTATTAGCGCCGAGATATCTTTGGTCACACCCCACCCAGTCATTGTATTACACCAATTCTGCATTTTTCAAGCGTGCCATCAGGTTCATTTGCTGATCGTCAGCCAAAGGATGAATGCATGCGCATGTGGGATTAGTTGTATTTGGGGTGAACATTTTAGTGGGCTTAATAATAAATAATGCTGTGTATGTTGCGGTGCCCTTGACAATATTTCTCAACTGCAGTATGTTTGACCATCTGACAATTGAGCTGTCTGAGTGTGCTTTTGTCGTCGTACCAAAAACGCAGCGAATTGGAGAGCTCTGCGGCACAACCGTGAAAACCTACACAACATTACAACTGACATTTGAGCCGTCCTTTTCTATTATGCTTAACATGTGAACATGTTATTGATGAGCGTGGAAGTACTACTGTCACATGGTTATCTACACCAATAATCAAAAAGATAATAGATCTTTACTACATTACCTGGTTGCCTATCGAGACAATTCCAGTGCCCCTCATTCTAAAACCTTGGCTCTTTTAATGCCGTAGCTTATTGTACGCAAGGTCAAAAGAAATGCGGACGAGATAGTGACCATAGTGTAATGTGTTCGCAGTGCAATTTCTGAGACAAGTCACTAACTGTAACTCCAAGTAATCAGTATTCACAGCGTCTTATTGATTTTATCAACAAAATCAGTCAGTTTTGACAGTCATTGCTTGAAGCAATCTATCGAAATTGATTTGGCACAATGTTTAATCTGAGTATCTTTCAATGACACGGCTTTATCCTAAGTATCTATGCACCCTTCCAAGAGACGAATTGCTTTAAAAGTAATTGTAATGGCAAATGGACTGTCGGTATTTTTAAAGAAATGTGTCGTGCTACCCAGTTCGTTACACTTAATGGTTGAGGAATTTACATTTGTAGGTCCTTATAGCCTATATTTTACTTGACAGTCAATACTCGTCCTTCATATACTAGGTGATCGATACTTTATTGAATTGTTGCTTGATGTGGAGAGCCAGATTGGGTTTTGCTTCGATGGCCCAGAATTGCTCTGTGAACTAAATGCCCACAGTCGTGCAACTTCAGCAGCCTTGTATGTGGCATTATTAATCTCTATAATTGCATTGTGTTGCTCATAGCTCTAACGTAATGATTTCTTGCAAGAGCCACCACTGTATTGCACGAGTATATCGTTACCTGACAGCCAATAGCTTTTGATTTAAACATCACCACTAGGAAATAGAATGAATTATTATATTTCCTTGCAAATGCACAAGGCATTTGCCTGCCTGATAGCCTCGTGGTCAAAGCAGTAGCCACTGAGACAGTGTATCCAGAGGTGACGGGTCAATCTTTTGATGTCCGAAAATATATATGCAGTGTGCCAATATTAAATTTATACAGAACCATTAACAACAGCAAATTGGATCCAGCATTTTTGGAGTCGAGAGGTGGACTATCACATTTGTAAAACTTTCTGAGCTGCAAGGTGCCGAGTAGACGCTAGTAAAGCAAGAATAATGAATCCATCTGTGCAAAACTTTCAGTTCATTATGAGACAACTCTGCCCATCTCCTGTGGCTAGCGGAGTTCATTGTGGACTTTAGCCGCATTGATAAGTCACGTTTATTGTAACAATAAATGGCTACGTGTGTAGATGTCTTTGTGGATTTCCATGTGATGATGAACGATTCAACTGGGGGAGGTGCCCTGGTCAAATTTGATATCCAACATGAGCGTTTTAATACAACCCCGAGCTGGTGTTATTGAAATACATGACAATCTATGTAATCTCCCTACAGATGGCCTCACAGTGAACTTAATAATTTACTTGTTTCATCTGCCTAATCTGGCTACAGTCAGCAGTGCCCTACTGCTTGGACAATGATCTTTTGTGAGTTATCAGGGTTTTTTTCAGTTTACCCCTTAATTTGTATATAATGTAAACATAAACACTGCATAAAATTAAATATAATTTTAGCCCATCACCATCTGGGCCTAAAGTGGTGAAACAGACCCGTGTCCATGGTGTTTTCCGACAGTCCAAAAACAATTGCGTACATATTTTGGACAATTTCTATATCGGCAAGTGTCAATCCAGATACCAATATGATATTTTAACTTACCTCCTTTCATATGGTGGCTCCTGGCCTTTGGTGTGGACTATATTTGGGGTTCTTACTGTGTGATGTGCAATGCAAAGTGAAAACTTCAACCAAGATCTGCAATTTTATAAATGTCATGTTTACCGATATATTTTGCTTATGTTTTCACTCTGGTTATATGTGAAACTACTGTTAAGTACTGTATTGATATGAGCCAGTCATATTTAATGTAAAATATTTTGTGGAATAAGGACTAATATATACAGCAATGATGTTGTTTAAAAATCTATTGCTTAAGGTATATTTTGTGTGTGTTTTGAACCGTTAATTTTATAAATGTACAATGCCCTGCTCTGTACTATTTTGTACATTAACACTGCTTTGGCTGTGCTTGTTACATGTGGAATATTTCGACTGTTACATTTTAATGTGTTTAAGAGATTGAGCTGTTTTTGATTTTAAATGACTTGTTGCACAATAAAATAAACAAATGAAAAACGTAATGACTGCTGCATTTTTAAGATTGTTACTTCTTCGAAGCCCATGACGTTAGTCTGCTGATTACACAGCAATCAGTAATTAATTACACCGCAATCATTGTTCCCTCCTGGCAGAATACAGGTTTTTGAGAACCCCTTATCAGGGGGTACGGTATATGCAGTGAGTGTTTTTTGTATGTGGCGTCTAAGTGGCATCAGTGGCGAGTGTTACCTGAACCAGATGCTGAATGCCACCTGCCCATCACCAACGTGTACTGACCATCGTGGTGAAGTATGGTCAAAAAGCACCCATGACCGCCATGGCATGGAGAGAGGCTTTTATCCATTGGTGGATTGAGAATGGAATTTAATGTGCCGGGTTATTTGCACCGGGATTCACGTGATCCCTGCAGCCACAAGATGCCGCTACATTCAGCACAACATGCGTTTTAAAACATTAACAATCATCTTCTTGGTTCTTTCGGTAAAGTCACGTAGAAGGGATATAATACAATAATAAAAATAAAACATAATAAAATAATTCTCACGACGTGAGGACGGCTGCTTGCTTTGTGGCCGAAACGTCGTGAGAATTATTTTGTTTTATTTTATTATTTTATTATTTCCCTTCTACGTGACTTTACCGAAAGAACCCTGCAGTCACGAAAGCTTTAAATCGAAAATTAACAATCATGGCTAATGATAAATGTGTTTAATATAACATGGCCACGTGATTCTCTGCAGCCACAAGAGGCCACTACATTTACCACAATGTCGAATTTGTATTCTCAATTCATGGATACAGGACGTGGGGGTTCTATCCTGACACACGTGCAGTGTAGTAACACGTGACACCCAGGAGACTTGTAGATCTAGACGGAGACGAGGATTCTTACATAGGGCTGCAATGCCGTGTATTCACAACTGTTACACACTCTCATACACTCGACGCTTACACACGCCTGAACTCTGTCCTTTACGCGCACATCTCTCAGCTCTCGTCCCCCCCTCTCTCTCACTCCCCACGGCGACCTCGTCCCAGGGGGTCCCCCTTAAGTACCATGCCGCTTCGATGACATGACGTCATCACATTACACGTCATCTCACTCCTCTACAGATGACATGACATACTCTTTGTTTTTTTCGGTGAAGTCACGTGGGTAAAAAAATAAAAAAAATCACGACCTTTTCGGAGGCAACACAAGCTTCCGTCTTCAGGAAGATTGTGTTGTCTCCGAAACGTCGTGATTTAATTTATTTAATTTTTTTACCTACGTGACTTTACCGAAAAAACCAAACAATATCAATCCTTGCAGTCACGAAAACTTCAAATCTTGAATAGATGACATGACGTCATCCCACTACTCCTCTACACGTGTACATTTTTAGGTTGCATGTTTTCTCTCCCCGTGGTCGTGTGGATTTTTCTCTGGGTCCTCCAGTTTATACCTCCATATTTAGAACCAACGTGCGTATTGAGTAGTTGGCTGATAAAAAAAAATCCCCATCAGCCATGCTTCGTTGAGCTATCATTTGGGCCATGTGGCTTCTGAACAAGAGCTATATAGCTCAGTGGGCCTTACCTGCTAAAATAAAAGTTGTTTGGTAGTTTAACATCTCTGGGTTTAATCTTTCACAAAGCTCATGGTCCACCCTAAACCGCATCTGCACAAACCATGGCAGCAGATGCGGATACCTGATGCACAAATGGAAACTGCAACTCTCCAGCGTGCCACTGTGGTCATCCAGAACAGACGGTAACAACATATAACGGAGCAATGCCACGATCCACAAATATGAAGGAGACATCAGCGATACACTCCGCTGCTGCTGCTGCTGACACTTTCCTCTGGGCTTGATCACCTGAATGTGAAATTGTCGATGCTCTGCATCTCCATCGGCTATATACAAAAGAATTAGTTTAAGTAGTAGTAGTAATAATCCATAATAGTTATTTTGGGGTTAGATCGCATAAATATATAAATGTGTCGTTAAACCCGCCACCACCCGACACAGCGAATTAGTAAGATTGGCTTACAGGAGGATGGATCCACAAATATGGCTGTTGCCTGATGATGCTAGTTGTAATTACTGACGAAACGTCGTACTCAGATTGTAAATTTCGATTAGTTTTTTATGTAGTTTATACTTTAGTTTTCTACGTGGTTGTTTAGTAACTGCAGCTACATACTATTAACATTCCTTTCCTTTGTTAATGCTACTCCCTGCACCCCCGCCCCCCTTGGTGCTGCTGATCCTGCATAATGCCTGGGCATAATATGACTTTGAAACCCCCCCGCCCACCTCCTACGCATTTCCCATGAATATGCTAAATTCCCCTTCATATGCACATTCTTTTTGTTAAGGCGCTCTTCCACCTCCAACCCAGCTTATATATAAGCTCCTAGCTTGGTAGTGTCTCATTCTTCACCTGAAGACGGCTGCTTGCGTTGTAGCCGAAACGTCGTGAGAATTATTTTATTTTATTATGTTTTATTTTTATTATTTTATTACTTCCCTTCTACGTGACTTTACCCAAAGAACCAAGAAGACAGATTGTAAATGTTGTAGCTTTGCCCTCCAACACACCGGTGTGCTGTACTAGTAACGAATTGGCACGTTCTGTTAACGTGACAACCCTTTACTAATTGGCTGTGTCGGGTGATGGCGAGTTTAACGACATTTAACCCACAAAAAAACCTACTGGGAAAATCCCACTGGGATTTTTGCACACAGCGTTGGTGTACGGTTTTTTTTCTGCAATATTTTGTTATCTTTTCTTGGATTTTCTGTTTGCACGTAGTCACATATTCACTTTAAGATGTTTTTTTGTTCATGTTTTAGTTTTTTTGTTTGTTGCGGTTGCACCCGATTCAAGAGCCGAATGGCTCACAGGGCTATACCTAATAAATGAACTTGAACTTGAAAACTTGACAGCCTACTATAATGTTGGCCACCAGAGGTCGCTACGGTCACTATACAATACCTTCATAAGAATTTTGTTTTAAAAGATCTGTTCAGGAATGGGGAATCGTCGATGGGGATGGGGCAGTTGCGTGACGTAGATGGGTCACGTGCGCGTGGCACTGACGTGGCCATTGTGGGGCGCGCGCACGCACGTGGCACCGGGTGACCGCGCGCGTGCGCAGCATCCCCCGTGCCCGTCTAACAGCAGCGCAGAAGCAGAACGTCGGAATCTCCGTTTATTACCTCTGCTGTGCATCAGAATTTCTATAATGCACTGGAGGAGGAGGAGGAGGAATTCCGAAGAGCTTTATAAGCTGTTTTTGTTGTTGTTGCACAGATGTCCGGTAAAGGGGGGTACGCTCGGAACGTTACAACAACAAATAAGGGGCCGTCCATAAGTGACGTCACGCGATTTTGTACGATTTTTGACCCCCCCCCCCTCCTCGTTACACGGCGTCACAAAAAGTCAGACCCCCCCTCCTCAAATATGACGTCACAAAACTCTGCCCCCCCCCCCCCCAAAAATAAAACATGCTTCAAATCGCTTTAAACTATTGTCATTGTGCGTATTTAATGCGGCGCTGCACTCTGATGTTGTAGGAGAAAACATTTATTAAAAAGTCGATTTAATTAAGTAGAACGTGTCTATATTTATTTAAAGTTGCGCACTTTGATGTGACGTCACATTTCTCCCCCCCCCCCCTCGTCAAATCGTTACAAATGTCTGACCCCCCCCCCCAGGTGCATGACGTCATTTATGCACGGCTCCAAATACAAAAGCACGATAGGAGTGCAGAGTTATAGGAAAGGTAAGCACATCACTTTAAAACAAAACATACGTGCATCTATGGGGCACGCTCACAGATGATGCCACCCGGGTCCCTTTACTCAAATCCATCCGTCCACCACGCTCCACTGTTTTTAGGGTTCCATAACGTTACCGTCAATTCGCCAACAGATTATAATAAATCATTAGATTTCCTACACAGTACTGGAAAGCAAGACGCACCCCACATTTGTGTCCGGTGTCAAAAGACAAACATCTGGTCACACACCCACCGGGTAAACATTAGCCATTCACACGTGCAAATACAATTGAAATATTTCTCAAAGAAAGTGTTGTGTTCCCACTGCGGGGGTTTGTTTGACCATACTTCACCACCCAGGTTAGTACGGGTTGAAATAAATCCAGAGATAATTTACGTGGGAGCATATAAGACCAGTACAACAATGAATGTCCCTGCACTGCCCTCTTGGGAGCATTGTATTAATACAGTCTTCGATGGATATTGGTTTCCGCAGAGGTGGGACAAAGTCATTGTTATGCAAGTCCAAGTCGAGTCGCAAGTCATCAAATTCATGACTCGAGTCTGACTCGAGTCCAAGTCACATGACACATCTCAGAGGTGGGACAAAGTCATTGTTATGCAAGTCCAAGTCGAGTCGCAAGTCATCAAATTCATGACTCGAGTCTGACTCGAGTCCAAGTCACATGACTCGAGTCCACATCTCAGAGGTGGGACAAAGTCATTGTTATGCAAGTCCAAGTCGAGTCGCAAGTCATCAAATTCATGACTCGAGTCTGACTCGAGTCCAAGTCACATGACTCGAGTCCACATCTCAGAGGTGGGACAAAGTCATTGTTATGCAAGTCCAAGTCGAGTCGCAAGTCATCAAATTCATGACTCGAGTCTGACTCGAGTCCAAGTCACATGACTCGAGTCCACATCTAAGAGGTGGGACAAAGTCATTGTTATGCAAGTCCAAGTCGAGTCGCAAGTCATCAAATTCATGACTCGAGTCTGACTCGAGTCCAAGTCACATGACTCGAGTCCACATCTCAGAGGTGGGACAAAGTCATTGTTATGCAAGTCCAAGTCGAGTCGCAAGTCATCAAATTCATGACTCGAGTCTGACTCGAGTCCAAGTCACATGACTCGAGTCCACATCTCAGAGGTGGGACAAAGTCATTGTTATGCAAGTCCAAGTCGAGTCGCAAGTCATCAAATTCATGACTCGAGTCTGACTCGAGTCCAAGTCACATGACTCGAGTCCACATCTCAGAGGTGGGACAAAGTCATTGTTATGCAAGTCCAAGTCGAGTCGCAAGTCATCAAATTCATGACTCGAGTCTGACTCGAGTCCAAGTCACATGACTCGAGTCCACACCTCAGAGGTGGGACAAAGTAATTGTTATGCAAGTCCAAGTCGAGTCGCAAGTCATCAAATTCATGACTCGAGTCTGACTCGAGTCCAAGTCACATGACTCGAGTCCACATCTCAGAGGTGGGACAAAGTCATTGTTATGCAAGTCCAAGTCGAGTCGCAAGTCATCAAATTCATGACTCGAGTCTGACTCGAGTCCAAGTCACATGACTCGAGTCCACACCTCTGGGTTTCCGCATCATGTTCACGGCAAGTACTGCTCCTTGGCTACTTGGATCATCCGGCAGTGGCGGTGATCCTTAGTAGCAAAAGTATCTACATATTCTACGGGCCCCGCACTTTCAAGGTCCCCGAGCTAAATGTTTTCAAGCTATCAATTTCGGTTCAGCGATTCTGCACTTGCTCTATTACTAAAGTACTATACCGCCTTCAACTTTTATGAACGTCTGGGTGTTTAATGTTAACGATTTGTCGTATTATCTGGGTTGTATAGCAAATGAAAAAACACAATAACTTTACTATGCAAGTAAAAAATTGTGTTTTAATATGTAGGCGTTTTTTTATTTTATTTAGGGCCCCTTTATAAATATAATTTTGCACTGGGCAGTGGTTGGCAACATGCGTTTCCGGCTTCTCCCCTTGGTGGCTTTGGCTTCCCCATTGCGGGCAGCCGTTTAAAAAAAAAAACACTACACTTAAATCTTATAACGTAATTTAAGGTAAAGATAATTGATTCAATATGGCAAGGAACGGGCCACTGTGGAATGTCTTGGTGACGACAAAATGTGCAACAGTCAAACTCTGTTAGAGAATAACTAAATGGAGAGGGGGGGGATAGACGAAGTTTATTCCATCGCACATTTAGTTTATTTAAATCAGGATGTGTCATCTGCTGCTGAACTAGTAACGAAGTGTGGCACGTTTTGTTTCCGTGACAAACCTTACTAATTGGCTGTGTCGGGTGGCGGCGGGTTTAACGACACATTTATATTTACGCGATCTAAACCCCAAACAAAAACTATGATGGATAATATTGTTCGCGAAAGCACCACTACTTCTACAACGTGTTTAACCTGTTGCTGTGTGTGTGGAAGAAACTATCTGCGCGTGTGGTGCGACTCTAAGCCTATTTGGGTCAAAGACAAACTACACAACGAAATATTTATCTTCTTTGAAAGGTATACGATCGACCCCTGGTGTAGGGGTATCTGGATCTGATAAAGCATTTTTTTTTTAAAGGACACTTTATTTGTTTCCTGTTATTGTGCAAATAGCCCGGCAACAATTTATGGGCAAATGTTCACCCCAAAAAAATTTGCCCGATTCCAAAACAATGTTGTATGCATAGCAAGTGTGTGTCAGGTTATCTTCACGAATACGGTAAGTGAATGCAAAAGTAAAGTTTTTTTCATCAACGTGGCCACTTTGGCAAGCAACTTGATGTCGCTTGTGAGTTGTTCTCGGGAGTGCTGTAGCCAACGCGACCTTTGTAAACTGCAATAACAGGTTCGTCTCATGTGGCGGGCTACAGAAGGAATGCATTGGTGGCAGCGACAACCACACGTGGTTGTACTGCACTTCTCTGCGTCTATGCCCCCCCCCACCTTTGTCACAACCGCACTGACCATCGTGGAAATGACCTCCACGACCTGCACAGTCACGGGGTGGCCTTAATCCATAAGTGGATTAACAAAATGACTGCACGTGTATACATGACAAATATATTAATTCTAGATTTGAAGCTTTCGTGACTGCAAGGATTCATATTCTTAGGTTTTTTCGGTAAAGTCACGTAGGTAAAACATTAAAATTAATGAAAGTAAAATAAAATAAAAATCACGACGTTTCGGAGGCAACACAAGTCTCCGTCATCAGGTGGGACCGTCACAGCCAGATTTGCTGCATCACTTGATGCTGTGACGGTCCCACCTGATGACGGAGACTTGTGTTGCCTCCGAAACGTCGTGATTTTTTATTTTATTTTACTTTCATTAATTTTAATGTTTTACCTACGTGACTTTGCCGAAAAAACAAATATAGTGCTGTGGTCATACACGTGGACGATGCATTTGCCATATAGTTTCAATATAGCATCATCATAAGCCATGCTCGATATACTGCTGATTTAACGCCTTCCCATGTATTTAAATAATGTGTATGCTGCATTCCTGTATGCATATCGAACAATGCGTGTTTAGTATATGCAATGCGGTCGTAAAGCAAATATGCTGGGATTTCAAACACTGCTCTGCAAACTTGTGTGCAGGTGACAGGTCGTCACATCGCCACGGCCTTAAATTGGACTGTGGTTGTGAGCAAAATGAGCACGTTGTTTTGGGGGGGGGGGTGTAAAGTGCCACTGCTTAAAACACGACACTTTTAAAAAAATGTTTTAACTTCCCCGACGTATTGTAATGTTGCACGTACTTTTTGGGGTATTTTGTCGCACTGCAATATTACAACAAAATTACATTTCATGCCACCCGTCAAGGCTGTGGCAGTCTGGCACGAGCCTCTAACCCCCCCCCCCTCCCCAACATCCACCACCAACCATTACCCTCACCTCCTACCTCCATCAACTCCCTTCATCACTTTCTCCTCCTCCCACCCCTCCATCACCTACTTCTCCTCCAAACCCCTCCATCACCTCCCCCTCCTCCCTCCATCACCTCCCCCTCCTCCTCCCCTCCATCCCCCCCATCACCCCCCCCATCACCCCCCCCCCCCATCTCCTCCTCCCCACCCCCCCCATCACCTCCTCCTCCCCTCCCACCCCCCCCATCACCTCTTTCTCCCCTCCATCCCCCCCCCATCACCTCCTCCTCCCTCCATCACCTCCCCCTCCCCCATCACCTCCCCCTCCTCCCTCCCCCATCACCTCCTCCTCCCCTCCCACCCCCCATCACCCCCCCCCATCACCTCCTCCTCACTCCATCACCTCCCCTCCCACCTCACCCCCCTCCACCCCTCCCCACCCCCTCCACGTCCCCGCTCTCCACCCCACATCCGGGTAACCCTGCTGCTGCTGCTTCTCGTGCATTGCGGGAGCGGCAGGCAGCCTTGCCACACGCGCACGTGTCAGTGTGTGTCAGTGTGTCTGTGTGTGTGGCCGCGCTAGTTGGGGTGGGTGGTGTGTGGAAGCCGAGTTGCTGGGTGACTCTTAAAGGGATGTTTCTCTCCTGAAACGCATTCTTATTTTCTGTCTTGCTCTCTCCATCTTCTAAACCACAAAGTCCACGAGCAAGCAACAGGATTACGGCATGGTGGCCCTCTCGCCTCTCTGCATCGCTTTCGCGTTAGCGGCGGCGGCGGCGGTGTGCGGAGGAGAAGGAGGGACACGTGGAGGTGACGAGCAGCTGTTGTCCGACATCAAGGTGTGCGGGGATGAAGACTGCAGCAGTAAGTTGCAAAGGTGTCGCTTTGTGTCCGGGACGAACAGGCAGAGATCTCTGTTCGCGCTCGTCGATAGCACCGAAGCTGCCGTGACCACACGCGGTTAGCAATCCGTGGAGACTCAAGAGTGATGATGTACGTCGCAAGAGAGAGAGAGAGACAACACAGGGAGAACTCACAAACGTAGACCCACAAATACACGTGGAGACCCACAGAGGTTACGAGATTGTGGCCACACAACCACGCTTCGTCAAAGTTAAAAGCCCTCACTGCGGTCAGCGTTCATGATTGGCATCAAACCCCCCTTGAAAGTGTTTTGCCGTCACTCCGAATAGAAGTCCTAGACGATGTATACATTCGGTACACACACACACAGACACACGCTGCTACTTTCACTTGGCAGTGGCTTTCACACGATAGCTCTCGATCCATACCACACACACCACCCCCCCGCATTGGATAACAATTCACACGTGTGATGATACAAATTAGTTTATATTACAGGAGGCTTTGATCGTAGGAGCAGTGATAATGAGAATCCTGTTACAGGTGTTTGTTTAATGCTGGAGGGAATACACAAACCTGTCAACCCCTTATCAGTGCCTAACTTATTACAGATCAATTCAGACCTGATTTGTCAGCCCGTGTCATTATAAATATCAACGTTCATCCCACAAAGACCCATCACAAAGCAGAAACACAAACAATCAGATAAAACAAATGCTGTGTCCGTGTTGAAACGACTGTAAGTCGTGTTGAACCTGAAAATTTAATTTCCCTGTACAATAATACGAGGTGAGCCGTATGGGTTTACAGGTATGATAGTGTAGTGTATACTAGTGTATAGTAGTGTATACTAGTGTATAATAGTGTATAGTAGTTGAGTATATAGTGTATAGTAGTGTAGTGTATAGTAGTGTATAATGTGTATAGTAGTGTAGTATATGGTGTATAATCGTGTATAGTAGGGTATAGTGTAGTGGATGGGGTATAGTAGTGTATACAGTAATAGTTTCTAGTAGTGTATAGAAGGGTTTAGTAGTGTATAGTCTAGTGTATAGTCTAGTGTATATTAGTGTAGTATATAGTGTATAGTAGGTATAGTAGGGTATTATATAGTGTATTGTATACTAGTGTATAATAGTGTCTAGTGTATAGTAGTGTAGTATATGGTGTATACTCTTGTATAGTAGTGTAAGGTATAGTAGTGTATAGTAGGGTATAGTAGGGTATAGTAGGGTATAGTGTGGTGTATAGTAGTGTATAGTGTAGTGTATAGTATAGTGCAGAGGTGTGGACTCGAGTCATGTGACTTGGACTCGAGTCAGACTCGAGTCATGAATTTGATGACTTGCGACTCGACTTGGACTTGCATAACAATGACTTTGTCCCACCTCTGGTATAGTGTATAGTAGGGTATCGTAGTATATAGTAGTATATAGTGTAGTGTATAGTAGGGTATAGTCGTGTATATTTAATCGCCAGTTTCGCCTTAATGAGTGGTGTGTTGAATGAGTGCCACCGACTTTCGTTATCACGGTGGCTTTATGGTTGTGTATCGTCTTGTTTATCTCACTCCGTAGCTTCTTTAACATGTGTGAGGCCAAGGCCAATTAAGGCCCTTTTAATAAAGAAACAACCCAATGGGTTTGTGTGCTCAAGTTTTGATGTGGATGTGCCTGTAGACAGCTGAAAGTGTTAAAAGTCTTACACGTCAACGTAGCTACAGATCTTGCCACGACACCACTTTCACATTTACAAATGCGACGTGTTTCATACGATTTCATGTCAACGTTGACATGTAGTAGCCAAGGGCTGCGTGGCATTGTTGTGGTGTTGTAGTTGTTTTCATCTTTTCCCTATCGCCACGTGTTTATTCCTTGTGCAAGAGAAGCTGTTTGCAAGCCGTCACCTGAATACGATATAGACGACGTCCTTGGAATATGTAAGCAATCGTAGCACTAATTGCAGCACTTTTAAAGTTTATTAAAAAAAGTTTTGTTAGAATGTACACGCCGTGTACTGTACACAAAACGCACTGTATACACATTGTACTGTATGTACAGTGAATACAGTGCACTGTACGTACAGTACTGTACACGTTCGTGTGGAGTTTTGTAATGGGGGCTCATGGTCCTCCTCTGTGTTCAGTCGTTGTGTCAAAGCATTGGGGGGGGGGGGTGTTTGACCATACTTCACCACGCCTGTCAGTGTTTGTTGGTGAAAGGGCTGGAGGTGGTGGTGGGGGGGAGGTTACGACAGGACCCTGTTGAGTTATCACTCGACGCTGATGTTCGCCGTGGCAGTGAATCGAACTCAGGTGCGAAGGATTCGTAGCGCGGGTGTGCGCTAACGCGTGCGCCACCGCTCCCCCATACGAGTTACACGTCGGCGATGCAACGTGGTCATCACACGCGCGCCCTCTTCCTGGCAAAGACAAAGGTCCCCCGTGTAGCCTGCAACAGAGTGTTGGGGCAAGTGCTGTTAGCGAGTAGAACCTTTTGAAGGCCGGCACGGAAACACATGGGGTGGCCAGAACCACGCCCGGCCACCTTTGTCTCCCCATTGGCGATGTTTACACACAGCACCAGGCACTCATTTGAGGCTGAGTCGTCCTAGGGGAGGCCAAAGGACCGGTTCAGATAATCGTCGCCAGTGTTGGCCGTGAGTGGGAACTGGGTCAGTGCGCTGACCAATAGACTACCGCTCCCCACACACGCACACGATTGCTGCCCTGCAGCCCTGGGATGCCCAGGCTTAACTTATAGAACACACGACTTGACAACAATTCACGCTCACTGCAAGGTATCAAGTCTGCATTCACCACACGCGCATTGTCCTTGAATCTGATTGACGGTACACGAGAGACGGCCGTCTCTGTGGCCTCGTCTCAACAGTGTTGGACCAGAGAACGCCAAAAGGCGAACTCTACAAAGGTAATTCAAATATCAATACATTACTACTGGCTCGGGTTGAGCAGCTGTAGATATAGACTCCCATGGTGAACTGAACTCCCATGGTGAACTGGACACCAATAGTGAACTTGACTAACGTGGTGAACTGTACTCCCATGGTGAACTGGACTCCCAATGGTGAACTGAACTCCCATGGTGAACTGGACTCCCATGGTGAACTGGACACCAATAGTGAACTGGACTAACGTGGTGAACTGGACTCCCGTGGTGAACTGTACTCCCATGGTGAACTGGACTCCCATGGTGAACTGTACTCTCATGGTGAACTGTACTCCCATGGTGAACTGTACTCCCATGGTGAACTGGACTTCCATGGTGAACTGTACTCTCATGGTGAACTGTACTCTCATGGTGAACTGTACTCCCATGGTGAACTGTACTCCCATGGTGAACTGGACTCTCATGGTGAAATGGACTCCCGTGGTGAACTGGACTCCCATGGTGAACTTGACCCCTGTGGTGAACTGAACTCCCAATGGTCAGGAGTCGGCAAACAAAATAATTCGGTAAAAAAATTCAAGAGCCGCAATTCAGTGTGTGGTGAATCCGAGACGGTGTGGTCCTTAATAAATAACACCACGAAGCAGCAGTCCTTAAAGAGCCACCGCACGAGAGTCGGAGGCACAAGGTGCCGACCCCTTGGCCCTATACAGATTGTTGATTAGATGTAACAACTGATTTGGGTTTCGAACTGGGAACCTTCCGATTGTCAATCATAAAGCATCGTCAAAATGTCATATTTATAACCCTTTGTCGTGCAACTGCCAGGTGAATGGTTTCCCCACGCCATGTCAGCCGTGAGGGTTATTTGGTCATACTTCCCCATTCTGGTGAGTGTGCGGGTTTGGTGAAGGGGCGCCACCCAAGGCGGAGACACACATCGCTTTCCACGAATGTTGGCCATGGTCGGGAATCGAACTTGGGTAGATAGATTTAGAGTGCCACTGTGCCACCACTCGCATATACACTGCTAAATTCTACAATATATAATTTAATGTAAAAGTCACATTGTCATCTGCTTAGATGTGATTTCGAATATACCAAAACCGTGGCAATGGTGGTTTAATATTATATGTTAATCTGGTTTACTTTTAATCCTCTTAAGTACTGGACGAGCAATAATCCCACCGACAGTTGTATATTGCGTCGCGTCATCTAACAGGTTGTGCATGCACATTAGAGGGTGGAAGGAATGGGCACAGTGATTCCGTGAAACACCATTGAATGTACAAAATTACGCTTCCAAATGTGTCCAAGGAGGACAATTACTTGGCATATTTATTGTTTTCAGGTAATCGAAGGTCAATCTGTGACTAACCATTCTTAAGTAACCACCACAGCCACCAAACATTACCAATGAACGAATGCATTAAGGTCCTCTTCATGCTGACACCACCAAGATATATCCTTGTTTATCTTCTTAACAAGTCGTGAATGTAATACCGGTACTTTGAGTTACGTCTGTTTCTTCATGCTTAACAATCTCTTCAAACATTGCAACCAAGTTGGACGACTTATAATGACTGTGGCAGTGGTGACCGGGTGACCCAGCGGGTCCGAGCACTGAGCTGCCATCCCGGAGAGCCTGGATTTTAATCCGCGCGGTCACACGTGATTCAACCGCGTTCTTAAGCCTCCGGAGTTAATGGTCTCCACCCAGTCGACATGATGCATTACATTTGGGTGTTTTAATACAGCGATATTTCAGCCCGGAGTATGAGAAGTATCAACTATGCCATTCTCACGACGTTTCGATTGCAACAAGCAATCATCATCAGGTGTGAAAACCACAGCAAGAAAATTTGGAAAAAAATATTATTGATGTAGTTTTCACACCTGATGATGATTGCTTGTGTTGCAATCAGAACGTCGTGAGAATTGTATACTTTAATTTTTATTATTGATTATTTCCCTTCTATGTGACTTTACCGAAAGAACCAATAATATGAATCTCTGCATTAGGTCGTCTGGAAAAGTACAGGTTCCCTTAGTGCAGGTAATTAGCTCACGTTTGAAGGTAGTTCTGTGATCACTCCTTCCATGGGCTGTTCTGTAACACAGAGTTAATGTGCTGCTTGGCCAGAGTTCTATTGCTCTTTCACATGATGACAACACAATTGTAAAAAACACATTGGAATAAAATATTAGGTAGAAAAATGGATGCATGTTGACCCGCAAAGCTGTCACTCACCACATGTACTTGCAGCTAGAATATGCCAGGGAATATCCATTGGTAGGCACATAGCTGCCAGGTAGAGTCCTATTTGCGAACACAAAGCAATACACTGCTCTGTTAGAGTCCATCAATATTGATGCCTTTATCTCATTGCATGCTGCTGATAACACGATGTTAATCCAATCGTGGATAAAACTGTTTTTTTGTTATCGTTACCATAACGCTTTAATGCCTCATCCTGTGATGCCCCAGGCAATAAACACGAAAACAATACACAAATAGAAAACAAACTATTGTAGAGCTCTTGCTGTACTGCCTTGTTACCTTTCAGACAATGGATCCAGCCATGTACTCCATGAATTATCCACCAACTCTGCTGCCAAGTCACTGGATTGCAGGCTTGTGCCACTTGCAGTTGGCAGATTGAAGATTAATAATGCAAAAGCAAGCCGTGGTTAGGGATAGACGAGGTGTTGTGAGCTGTCTCTACACTTAATTTGCTATAATTCAAGGAGACAGTGGAAGTACACGTTGGGCCCTTGGCCGTGTAGCTCAGAGGAGCTTTGCCTCTAGACATTTTGAAATCCTTTCATCGCATTCTGAATGTATTTGTCGTCTAATTATACGAGCATCCCAAGATGCTGTCAAGCTAAGGCAGGGCGAATTTCAAAGTAGGCTTTGTTTTTAACTGTCACCTATAAAACAGTGAGCATGCATTTTAATCAAGGTGGCGATGCAATTCGCGTGACTCGAAACCATCTCTGAATGTTCCAGCAGCAACTTCAGTCGCAATGCACGCGCACACACACACCTTGACTGCCCTGTTTCCTCACTCATTATTAAAACCCTAGGAATACTGAACATTTCCACTGAATATTGTCAATGCAAAATTAGATTTAGCTCATCTTGGGTTGCCCATGGTGAGGTTTTAAAAGCACTCGTGAAAGTGATTTTTTAAAAATGTTTTTCAATCATTCTGCATCTTATGCTTATGTTTTAGTGTGTACAGTGTAAGCTTACAGCACTTGCCCCAACAGTCTGTCAACGGCTATACGGGGGATCTTTTTCTTTGACAGTGTAAGCTGTGTACGTCGACTAGTAAATAATAGGATCATGTGTTCCTAATCACCAGGTTGTTTCTTCCTTTCAGTAAAACATTTTGTATAGACCCATTTAAGTAGATATAAAAACAAATCTTTTACAATTTGGGCCTGGTGAAGTGGTTTTCTGTGCGGCACAGGTAGACATTAGTTTGCTGTTTGGTGTCATGTTTACAGTGGGAGCGGGACTGGTAGTAATTGACTGTATCAGGATACAGACAGTGTGTACAAAAGTCAATTCAAAGAAGTGTCCCTTCTCAAACAAGCGCTGTCTGATGCTCGTCTCCCTTGGTGGGCCACCGCTTGTGATGGAAATTCCATATTTCTATGGTAGGGGCCAGTATAGCAATAGCTGTAGATTTCCCACTAAATTGTTTTCTCTACCCCATGATGATGATGATGGGCTGAGTAGGTTCTATCCTGGGCTACTAACCCATCTCGATGTATCTCCTATCACTTGGCAAAATCATCCCCCGCTTCAAGATTGACGGTAACTTCTGTGCTGATGACA
This sequence comes from Lampetra fluviatilis, assembly GCF_964198595.1. NCBI lineage: Eukaryota > Metazoa > Chordata > Hyperoartia > Petromyzontiformes > Petromyzontidae > Lampetra > Lampetra fluviatilis. The sequence goes on from NC_136307.1 coordinate 2,166,489, forward strand.
CCCAGATCTTAAGCCCCATCGACGCCACAATCCAAACTTCACTGTCCGGTCTGAGATCCCACATTGATGTGGTCTCATTTTGCATTATTGTTCGTAACTTTTGGCTAAATGATGACAATACTTAAGACCTCCTCATCGATAGATATATAGTAGACTCCCATTTGAGCGTGCTCCCCCTAAACTCTGTTGACGTTACACTTGCAAAGAGTGCGTGAAACATTGGGAGTCCATTGATCCTGAGCTTTCATTCTCTATCCACATACGGCAACTCGACATGACCTAATATCTCCGGCTACGCAACATCTCCCGCGTCCACTGCTTCCTCTCCCCAGCTCCAACCAAGACTCTCGCCCAACCCTTCCTTATCACATCTCAGATGGCGACTGTAAAACTGTCCTTGATCGCCTCCCCAAATCCGCCACTCCAAAACTGCAGATGATAAAAAAAAGCGGCTGTAACACTCCCCAACCGTGCCTGTAAATGTGACCATATCACCACAATACTGCAATCCCTCCACTGGCTCCCAATACAATCTCAAAACAATTTCAATATCTCACTATTCATAAGATCCTCCAAGGACTCACCCCTGCCTGCCTCTACCCTCTCATCTAACCCTACTCCCCTGCAAAGACAAAGATCTCCCGTGTAGCGAAGTGCTGTTAGCGAGCACCTATGAAGGCCGGCACGCTACACGAGGGGGTGGGTGGCCAACACCATGCCCGACCGCCTTTGTCTCCCCAGTGGTGGTGTTTTTACACACCGCACCAGGTACTCATTTGAGGCTGAGTCGATCTAGGAGAGGCCCAGGACGGGTTCAGATAATTAATCGTCACCGGTGTTGGCCGTGAGCGGGAATCGAACCTGGCACACACTCCATCCAGCAACCAAGGGTTTGTCGGCGCCAGCGTCAATTTTCGCTCAGCAGCAGGTCGCTCCTTCTCTTCTTGCTGCTTCCAAGGTCTGGCATTTCCTTTCCTCAGCCTCCCGTGCTGTTTACACCATGCCCCGGTTGAATTACCTACTTTTTTCTATTTAAAATAATATTATTTCCTTTTTCGCCTGTGATGCGTGTCAAACTCTTTTTATGCGGTTGCATTTGGATGCGATGTAAAATCCAAACAGTAATGTACAGTCAACCTCTTGCTGGAATTTGAGCTCGCAACCTTCTGATTTTGAGTTAAACGCTCTGCCACAGTGCACACCCAAGCCCAAACTATACACCAGAATGCCTGCATGTATGTGTTTAATGCAGTACATTATGCGATGCACACGTTTGATGATGCCACATTGGTAGTAGGCTTACTGGGCAAATCACTCGGAATGCACCATCCATATCCCGTCGTATCGGAAGATAAGCATGCCTCAGCCTGGTTTGTGCTTGGATGCGTTACCAGCAGGGATGGCCAGGTGTTATAGGCTCCTGTGGGGCTATCTTGTCACTCGCGGACAGTGCCACAAAATCCATTATTGTATTGCACTATTCTACCACTGCTGTGCTCTCTGCCTTAATCAACCTGTACTGACCGGTGTGATGAAGTGCGGTCACATATCATTTCCTCGACCTGCACACGGCGTAGCGAGGCCCTCATCCAGCAGTGGATTCGCCATGAGGGCTGTGCATGTGCAGCGCGTGTGCGTTAGTAGTACGCTACCGTGCAGTGACCTTTTTTGTGGGGAATGCTCGAGTGGACGATTATTTTTTTTTAATGACCGCATCGGTAAATTTTTCAAGCATCACCGTCGTAGGTGTGGTTCCACCAGGCGTGTGACATCACCTGCAGCGTGGCGGTGGGACTGACACGTTGGCACCTGGGAGAACAGCGCATTCCTCTGTGCTGCGTGGCGTTTGAGTGACGGCTGGGTGCACAGGGTGGAGTGGGTGATGTGGAAGTGGTTGACAAATCTTGACATTGCAGCGAAATCTACCAGTGTGCCTGCCTCGTTACGGCAACGGTACTTCCTTGTTTAAGAAAGCAATTATTCGTTCTAGGAATGGAATAAGAATGACTTACACTGGTCTCATGTGGGTGATCGAGCGAACAGAAACCCAAAAAGTTTCTGTATCGAAAACCTAGTTTAGATATTTTTAACAAGGCTGGTGGCAAGTGCTGTTCAAAATAGTCCTGGGGTGTCACCTTCACCAACCTGCACCGACCAGCGTGGTGAAGTATGGTTAAGCAACCCCATATGACTGACTCTGTATGGGGAGACCTTAATGCAGAAGTGGATTGACAAAGGGCTGTAATTAAATCATTATGGTTTTCACGTGAATAATTAAAGTGAGAATGAATTTGGCATATCAGCCTGTGTGTTTAAGTTGCGCGTTTGCTCAGTCACATAAAGTTTCCAACTTGAGAGATTATCAACGTACTTTGAGTGCTACTTTGTAGAACGATGACTGTGGTTGTCCATTTGGGAGGACTTGACCTTGCCACAGAAACGTTGAATTTTTACCACTTCCACTTTAGACGATGAGCAATGCCCTGCACTCATTTAAGTCCCGTCGATACCTCGATCGAGGGCGTTGTTCTGTCGTGAGTCTGAAAGTTTAACGTCTTGTCAATTGTACAAAAAGTCTGAGTCGGCATACGCCTGTGTTAGGCGGTACAATTTACTTGTAGTATTTCCATGGAGGCTGCATGTCACCTTCAATTAAATGAACTGAATAAAAACTCACAACCTTTAGCATGCGCCTCCAGTGCTATTTTTTTCGTACCTGTACACTGCGTTTTTTGTTCTTTGATCCACAGTTAATTAACTTGTTTGTTTATGCCTGAGGGAGTGTGGGAATAAGATTACTTAATACTGAATTTCAAATAAAACTATAAAATGGGACCTTTTTGCAGTATCAAAGTATGAAAAAATAAGAATAGGTTTTACCATAGGTATATAAATGCCCTGTTATTACATTGTCTTTGTCCTGTTCATCTTTTGGCGTTCTCTGATCTGACACTGGTGAGACTAGGCCATAAAGAAGGCTGTCTGTGGTGTCGGACAATCAGTTTCAAAGACAATGCATCTATTATCAGAGCATGTTTTTTGTTTGCATGTTCACCACAAGTACGTGTGGTTAATGCAGACGTGATTCCTTGAAAAAAAAATTCGATTTGGTGTTTTAACATCTTAACACCTGTTTTATTGCCAGAAAGGGCAAAACCTATTCTTGTTTTTTCAAAACTATAAGAGCTAAAACTATTTTTATTTTAGCAGGTAAATAGCTCTTTGTCAGAAACGGCCTGGCGACAAATAATAGTCTTTGCTTCTTTCGTTAAAGTTACGTAGATGAAAAATAAAAATAAATTTAAAAAAATAAAAATTATTTTCACTTTTTTATTTTCACCTACATGACTACCGAAAGAATCAAAGCGTACGGATCCTTGCTGTCACGAAAACTTCAAATCCAGGACAAATAATAGCTCAACGAAGTGGCTAAATAGTCTAAACGCGTGATGTTGATTCTAAATGTGAAGGGAAAAACCGGAGGACCCGGAGAAAAATCTCCACAACCACGGGGAGAGCATTCCAAATATACAGGTGTCAAGGTCAGGATTGAACCCACGACCACCTGCATACCAGGCAAGGGAGTTAACATCTTGCCACTGTGGCGAGATGTTAACTATTGACAATTCCAATCACCGATTCTCTCATGTTTATTTAGTAGACATTCTATGGAACATACGAGAGTGCAGTATTTGCCTCTGTATTATTGCGATATCAATACCTGTCTAATTATACACAAGACAGGCACAAAGATCCCCCGAATAGCCTTGACAGACTGTAGGGGCAAGTGCTGTTAGCGAGCACCTATGAAGGCCGGCAGGGCACACACGAGGGGGTGGGTGGCCTGAACATGCGTGTCTTCAGTTAATTCCCAACCAATGTGTACAAGATTGATTTCCACACGCAATACATCACATATATATACTCTTAATACGGTGGTGCAGGGGTTGGCGCAGTGCACTATGAACCTAACAACCAGGTGTTGATTCCCGGCCACGGCTATAACACCTGTGGCATGAGATATCTCAACCTGTCCTGGCACGCTGCCACCCCTTCTCCTACCTGCCCTGACCAGAGAGGTGATGTATGGCCGAACAAACTTTCATGGCCAGAATGTACGGAAATGCCCTCATCCAGCAGTGAAATGATAAAAGGCTCTTTAAGTTTTCCTCGAATACGGCGCTACTGAACAAGTAGCGCTGTCGATGTGAGCGTGTTGGCAGCAATGGCTATAGCTCTTTCACTTGACTACTGGCTAGAAATGAAAGTGCCTTTTACCACCTCTTTGAATGGAGTAGCTCTCAAACTGTACTTCCATCTCGGCAGCGAGCGTTCCGACCAACGCTCGATCGCCCGTTTTTAGTTTCCGCAGATATCACTTTTCCTGCATGCCCACTCGGGGTGGGGGTCGGTGGGGGTGGGAGGCCTCTTATCGGTTCCTTCTCAGCGATGAAATATAAAGGACGAACGGCAGCAGCTGGCGCGGCCGTGTCGAGCACACCGCGACGAGATGCCGGAGGCCCGCAACTGGGAGCCCTCTGCTCCTGCGCAGCTCGTTACGAGTGGCTTTTTAAAATTATTACTTTCCATTATTCCGCTGTTTAACCCCCGGGCAAGCCTCACCCGGGAGCGTAGTCGTGCCATCTCGCCATACGTGTGGCGATGACCCTCATTCACCGTGTAACGGTGCATCCACGTAGATTGCCGCTGGGCAGTGGTGCCGTGAGAACAATCCGGCGACCTTTGGATTGTGTGCAAGCCATTCCACCGCGGCAGCGAAAATTAAAGCAGACGGAAATTGGACGAGTGGTTTGTTTTATTTTTTGGTCTGCCGCAATTTCTCCTGTATCGCACAAACTGGTGCTGTTTTTATCGTGCTCTTGATGTGCAGTCTTGTTGCCAACATCAATAACGGCCGCTTTCACACATCCAGTGTGTGCTTTTCCAAAGTGCAGCTGCTGATTGTATTTATTGACGCACTTTATACTGTACAAATATTGCCTTATCTCACTCAAGCGGATATGCCAATGGTTGGATAGATAGGAAGGTTGAAGCGGTACACTTGAAGTACACACACATTCCTTCGTTTGTGTGCACAGCTGGCAGAGACTGATTTTTTTTCTCTTCTTCTTTTGTACACTATTAGGCATTATTAAACTAACGCTATGGCCACATCACACATAATGCACCCGATCTCATCCATCTGAAGCTGGTTAGTGATTGGGTGAGCGACCGTCATGCATTCATCATCATTACGATCCATGGGCAGGTAACCCGTAGTTGGTGTTCCACTGCACGTTTTTTTTATTTGTTTCCACGATCCTTGTGCCAATACGCTGTCACCAATCTCTTGCGATGTAGTCGTCAAGAAGCCACTCTCAGTTCGGGCTTCCTCTCTTTCCGGTCCATTTTCCGAACAGCAACGCTTGAAAAAAATGTCCTCTTGTTGTCCATCCCACATACGTGTCCGTATAGTGCCAGTTTCCTTCTCATCACTGTCTGCATCGTCAGGTTGTCTTCCTGTGTGTGCAACCTTTTTCTAGCCCCAAAGAGTGACGTTGATGCACCGTCATGCATTACAGGTTTGTTATAGGCTGTGCGGTTATGAGGTGGGCAGCAGAGGACCGTGCGGTTTGGCGAAAAAGCACCACGGGAATCGATTTAGCCCCCATGAGAAACGCTTTGCAACTTGCAGCTGCCCTCGAAATTATTTTATTAGCGCCCAAATAGCATTACGCTTCGAGCCACACGAGATGGCGCGATGCATCGTGATGTCACTGTCGACTAGCACGAGGACAAATGCTCTTGGTGAAGTCGTGGAGTGTCGGTGTGGCTCAGCGGGGTTGAGCGAGGTCACAAGTTAAAATCCTGATTGGGGGGATTGGCTCAACCCATCATCTCTCTGGGACCGATAACATAGTTACCTTTTTTAGATATCATAGATTTGCCCCCGCCAATAGGAACAGGGAATTTCCACTGCTGGCTCAGGCTTGGTCAACAAGAGATCAGCACTTCCTGAATGCCCATTTCAGCAGGAAATCGCTGTTATTTTTAATTTTGTATGGGTATAGCTAGCACTGGGCTGCTCCAGTTGCTCGGTCTGTCTTGGAGTGTGCCCACGTCCCGTGCCCCAAGCCCATGCCCTGTGCCCCATGCCCGTGCCCCATGCCCGTGCCCCATGCCCGTGCCCCATGCCCATGCCCCATGCCCGTGCCCCATGCTCATACCCTCCCCGTGGCCTCCCCGTGGCTGCAGTGTGGCTCTACAAGGTGGAGGCAGTGCGCGACTACGACGCACCCGACTGCCACTTTGTGAGCTTCCGTACGGGGGACGTGCTCTACGTCTACCACATGCTGGCCGGCCGGAGGGACGACCTGTGGGCCGGATCGGTATGCCAACACGTGCATGCACACACACGGCAACGCGCGCGCACACACACACGCTCCAACACGTACGCAATTTAACACTTGCTAACAGACACGCCAACACGTATATCGCGCAACACGCGCTGACTCATAGATGAACCAACATGCACGCGCACACCAGCACACACACACACCAATACACACACCAATATATACACAAGCCAACAAATGCTAACACAGACACGCCAACACATGCACACACACCTGCCAACACACACAAGCCAAGAAAGACGAGCCGACACGCACAAACCAATACGTGTTTACACGCAGACTTGCAAACACCCCCCCCAGATGTACATAAGCCAACACGTGCGAGCACTCAAACAAGCTAACACGCGGACAAGCGAACACCCCAACAGGCTTATAGAGGGTAAGACACAAACGTGGCCAACATGCACGCCATGTGCAAGCAGGCACTTCCTGCACATCTGGTGATGATTAGTAGAAATGCATCTATGTATATAAATGAAGACCTTAATCTGTATGTCCCAAAAGCCTATCGGGTACTTCCCGACAAGGTAGAATGCTAAAGTTTGGTACTTGGGTAGCTTTTAGGATACAAACAACAGGGCAAATTAGAAAATCTGAGAATTTTTTATTTTGAAGCCCCCAAATTTCGATTTTAAGTGCCCCATAAAAATGTTGTGCGAGTCATTCAGAAACCGTTCAAAATATAATATTGCGGGTTTTCTTTTGATAAAGCGTTAATCAGCAAATAAAATGAAATCGAGAATATTTTTTGTAATTTATTGCTTTTTTTGAAATTTATGGTTCAAGCAGGTTTGAACGAAAAAACATACACATTTTATTGTGTTCAAATCTGAATATTTCAAAAACGGTAAAAGATAGGAAAGCTTTCCCTCATAGAGTATTAAGTTAATAAATGTTTGTTCTTTCTAGTGAAAAAATTATGGAGTCTTTAAATTGAGCGTTTTCTGACGGATACGTCTTTAAAATCGAATTGAAACGTCAACAATTTTAGTTTTTTCACGGAAATGTTTTATTTTGGAGTAGTTGTTAGTGGTCTGATCGTAGATAAAAATTGTCAAAAATCATATCAGGTTAATTATTATATTTATTGAAAACTTTTGCCTGGCGAAGACAGGCGTTATGAACTAGTTAAAATATTTGCATACCCTGGATACTTGTGAACGAGATGTTCCACCCTAAGATGCTTTATTTATTTGTTTTAGGCTCGATAGTTTTATGACAAAATTCGTGTAATTTTCCCTCCACCACCCGACACAGATGGTCACGTTTATAAACATCTGTACATGCTAACGCGTTGGTCAAATTCTGACCCAAAAAAGTGTCCTCGTTGGTGGCTTGACACTATTCACGACTGAATTCAGCATCGTCATTTGACGACGTTTCGCTCAAAATACAAATATATGAAATATTAAAAAATAATCTGGACTGTGTGGGGGATTGCCTTGCACTGGAGTTTAGAAAGCCGCGGTACCGGCGATCCAATCCGTCTTGCTCGGGCACTCGTGATGGCATCCATTGTACCTTTAGGGGTTTGCCCAGCGATACGCTTTTTTGTGTTTTCCAGGCCGGGTTGCAGTTTGGATATTTTCCTAAAGATGCCGTGAAGGTCATTTTTAAAGAGCCATCGGCCAAAGAAATTAAGAAACCCACCAAGGTAAAAAACATTTATTTACTTGAAACGGTTATAATGGTGTGAGTGTGTATGTACGTGTTCCTTACCCACCTGTGGAAACTACCAAATACCTTCTGTTAAAAGACTTCGGAACATCCTGTTGTGAATTTTGTATAATTCTCCAACATGAAGTACCATTGCATACGGTAAAAAACGTGGATACTTACTCATGTGTGTGGATAATGCTTAAACTTTGACACAAATATTCCACGAAGAAACCTTATTTGCTGTACTGCTACCTCCTAATGTGACGCTAAAAGGTGCAGTCATCATGACCATTGTCTCTATCCGTTGATCATGTACCTCTGTGTAACAAGTAATTGATTAAGAAATTCAAATACATCCTTACACTTTGATTGTCTGTTATTAAATGGTCAGTAGCTTGCAAACTAGATGTGTAATTAGTTGGTACCATCTGCAGTGGTAAAACAAGTTTTTTTTTGATGTATAAAACCATGGGATGGACGATTGGAGTTGTAGGCAAATGCTGGTGCAGTGGTTAGAACATTGCGCTATGAACCCGATGAGTTAGATTAACAGCCATGAGTAACTTCAGTGGTGAGTAATATCAGAATCCATCCTTGGTACCTTCCCCTCATCAGTCCTTCCTAACGAGCTTGGTGAGGTATGGTCCTTACTGACCAGGTGGTGAAGTATGGTCAAACAACACTCAGGACCGACATAATGTCGGGAGGGGGAGACTTTTAGCAATGGTTTAACAAAGGGATTACGTTATTAATTAATTATTAACAATTATTAATGTATTGGTACTATAAAGACATTACTAATACCTACGTTTTGCAATGATTCATGGACTAATGCCGACTATTTGGAAATCTTTTAAAAGTGATTTGTAGTACATTAATTAAAGTTATCCGTTGCAGTTTACAGATTTCATGTGCCTACCATCCAGTCATCAGAACGCAAAAACATCTGATGATGAAAGTCATGGAACTGATGATCTCCACATGGGAGATGTGGAGCCCACTTTACCTCAAGTTAAAGCTAGCGGTTCAGAAAACCAAATTCCTACAGCACCAAATGAAGAAGAAAATATTTCAAAAGAACACCAGGTGAGCGGAGATACAAGGACTGAAAAAGATAGCAACATGAAGTCCCCTGAAGGAGATGGAAGAGTGGTAACACCACAGGGACAGCCATCTAACGTTGACGGTGATGGGAAGCCCTTACCAGTGTTAGCCTCTCATCCCAAAGCCAGTGAAGATAGCGATGCTGAAGTTGACGCAGCTTCGTTTACAGCAGAACATTCTGAAATCGGACAAGGAACCTTGAATGTGGAATCCCCAAGGGAAGCCACTTCTGTATCAAACTCGTATGCAATTCAAAAGGATGTAGATGCACTTGCATTGAAAGAAAATAACTTGTTTAGCCTCGAGAGTTACAAAGATGAAATTACTCCTGAAGACGATGCCTCAAGCGACCTGCCAGAGCTGCAGATTCTATTAACGGAACAAGTTTCGGCGGTCAGTTTCATTGAACAGCTCCCGACCGAGTTGGTGAAACATGACGAACATGTGACAAATGAGCGAGAAGTGACAGAGCAGGTCACACACGCATTGAATGAAGGGGAAGAATATAAAGACTTAGCCACATCGGATGGACATGTATTGACTGGGGAGGTGAAACGGAGCAGAGCAAAATTAAAAGATTCACCAGCAGTGTCTGACTCGACAATGACACACGGCCGTGATACATTTTCTCAAGAAGACATATTTCTTGCTAAATTCAACATTGCGAATGCCGAGGAACAAACTTTAAAAACGGATCCTGTTTCGGAAGAAATTAAAGAGGTGAAAGATAAAAATGTTGATTCCCCCAACATAATTGTTGGAACGGCAGTCACAGAAGGGCAGGATTCTGGTGGCAATGACAGAGACCAAGTCTCAACAGAAGCATCATCAGATGCTGGGGACATCGAAGGTGGTAATGACCTCAGGAGGCCTAAACCTGCTCGTAATGATGAGGCTGCAGAAATGTTCACTAAAAATCAGGGTGACGGAATTGCCAGGGAAGATAATGAAAGACCTCTCCAAAATGAAATCCCACTTCCCTTGACTTCAACGGACATTGGAAAAGACACATTGGAATCCGAAGAAGATGATTTGATTCACATGGAGACTCATGAGGATGAGAATACATTTGTAGAAAATGCTCAAAATGACCTTCCAGAGCGGCAGATCCGTCTATCAGAGCAAATCTCCAAAGCTAAGCCCAGCGAACTGCTCGACACTGAATTGATGGACACCGTCAAAGATCAGGTAGGCAGTGTCAATGTCACTGCACAGGCGACAGACTTGTTAGCTGATGGTGAGAATTACGTGAAGCCTGTAAAGTGGGACAAACACATATTTGGCAGTGATGTGCAACAAAAAGCTTCCAAGTTCAAATCCTCACCAGATGATTCGGACGACTCGGACGCAGAAGCAAAGTCACATTTGGTAGTGGCAGGCAAAGATGATGCAACTTCCAGTGAAGCAGCTTACCTTGTTAAATTTACAATATCTGGAAGTGCTCTCAACCCTGAGCTGAAAAGCACAGATGATGGCGTTGTGACCAAAGACTTAGATTCCGTAAATCGAAACAGTGATGGCGATGAGGACATTTTACAATTTCCTTTGAAAGAAATGCCAGGTGATCGCCACCATAAATCATCTGGTTCCAATTTGGAAAGGGACATAGGTGACAATAGGTTTGCAGGCGAGGTTCACGATGTTACAGAACTTTTGAATATAAGCCCCGAATTGGAAACAAACGTTGTTGCCGAGGCCTCATCAATAAACACTCAGCACTTTGATGTGGAAAAAGCAGCACAACTGAAGGACAGTGGATCTGAAATCAATAACAAGCCTCCTGCAGGAGTAAAATACGAATCTGTAAACGAAAAGTCTGAGGTGATCTTGGAGAACAAGGATGTGGCTGAGAAGGTGATGAATAAAGATCGAATGAAGGATGGCACCCTTGAATTTGACAGTAATGTGGAGGCCAAGAAGGCTCTTGAAAAGCGGAGCGTGGAACCAGCAGCTGAAGAGCTAACGGTGCTAACAGCCTCCAGTAACTCGGCAAAGGACAAAGAGGGAGGGTCACAGGTCACGTCCCAAGTGGAGAGAACAGAACCACAATTGCAAGCCTCCTCACAAGATGTTGAGAAAGTGGACCTGAATGTGGATGTTAACTTGGCACATCTGGTGGAATATCCGGTGACCAATATATCAGAGGCGGCCATTGAGGAGACCGGCAAGTTACCAGAGATGCAGGAAAAGCTAATGGAGCCAAAAGAACTAGTGCGAGATGTGAACGCGGAGGGCAAGCAGGAGGACCGTGTCGGTGATTCTCAAGCAGGGAATGCGTCTCTGCCTATGGAAGCCAAAGCACCATCACAAAGGAAAGATGGAGATCTCGAACTGGAAGAAGGAGAGGCCAGCGATGCAAATAAGTTGTCGATAGAGACTCCTATGCCAATAGAGTCAGAAACGAAGGAGGTAGTTGATCAACGTGATGAGCAGGGGAAGGATCTTCATGCAGGAGTGAAAAGTGATGAAGAGGCTTCTGATCTTAAGGTGGAAGCCATGGTTGTAGATGACAAGAAAGCCATAGACATTCCGACGACTTTAGATTTAAATAAAATTGATGCTACCTCAGAGAAGATGGAACAGAATACAATTTTGGAAAATAACTTGGAGATGGATAAGAATATTGGAAACGCTACATTAAATGTGGATAAGGGTCTGGGTGTAGGTGACAAGAAAGATAAAGAATCTCTGGGGCCTATAGATGTAAATAAACTGGATGCTACCTCAGAAAAAGTGGCGCAGAGAACAACTTTGGAAAATAACTTGGAGGTGAAAGAGAATATTGAAAACATTACATTAAACGTGAACAAAAGCCTGGACGGAGATGTTAGAGCTGTAGTCGGGGACACCTTTGAGGAAAACAAAATTGGAGATGATGTGCATTTAGAGAAGCTTAACAAAGGTGAGGTGGATTCTTTGGTGGAAGCCACCATTGGGAATGGTAAAGAAATGGGGTCTTTTAAGGAGATCAATCCTCTGTTCAAAGAAAGTGGTGATGATGTTAAACCATTAGCAGAAGATGAGCCACTCCAGGGCTCAATGAAGGAAACAACTGAAACCTTCACATCTGTGAACAGGCAGCATGCAAAAGCGGAGAGCAAATTGGCTGAGGGAAATAAAGTTCCGACGGGAGATCTAACGACCAAAGAAGATGTGACCAAAAAGGAAATGAGTGAACAAGTAAATGAGAAACTGCATGCAGAACGCTTGGCGATCGAGGACGCAGTCACCAACGTAAATGTCGAGATCAGCAAAGCGTTGGCCGATGGTAATGTACAGCTAAAGACTGCCCTTGACAAGAAGTATATGGAGTTGAAAGAATCTAGAGCTGCGATGGATTCAAAGATGAAGAGCCCAAATGAAGAATTAACCGAGTCCAAAGGAGGAATGGAAAAGCGTGACGATTTAAGAGGTGTGTCGATGGAGAGGAGTCTGAAAGTGGAGAAAAAAGATTACTCAAATTTAGTAAAGGTCAATTCAATCGAAGAAAATCTGAATATGATAGATGCTGAAAGTAAAACACCAACAGGCTCTATGGAGCCTGTGAAAGAGACGGTTGATACAAATGGAACACAAGAAGAAAACAATGAGAAGAAAGGGCAAGCAATGGATGAGTCAGAGATAATGTCAACCAAACAAGCGAAGATTATCGACAAAGAGGTGTCAAATGATGATGCTTACCAGAGTTTGATCCATACAGATCCTTTGCATAAAGAACTTCGTGAAAAAGTGTCTGAGGTTTCCAAAGAGCCGGTCAAGGAAGATGTGGACCCCCAGGGAGTAGTCACGAAGAGAAATGAAGCCGCCAATGAACAACACTCTGATGTGAAGGACATGGACAAGGGTGTTGCGGGCTTAATGTATTCTCAGGATGAGGAGCAGTTACTGCTAAAGGAAGCCAAATCTCAGCTAATTTTCGAGCTGAAAAAGGCATTGACTGAGGGAGATGAAGGGCTCACGAAAGTGTTGGGTGAGGAAGATTCAGAAATAATGGACGCAGTCTCCAAAATAAACTTGGAGTTCAAGAAGGCTCTCGTTGGTAACAATGGTGTAATTGCTGAAGCCTCACATGGTCACCATACACTTATGAACCCAGAAGTGAAGATTGTGGAAGATGTCAAATTAAATGAAGATTTGAAAGAGGCAGCTCTTGGATCGGAAGAATTGGAGAAAATAAATGAGACTGCACATTTGTTGAAAGATGTCAGTAAAAACGATGACCTAGATAAAGATAACATTAGAAAGAACAACGCTTCTTTGACAGAGGAAGATGCAAAGGCCGTGGTAGACACAGAGAAAGAGGAACCGAAGGAGAGTGGAATGCTTGAGCGAGAGAAACAAAACAAGTATGCGGAGAGTGAAAATAAGATAAGTGAAGCTAAAGGGAAGTTAATCTTAGCAATAAACAAGGTAATTGCAGGGGAAGATGAGAAGCTAAATGAAGCGCTCAAATCCGAATATCTGGAGATACGTGATGCGAAATCCGAGATGGATGTAAATGTCAACAAAAAACGGTTGGAACTCGACGACCGGGAGGGAAAAGATGCGAATGTGGAACCTGAGAAGAACGAAAATTCACATGTTGCTAAATCCACTGCCGCAGATCAGAAGAACAGAATGCTTGAGCGGGAGAAACGAAGAATCTATGCGGAGGGTGAAGATGAGATCAGTGAAGCAAAAGAGAAGTTAATTTTAGCAGTAAATGAGGAAATTGCAGGGAAAGATAAGAAGCTACATGATGTGCTCGATTCTGAATATCTTGAGATGCGTGACACTAAAGCTGAGATGGATTTAAATGTCAGTAAGAAACTCTTAGAACTCATTGACCGGGAGGGAACAGATGCGAATGTGGAACCTGAGGAGGTAAATTCAGACGTAGCAAAACCAACTGTCACAGAAGTGCAGAGTGGAATGCTTGAGCGACAGAAAGTAAACTATGCGGAGGATGAGAATGAGATCAATGAAGCAAAAGACAAGTTAATTTTAGCAGTAAATAAGGGGATCTCAGGGGAAGATGAGAGGCTACATGATGCACTCAATTCTGAATATCTTGAGATGCGTGACGCTAAAGCCGAGATGGATGTAAATGTCAACAAGAAACACTTGGAACTCGACGACCAGGAGGAAAAAGATGCGAATATGGAACCTGACAAGAACGAAAATTCATATGTTGCTAAACCCACTGTCGCAGATGAGAAGAATGGAATGCTTGAGCAGGAGAAACTAAGCAACTATGCGGAGGGTGAAAATGAGATCAGTAAAGCAAAAGAGAAGTTAATTTTAGCAGTAAAGGAGGGAATTGCAGGGAAAGATGAGAGGCTACATGATGCACTCAATTCTGAATATCTGGAGATGCGTGACACTAAAGCTGAGATGGATTTAAATGTCATTAAGAAACGCTTAGATCTTAACGACCGGGAGGGAAAAGATGCGAATGTGGAACCTGAGAAGGAGGCAAATTCAGACGCGGCTAAACCAACTGCCGGAGAAGATCAGAGTGGAATGCTTGAGAGACTGAAAATAAACAACTTTGCAAAAGGTGAAAATGAGATAAGTGAAGCTAAAGGGAAGTTAATTTTAGCAATAAACAAGGGAATTGCAGGAGATGATGAGAGGCTACATGATGCACTCAATTCTGAATATCTCGAGATGCGTGACACTAAAGCCGAGATGGATTTAAATATCAACAAGAAACTCTTCAAAGTTGTTGACCGGGAGGAAAAAGATGCGAATGTGGAACTTGGGGAGGGAAATTCAGACGCGGCTAAACCAACTGTCATAGAAGTGCAAAGTGGAATGCTGAAACGACAGAAAGTATACTATGCGGAGGATGAGAATGATATCAATGAAGCAAAAGACAAGTTAATTGTAGCAGTAAACGAGGGGATTTCAGGGGAAGATGAGAGGCTACATGATGCGCTAAATTATGAATATCTTGAGATGCGTGACGCTAAAGCCGAGATGGATTTAAATGTCAACAAGAAACGCTTAGATCTTAACGACCGGGAGGGAAAAGATGCGAATGTGGAACCTGAGAAGGAGGCAAATTCAGACGCGGCTAAACCAACTGCCGGAGAAGATCAGAGTGGAATGCTTGAGAGACTGAAAATAAACAACTTTGCAAAAGGTGAAAATGAGATAAGTGAAGCTAAAGGGAAGTTAATTTTAGCAATAAACAAGGGAATTGCAGGAGATGATGAGAGGCTACATGATGCACTCAATTCTGAATATCTCGAGATGCGTGACGCTAAAGCCGAGATGGATTTAAATATCAACAAGAAACTCTTCAAAGTTGTTGACCGGGAGGAAAAAGATGCGAATGTGGAACTTGGGGAGGGAAATTCAGACGCGGCTAAACCAACTGTCATAGAAGTGCAAAGTGGAATGCTTAAACGACAGAAAGTAAACTATGCGGAGGATGAGAATGATATCAATGAAGCAAAAGACAAGTTAATTGTAGCAGTAAACGAGGGGATTTCAGGGGAAGATGAGAGGCTACATGATGCGCTAAATTATGAATATCTTGAGATGCGTGACGCTAAAGCCGAGATGGATTTAAATGTCAACAAGAAACGCTTCGATCTTAACGACCGGGAGGGAAAAGATGCGAATGTGGAACCTGAGAAGGAGGCAAATTCAGACATGGCTAAACCAACTGCCGGAGAAGAGCAGAGTGGCATGCTTGAGCGACAGAAAGTAAACAATTTTGTAGGAGGTGAAAATGAGATTGGTGAAGCAAAAGACAAGTTAGTTTATACAATGAATAAGGCAATTTCAGGGGAAGACGAGAGGCTACATGATGCACTCAATTCTGAATATCTGGAGATGCGTGACGCTAAAGCCGAGATGGATGTAAATGTCAACAAGAAACGCTTGGAACTCGACGACCAACAGGAAAAAGATGCAAATGTGGAACCTGAGGAGGACAATTCAGACGTGGCTAAACCCACTGTCACAGAAGTGCAAAGTGGAATGCTTAAACGACAGAAAGTAAACTATGCGGAGGATGAAAGTGAGATCAGTAAAGCAAAAGACAAGTTAATTTTAGCAGTAAACAAGGGGATTTCAGGGGAAGATGAGAGGCTACATGATGCGCTAAATTCTGAATATCTTGAGATGCGTGACGCTAAAGCCGAGATGGATTTAAATGTCAACAAGAAACACTTGGAACTCGACGACCAGGAGGAAAAAGAAGTGAATATGGAACCTGAGGAGGAGGATTCAGACGCGGCTAAACCAACTGCCGCAGATGAGCACAGTGGAATGCTTGAGCGGGAGAAACTAAGCAACTATGCGGAGGGTGAGAATGAGATCAGTAAGGCAAAAGAGAAGTTAATTTTAGCAGTAAACAAGGGGATTTCGGGGGAAGATGAGAGGCTACATGATGCACTCAATTCTGAATATCTGGAGATGCGTGACGCTAAAGCCGAGATGGATTTAAATGTCAACAAGAAACGCTTAGATCTTAACGACTGGGAGGGAAAAGATGCGAATGTGGAACCTGAGAAGGAGGCAAATTCAGACGTAGCTAAACCAACTGCCGGAGAAGAGCAGAGTGGAATGCTTGAGCGAGAGAAACAAAACAAGTTTGCGGAGGGTAAAAATGAGATAAGCGAAGCTAAAGGGAAGTTAATCTTAGCAATAAACAAGGCAATTGCAGGGGAAGACGAGAGGCTACATGATGCGCTCAATTCTGAATATCTTGGAATACGTGAGGCTAAAGTTCAGATGGATTTAAATGTTGTCAAGAAACCCTTGGAACTTAACGACCATGGGGAAAAGGATATTGCACCGAAGTTGAATGAAATGTTAGACAAAACTAAGCCCTCTGCCACAGAGAAAGTTACCGAAGGAAATGACAGTCATGAAGATGATGTAGCAGGCACACTGCAAAAGAAGGATGTAGCTCAAGATATTGAGATTCAGGAAGCCGCAGCCAGGGTGCGTTTAACAATGAAGAGAGCCTTGGCTGTTGATGTTGAAGTGTCACCTGCTGACTTTAAAGGTGATGTAGCCATACAAAAAGAAAAGTCTCAGCTAGATTCTGAGCTGGAGAACGCCTGGTACCAGGTGGACGACGACTTGAAGGATAAAGAGGATTTAGATGATGGTGATGCAAACGATGAAGCTGAGCAGACCGTTGTGACAAAGGAATGTATTAAGGTGAGTATCTCTCAAAGCAAGCACGGGGCAGGGATAAAGGAGACACAGCTGGAGAAAAACGCCGATCATGAAGAGGATCTGTCGGGAAAAGAGGATCTGTCGGGAAAAGAGGGGATGTCGGAAAAAGATGTGCCTACAAAGCAGTCTACTTTAGATGTTAAAATAAGAGAAGATTTGAAAATAGAACAATTGGCAAACAAGGCGGATCTAGAGATGCTCGCCGAGAAAGGAAATGAAAATGTGGTAAAAAGTGAGGATCTCGCTCGTGATGAGGAAGGTAATGAGGAGCCTCAGGAGGAGGAGGAGGAGCAGGTGGATAAAGAGGAAGTGGACAAACTCAAGGAGAAAGATCTCAAAGGACGAGTAGAGTTGAACGATGATGAAGATTTTGAGGATACTTGGGAACTAGAGGAAGAAGAGACGGATCCTGAACCGGCTGATGAAGAATTATATTATGTGGATGATGAGGAACAGGAGGATCAAAAGCCTGTGGACGAGGAGGAAGAAAAAGAGGAGGAAGATGAGGATAAACTAGAAGCCCCTGAAGATGAGGAAGTTAAACCAGATGTATCTTCTTCGGTTAATGTGGCAGAGGATCATAAACAAATCGGTAATGCAAGTAATGACGATGGTGACATTGAAAGCGATGACCCACTAAATGATTTTGATGAAGAACTTGATGATGACGATGAGAGTGATGGTCATCGTGTAGATGATAACATGACAAATGAAATGGATGACCTATCGGAGACTGAACTCCTTGAAGATGAAAATGCCCTTGCATTTGAAATAGGTGATGATATTTACCTCAAAACTGATCAATCCAGAAGTGATGAGAATATCTCACAAATTACAACTGCAGAAGATGAAGTATACCCAGATGTTTTGGAACAGACGGATCTGGGAAATGAACAAAACATGTCTGCAGAAGATAATATTATAAAGGAAGAAATTGAAACCCTGCTAGACGTAGATGTTGCCCATGCTGACGAGAAGAGGAGAGTGCCCACGGGTAACTCCGACTCTGCAAATGATGGGTCCAAAGGTCCATCCCCAAAACCAGATGACGGCCCGCCCGAGTTTGAGCAGACAGTGGTGGAGGATTACTTGAGCGAGGAGCGCCAGTCTCGCTTGCGCCGGATTCTCAGGGAGACGAAGCTGAGCGCGCTGGAGGACCGGCTCCGTGCGTTCGAACGGGATCTCGCCGACAGCAAGATGAGGGCAGAGGGCACGATGGAGGACGTCGAGAAGAGCCTGGACTCTGTGATGGACAGGCACGAGGGTAGGGTCCTGCAGTGGCTCCAGGAGGTACTGGAAGATGTCGGCAAGCAGCATGAGGAGGCCGAGGAGGGACAGGACCTGGAGGAGGAGGAGTCTGAGGAGGCGTACGAGGAGCGGGTGGAGGTTTTCAATGACGTGCAGGATGTCGTCTTCGCCATGAGGAAGCGTTTCTCCATGAGCATGGAGAGTGTACCCATAGCTCCGGGGGCAAAGGTCAAGGTTAAAGTGGTTCAAGGTGAGATGACGCAGCATGCACGAGAGTTGCTGACCTTAATTCTAGATTTGAAGCTTTCGTGACTGCAAGGATTCATACTCTTAGGTTTTTTCGGTAAAGTAACGTAGGTAAAAAAAAATAATAATAAAAGTGATACAAGTGATACAGTAAATTTAGCTGTGACGGTCTCATCTGAAGACGGAGACTTGTGTTGCCTCCGAAACGTCGTGATTTAATTTAGTTATTTTTCATTTATTATTCTTTTATGTTATTATTATTTTACCTACGTAACTTTACCGAAAAACCTAAGAGTATAGTTGCTGACCTCTAATCTCAGTTCCCACATCTTCCCATCAGTCTTGACACAGTGGGAGCTCCCTCATCCCTGAATAATCTAGGGTCACATCCCCATTTTGACGAAACGGCCAAGACGTTTGGAAAGTTGGTCCATTTGGAAAACGCGCGGATGTTTGCATCGGTGGATTTCCATAAAAAAATTCTAGAAAAAGGATCAATCATCAAGGTGAAAATTTGGCCCGATATTTGGTAAATACTTTAATGCAGGAACATATATATATGGATATTCATTAGCTTGAACCCATTGCAATATTATGAACATTTTATGTTGGCATAGTGTTTTGCTATACCTTTGCACACTGAATCCAAATTAAACCATACTCTTGGTATTTTTCGTGTCAGTTGTGTTAACTGATGCAATACTTAAAGTATGCATGCAAAATAATTTCCAATGGAGGTGGATGGTTCGGAGGTTGGTGCCGAGCCTCTACCGCTCAGTGCCGGATGGAAATCTTGGCATTTATCGGTGATTAAACTGAGTTCTTAAGTGTCCGTGAGTTGGAAACTTCGGATGCAAGCAGAGCCGGCCCTACTCCCAAGGGAGCTGCAGCTGCCACCGTTTTGATGAAGCGAATCTGCACTGTTATTGCCATAGATTTTGAGGTAAGGCTGTGGTGTTCTTGTAGAGTATTTTTTTTAAGCGATCGGACATTTTCTTTGCTGCAGACAAATTTTCCTGGCTCCCGTCGGACAAAAACGGCACGTTGCCGGATCTCATCCTGCGAATGGATTCTGCCTTCCTCTACGTCAGGGCCTGTGTCCTTCCGTCACTGGGATCGCTGCTTGGAATGGTGAGCTTGACACCCCTGATCACCTTGTTTTTTATAACGACAGCCCTCGACACGCTCCTCACAGATCCATCGGTGGCCGTTCAGTGACCTCACCCCATAAACCTAAATCCAAACGCACGCAACGGCTCCCCCAGGCAGTCATTGCATTGCATTGCACAGCAGCCCTGTACGTCATATGCAGTGCCTGTCACCATCAGTGTCCCGCAGGTTTATGGGTCAGTCTCTGAATACGATCTGGTAAATAATGTTGAGAGAGCTATTAGCCCTGTTTTTCCCGAGCCACCATAAAGGTCACTTCCCCACAAGCGATGGGATAACTTAAACGAAAATCAAACTCACCATGGCAGCTGCAGTCACCTTTTCCACAGATGGAAAATTATAGAATCACACAAATGTGACTGTGATTGCACTGGAGTAGACAGTGCAATCACATTGTGAGTCTGTGGATCACTGCGTGGGGCAGTTTAAAAACTGGTCATGATAAAACGTTTCGTAAAACTGTATTTCTCATCAAGCGCTGTGGTATAAGTTCCTTGAGCTAAGGCGCTCTATAAATATAAAATAAGAAACGTAAGATAGCAAGTGCAGTCATTTTAACATTATGAGCAAGTGCAGTCTCCGACTCTTTTATCCACTCTCCCTCTGGCGCCATTTCCCGAAACGTCGCCTGTAAAGTGTTTTTCATTTTAAGGCCACAACGTGATTGACGAATCACATTGAGGCCTTACTGGCAACATCAAGGCAGCAGCATCGTAGACTAAAATGTACAGGTCTATGGGTCTCTGTGCAAACTCGCGCCTGACGCACTCGTCTTCGAACATTTCACGTGGACAGTTGCTCCTCAATGAATATCCGTACGGGAGAATAGGAAGAGGAACCCTGGGCCCAGCTATCACCCAGTGGTCTTGCCGTGAATTGCGAGCAACTCCCTCATGCTGCGTTCTCCGCAGGTGGCTTCTCAGCTCCCGGCCGAGTGGCGACCCGGACCCAGCTACCATGGCGTGCCCTGGGACGTCGTGGCCACGGGACTGTGCCTGGGCATCGCCTTCTCACTCGCCTTTCTCTGGAGGCTCATCTGCGTGGTGGGTTCCAGACGTGGTGCGAAAGCAGCACGTTGTAGGACGTAGCCCCCCCCGCCCTCTCTGCTCTTCCATCCCATCCTGGCCGACGCACCTTCAATTGGAAGTTGCGGTGCAAAGTAGGCTGGTTTAGAGAGAAAGTCATGGGGTTGTTTTTTAATACCCTACAGCAGTGGTTCTTAACCTGGGGTACACGTGCACCTCCTGGGGGTGGGAGACATGGCAGATTTTTTTCGAAGGTAAATCATCGAAACACAAATTAAGCACGGGCACATAAGTACAACTACTTTCATGAAACCTATGTGTTTATTAACATTATACATTTTTTTTACGATTGATAACCAAAGGGGTTGAAGGCTGCAGTAAAGGTTAAGAACCACCGATATACAGACTTGGGTGTTTAGTGTGTACAAGGCACAATTGAACGGGTTGTTGATTTTGAAAACAAACATTTCACAAGACGCTTGGAGGCAATTTTATTGTGAACGGTGATATACACCGTGCTGCACCACCGATTAGCACGGTTGGCTATGAAAGAAGTTCACCATACATATACGCATACACGAGAAACTCGATTAATAATTACATTCCCTTTTAATTCTCACAATGAAAAGAAGTGTGACCTCATTATTTATCGCTTTGAATATGCCCAGCGTTGTACGGGAGAGTTTGAAATGCCATTTGGCTACCATGCCCAATGTCAGTTTGCCCTGAGAGGCGCATTGTGTCTGTGATGATCTTGGTTGAGGCAGCGTAGCTCATAAGTGACATTTGTGAAATTAGCGGGATATGGAGTAATCGCAAAAACGCGCGTGCACATTCACACATCCATAATGGTTGAGCTCTGAATGTCTCCTGTAGATTTCCTTCACAGCAGTCTCCTTCCATGTCAGTGCATGCTGAGAGACATGTCGGACAGCGTGCCGAAGCGCACGCGGTACAACCGGAAAATGCTTGGGAGCGCCAGTGACAGTTGTTGCATGTTTGTTGCCTGATCTGAACTAACTTTGGCTTTCTTTCTTTGTTGACAGTTTCAAAACAGAAGATATCTACGTAAGTATTGCTTCTCCAAAATTGTAAAAATAAAATTTTGCTCGTTTGTAATTCATTGATTAAGTAAGTTCACCTCACCTTCCAGACCCTATTTTAAACACTCAACGTTTGGACATTTAGCAACTGCAGTGCACTGTGCTGTCTTCGAGAATAGGCTGCAAATCGTGCGTGCACACATATATAGCAACGGCAGTTTCACCGCTTAATAATTCTCGAAACGTTTTTGCCGAACGGATCAAACTAATTTGAAAGAGTGAAATAGTATCTGCTGATGAAAACCTAAGTCCGTCGAGGCTGTGAGAGATTGCAACGGCTTGGGGGGAGGCCCTCATCCACCAGTGGATCGAACATGGCTGACTTTGATGGCAGTAGTGGTTTAAATGATGATTGACGCTATTGATAGCTGGGCCACCTTCACCGGACAACCAACATTTTAATGGTTGTATTTATTCTGTGTCGTCACCGGTGATTGACCATCATCAACCTGCTGCACCCAAGGACGTGTTTTAATCCACGAGCGGTCGCTTGGATCCGAGCGCAAAATCTCGCCGCCCGAGCCGCACAGCTGCTTCTGAAACAATTTGTTTTCGAGGTGCAAGTCACATTACGAGACGCGTGCCGTTGCGTTATGTTTTTCCCACCCTCGTTTCGCGTTCGATCGGCGGACCCCTCCCCCCAATGTTTTCTGGTGGGGGTTGCCGCAGGGAGGGAAGCCCGACACATCCAGACGGTCAAGACGGTTCTGGAGGAGAAACACGAACTGGCAGAGCGACTCGCAAATGCGAGGAAAGAGGTGAGGGGGGGGTGGGGTTTACGGGCTGTGGCGTAGCTATCCAGTGAGCAGCGGGCAGTGCAGATGCATCGCGGAGGCCCAGGGGCTGGAGGGGCCCCAGCACTGGGATACCAGGGGGGGGCGTGGGGGGGGAGAAATTGGACAGGGGAGGGGGGGACCCCATTTCACGTGATGTCTGCAAACCAAATAGTATTGACCGAGTAGTGTTTGTGTGTACATGCATCGGCTGCGATGACGCACATTTGGGAGCACATGAAACGCATCTGCCAATCATCTCGGTTAACCGGGTCTGTACCGTGACATCCTGGCAGCGAGCCTTTGACACTTCACATGCCCTCAAAGCGCACCTATGCTACCGCAAGTGCCGTGGTGACGTTACTACCGCTCGGTCGTGAATGGCTGGGTGTCGTGCGGGGGGGGGGAAGGAGAGGGCTTGGTCTAGTGGTTCAGGCACTGTCAGAAAATCCTGGTGACCTGCATTCACTTCCCGGCAACGCACACCATCGGTGACATCTGAACTCATCTCGGGCAACTCCAAAGTTGATTCGGCTATAATTGAATACCTGGTGCGGTGTCTATTAAGCCCTATCCCGTGCCGAGACGTCTGCAAGTTGCAGGGTGCAGGATCCCGTTCACCGCTGAATCTTGGAACGTGCGAGCTGTTAACCTAAACTTTATTTAGAGAGGCGTAGCGCCGTTGTTTTTGAAGACATTGTACTCACCGCGGAGAACTGTAGCTCCACGATCGCACTCTACGATCGCTGGCGCCAAACTGCGCCACACGCCCTCCCGCATGGCCTTGTGGGAGCCTCGGTACATCTTCCGACCTGAAGACGTACCGATAATGATATTTTATTTTAGTTTTTTTTTCCGTTTCGATGACGTGCACGCATGTCGTCAGAATGGCAAGGGGGTACTCAGCACTGGGAAGACAAAAGCAGCAGGGAGTGGTGCCAGCCACACCATCCACCTTCTTGTGCTGTCCCGACCTTATCCAGTCATGTCCTATGAAGAAAGGCCACTGCCCGAGATGTTGTCCACTATATACTTATGCTTTAAGAGCACAGTGTTATTGACGGATGTGATGTTTCTTTAATCGTCATTTATTAAGCAAGGCGCTTGCTGACGGCACTGGGCTCCAATGGTGTGCGAGTCTTAACGAGAGATCTTCATCTTTGTCTGAAAGATCCATGGGAAAGCGAGCTCGCTGGATGGCATTCTGGAGGGGTCGAAAGGCAGCCAGCAGGCCATCGCCAAGCTGCAGGTGAGCAGTCTCGGTGGACATCGCTGGGCTATGGTAAGGGCGCAGCCCTGAAATCGCTTATTCGTGCCATGAGCTGAGCCTGAGCCAGGCCTTGTCTGAGCCGCTCGCGCGTCTTTGAAAGCAACCGAGCGGTCGAAGCCAGAGCCCGGTCCCGATTTAAGATAATACGGCCCTGAGGATTGGCAAGCGGTCGACGTTGCACTGTGCGCGCCGTGCGCACTGTGGGTCGTGCTAGCGGTGGGCTGTGTGCTGTGCATGTGTCGTACTTGCGGGTGTGTGTACTGTGTGATGTGCATGTGTCGTACTTACCGGTGTGTGTGCTGTTCTCTGACGTGCTGCCGCCGACACCTGTGCTCAGACGGAGCACAAAGAGCTGCAGGAGAACATCTGCGAGCGACGCAGCGAAATGGAGGTGATCCGACGCAGCCTCGAGTCAATGCAGCAGCATTGGGAGCAGCAGCATTCTTTGGTACGGCATTCCAGTGCGGTACACTGCAACGCGGTACATTGCGATGCAGCACAATGCTGTAGACTAGAATGTGGTATGCTACAAAGCAGCACGATACGATGCAGTACACCAGGATGCAGTACACCAGGATGCAGTACACCAGGATGCAGTACACCAGAATGCAGTATGCTACAATGCGTTATACTACAATTGAGTTCTACAATGCGATACACTGCAACGCGACACGGTACGCAGCAACGCGCCACACTGCAACGCTGTACACCACAACCCATTGACGAGCGCGGTGTTGACGTTACAGAAACTGCGGCTGCAGCGCAGCACGGAGAGCGTGGAGCAGACACTCGGCTCGCTGAAAGCAGAGCTCGAGGCGGTGAGTTTGGTGTTTGCGCAACGCGCGCGGTGGGATCGCCGCAACAACGAGACGTTGCAAACGGGCTGGAGCGGTGGCACAGCGGTTAGCGCGGCGCGTTGCCCTACGGGCCAGTTGGCTCGAGTTGGAGAGCCGACGACGACTAAGATTTTTCGATTTAAAGCTTTCGTGACTGCAGGGATTCATCTTCTTGGTTCTTTCGGTAAAGTCACGTAGAATGGAAATAATAAAATATAAAAATAAAACATAATAAAATACAATTCTCACGACGTTTCGGCCACAACGCAAGCAGCCGTCCTCAGGTGGAGAACAGGTCTGTCGAGAAGACAGAGTCTGAATGACTCTGACTCTGTCTTGAATTGTATTTTATTATGTTTTATTTTTATTATTTTATTATTTCCATTCTAAGTAACTTTACCGAAAGAACCAAGAAGATGACGACTAGGATGTTGGATCCCTGGCCATGGCTAACATCGCTGGTGGGTGATGTCAGTGGGCAGGCCGTGTGTGCCGTTGCTGCCCGACAGCAGCGGGCACCACACAGGCACCGAGAGCCCCCTTGTGGCCAAGTCGGTGTGGGGAAAGTAACTGGAATATACTCTTTGGTTCTTTCGGTAAAGTCACGTAGGTATAAAATAAATTAAATCACGATGTTTCGATTGCAACACAAGCAATCATCATCAGGTGATGATTGAAAAAAGTGGCGGTTTTTTCAAAATAATTCTTGCTGTGGTTTTCACACCTGATGATGATTGCTTGTGTTGCAATCGAAACGTCGTGAGAATTAAATAGTTTTATTTGTATTATTTTATTATTTCCCTTCTACGTGACTTCACCGAAAGAACCAAGAATATGAATCCCTGCAGTCACGAAAGTTTAAATCGAAAAATACTTGACCTACATATATCTCTTCTTGGTTCTTTCGGTAAAGTCACGTAGAAGGGAAGTAATAAAATAATACAAATAAAACATAATAAAATAAATCTCACGACGTTTCGGCCACAACGCAAGCAGCCGTCCTCAGGTGAAGAAACAGGTCTGTTGAGGACGGCTGCTTGCGTTGTGGCCGAAACGTCGTGAGAATTGTATTTTATGTTTTATTTTTATTGTTTTATTACTTCCCTTCTACGTGACTTCACCGAAAGAACCAAGAATATGAATCCCTGCAGTCACGAAAGCTTGAAATCAAAATTTTATTGCCTTTGTAATAATATTTGCCTTTTGGCATTCTTTGGTCTAACACTGGTGAGACTAGGCCACAAAGAAGGCTGTCTCTGGTATAGGCCAATCAGTTTCAAGGACAATGCAATCTTTATCAAAGCATGTTTGCATGTTTTACCACAATCATGTGTGGTTCATGCAGACTTAATTTGTTGTGATAATTAGTGTCTATTTGGTGTTTGTATGTGGAGAGTGGTAGTGTAGCGGTAAGCGCACTGCTCTACGAACCCGGCAACCCGAATTCAATTCCCGCTCATGGCCGACGCCAGTGACGATTATCTGAACCGATTCGAGGCATGCTCCCCTAGGTCGACTCAGCCTAAAATGAGTACCTGGTGCAGTGTGTAAACATCGCCACTGGGGAGACAAAGGCGTTCGGGCATGGTGCTGGCCACCTACCCCCTCGTGTACCTTGCCGGAATTCATAGGTGCTCGCGAACAGCACTTGCCCCAACGGTCTGTTTAGGCTATAGGGGGGGGATCTTTGCCTTTATCTTTTTTTCCAACCGGAAAGGCTAAAGCATGTTACGTTTTTTTTTCATCGTCTTGATACCGGCAAAAAGGGTCCCGTGGATAAGCGGCATCTTGTTGTTGTTGTTGTTGTCCCCATTGCAGGTCCTGTCTCGGGTTGGCACCGCCAACAGCAACAACGACAAGATGGTGGCCAAGCTGGTCAAAATGGAGAAGGAGAATGAGCAGCTGCAACGCAGCAACCAGCGGGTGGGCTGAACCGCAAGGCCGTTAACTCGTCTCCCAAACCCCAGCGGCCACCGGCAGCGAGTCGCGCGCGCACGTGGACGCTTAAACAAAACCCTTCGGGACAGGCTTCTGGCAAATGATGCAGTTTGTGAGCGTATAGTTTCTAGTTTCTATCAAGGTGCCCGGTGTCTGTTCCGGGTGAGGAGAGCACACTTTGCGAGCGCTTGTATGTTTGGTAATCGTTAAATGATTCGATTTAGCGCGGTTGGCCACGTATGGTGCAAAAGAAGTTCAACGTTCACGCAACGTGTAGATCCTTACACTCGCCGATACACGCATCGAGTCGCATGTATGAAATTTTTCAACGAAAGCAAATTGCGTGCCGATGCAAGCTTCAGAGAAGCAGAGCGAATAATGCATAGCCGACGAGGGTAGGGTAAATAAAATATAACGGCGAATGACAAGAGTAAAAACGTGATTGAAAGGTAATAATGCATTCACGATTTGTAATTGTGGGCGTCTTGACCGTTGAATGTGCAGCTGGAGGAGGAGGTGGAGCTCTGCGACACGTCGGTTGGGGAGCTGACGGAGACCTTGCACGCGGAGAGGCAGACGCAGAAGAGCCTGGAGGAGGCCGTGGCCTTCAAGCAGAATGAGGTGGAGGTGAGGAGACCTGGCAACTCAACAAATGCGAGCAGTCACAATGAAAGGTTTTCTTTTGGGTTCGATCGCGTTAATGTAAACGTGTCCGTTACACACCACCACCACCACCGCTCCGTCACAGCCCCGACACAGCCAATCAGTTCGGTTTGTCTCGTAAACAAAACTTGCCAATTCGTTACTGCTTCAGCACACCGGTGTGTTTTGAGAGTTAATCCACGACATTTACAATTTGAACTTTTGTTCCGTTATCTTTGTCGTTGTCCATGTATCTGATCAGTATGTTGTAACTGGCAATATTGTGCTGATTAAAACTTTCCTCGTTATGGATGACAATTTACAGTAATGTATAATAATTAATAATTGCAGTAATAATTAAACAATATATTGATTTCGACGAAGTAATATTTTCAAAAGAATCTAACTTTGTGGAAAATCCAACATTGTAATGAATGGGTTTGGTGGGTCCATGGACACAGTTAATTTGAATCGATGGCTTGCTCTGTAAATGCTCATTGATTGATCTAAACGGCTCATCCTCCCAACCTAATTACATTCCTAGGCACTCACCCAAGATAAGTGCAAGTTTATCGTGTCTAGCAAATTAATTGTTTCAGTCCAGTTGCCAATGACTGCACACAAAGTCAATCAAATTAGTACCACTTGGTGACTAGTCATGGGTGGCTGTACTATGGAAATTGACTGGTTTCTACCATAGAAATGTGGAATTTAAATCCCTGGCACAAGGTTACCAATGAAGATCGATCGGCACCAGCCAGGGGGAAGGACTTTTAGCATCGTGGCAGATGTGTAGTGAACTACTATGGACAGACACGTTAGGAGGGCCACCTCATGTTTGTTAAGAGAGGGGCCTTATTTAAAGGGTGCAAGATGTAGTTGTTGGCTCCTTCTTCATCGTGGGCCGGAGGGTCACCGTGAGGCTCTGGTGTCGTGTCGTGAGAGTTGGGGGTCATTTTCACCTCCCCACAAAGAGTTGACGAACTGTCACAATTTAGGTTGGCAATTCGATTTAAGAGCGAGTTCCCTTTCCTCTCGTTTGTATTACTTTTCCGTTTTCCCCCATTTTGTTGGACTAATTGCTGCACTCTTGTTTAATCCGATGCATATTATCATCTGTACGTACGTACATTCAACTTCATTCTGCACCATACGGAGCCAACCATGTTAATTGGAGGTGGGGGGGAAGGACAACAAGCTAAACACAAAAAATCATCAGCAAAGGCTCGGTTTCAATTCATTAACCAGTCAGCCAAACCATGGCACGTGGGCCTGTCCCATGACCTCCTCGGAGTGCACCTGTCCTGGCACAGGCGCCGTGGTGACGTCACCGCCACTTAGTCGTCGCGAACGGCGGCTGTTGTTGTTATAATCGTGATGACGAGCGCATTGTGTTTGTCGCAGGCCATGACCGCGTGCCTAAACCAGCTCAAGGACCTCGGAGTGGACTCGGAAAGTTTGGATGGTACGAGTGACCTTCACGTTCAATTTCCTTAAGGGAACGGATTGGATTATCGTCCTTCCCTCCCCGTATTAAGCTTTCACGCTCGCGGTCCCCGCTTGCGTGGGGGGCGGTGAGCCCGAATGTCCCCGCCCCCCCCCCCCTCGTTAAGCCCTTGGCATGCCGGTCTCTGATTTTTGCTCGCACGGAGGAGAGTTTCTCTAGCCCCCCGCCCAACCCGCCCCATTATATTGTCATCAGTGCTTTGTAATGAACTCGCACGTCAACGATTCGCAATGAAACAAACAAGGAAACAAAGTTTGAACAAACAAAACACCGCCCTTGCACACAACACGTATGTGTGTTGATCTTTCACACCGTTCGTAGCTAACGTGCCAATAGAAGGTGCAGGGGAGGGACACCAAATGAAACGCAAACAGCAGTTTTTTCTAGGAATGAGTTTTCAGTCTTTATTTAGAAAGCAACCTGGGCCTGGCGCCGCCTGTCAAGCGGACTGGAGCGCAATTTGATTTCCGCTCGAGAATTTCTGCACGAAAAAAATATTCTAGAGGGCACTGTGCATGGCTGATTGTGTGATCATTGTGAATCGTTAAGCGACGTATTAATAGGTGTGACGATAAATAATTGAACAGTAACACTTAATTTATTTTCTTTCTACGTGACTTTACCGAAAGAACCAAAAAGTAACACTTAATTTAACACTTTCTCAAGTTCATCAGTAATTGCAATGAAAATGTATCTCTTAAACTTCAGACGAGCTCAGCTCCGTAAACGAGTCGCTACAGAGCACGAAGCAATGCCATGGTGGTTCGGAAGAGACCTGTAATTCCGTGACTGAAGCCAGAACAATCTAGCGATACGGACGCACTATCTACTTTTCATCTGTCACTTGCAAATTGTCATTCTTTTTTATTCTCGAGGGTAAAGTTTCCAGGCAGCCTATAACTGTCTGCCACGCCATTACAAAAACCGTCACCGTACGATCGGCGTGCGTTGAATGTTTTTCATGAACGTTGACAATTAACTCGTGTTCCATTTTATCACTTGCAGAATCTGAAAAACGGAAGCAGAAACAGAAACTTCAAGAGCTCATGGATGTCTCTAAGGTGAGTGATTACATGTGCCCACGTGTTCACGTAACTGCGATATTCATGGCTCCAAATCCCATGCTTTTACCAGCGCTCGAAGCCGGTTCTGAAGTAGAGCGCCTTTTCATGATCTCGGCTGCTTTAACCCTTTTCTATTCCGATGACGTACGTACGTGTACGTCATTGGCTGAACGATGCAGACGCGTCGTTTGCGCGTTGAAATCCGAGACGGTAATGACGTCGCGCTTCCCCAGGTGAACGTGATGCTCAGGGTGGTCGAGGAGGAGATCGAGGAGTACGGATCCCTCCTCCGGGACGAGGTGGCCGCCACGCACAAGCTGGAAGGTGAGCGAGCGCACGACGGCATGGTGAGATCGCCCACCGTCCCGTGTTCAAAGCGGGTACCTACTTTATCGACCCCAGAAGCATGATGGGCTGAGTCAACCGCCCCCCCCCCCCACCCCTGAAGCCGCTCAATGTCCCGCTGAGCTACCTTACCAGATTGCTTAGCCATTGCGAATTATTGTTCTGGTTTAAACACGCTCATCCTCTACGAATGTGCAAGTGGCCAGAGCAGTCGCTGGCATTTTACAGATTGTGAATGTTGTGGATTTGCTCTCCAACACGCAGGTGTGCTGTACGTGTAACAAATTGGCCACGTTCTGTTCACGTGACAAACCTTACCAATTGGCCGTGTGCGGGTGGTGGCGGGTTTAACGACACATTTATATATTTACCCGATATAACCCAAAACATCTATATTATGGATTCATTGTTATCGCGTCTGCCGTGTTATCTTCACGCACTGGATTGCTGCCAACTCCCAACAATCCGGTTTTATTGCTGCGCCCATTGCATTCATCCAGAAGAGGGCAGGAGAGTCTCTACCCTAGCAGCACGTTACATTCCGCAGAAGAGGGCAGTAGAGTCTGCCCTACCAACACGCTGCACCCCGCAGAGCTGTTGGGGAGCTGTGCTGCACAACAGCTCAGTGTTGCGTGATGTTTTCTGTCTCCTTGTGGATTATCTCAAGACTGAGTTTGCTTGTGTGTACGAAATGCAGCCTGCTGTCGTTTGCTCAGATATTCTTTCTCCGTAAGCTTCCGTGCTGCGCCTCATCTCTCATCACATCCACGCTCCTTATACCTTGCTCCAACGCATCCTCGCCTCATCCCACCCTCGGTCTCCCTCTCCTCCTCCTACACTGCGCTGGTGGCATCGCCACAGCTTTTCTCATCCGTGGGTCTCCGTGTGAGTCTGCGAGTCTCTAATCTCCACAAACTCATCTCAGCCACGGGTCTCCGTGCGAGTCTCCACAGCCCCTTCTCATTGCATCCTCTTGGTCTCTTCTCAACACGTGCCCAAAGCAAAATTAAGTTGACCGTATCAAACGAGCGATTGATCGCAGCGCTTGTCCGCCACCTTAGCCGGTGGTGAGAAATTCACGTTCCCATTAATTATGCATGGGTTGCGATTTGTCAATCGTTGGGTTTGTTATTCCTTTGCGCAGGCGACTCATTGTCGTCTTTGTTGAAATGCCAGGGACGTTGGAGGCTTACGAGAACAAGAACGCGAGCCTGGCGGCGGAGAAGGGCAACTTGTGCGAGGAGCTGGCGCGCTGCAAGCAGAAGCTGCACATGATGAAGCAGATGTACGAGGAAAAGGAGGTGAAGCTTCAGAGGTAACGGCGCCCTGGCCACACGCAACCCCCCCCCCCCCTTCGTGTTCGGTATTCCACTTTAAACACCTCCCAGTTAGCACGGTTGGCTACGTATTGGTGTGAAAGAAGTTCAACCCACGCACGTACAGCTTGTTCTCCTATAACGCCGTGTGGTTTTCATAACGCGAATTGGATATATCACGCGATTAATGTATTAGGGAACACGTTTTTCATAACGCGGAAGCGAATTGGATAGAACGCGATTGAGTGAACGGAACTACTTCACGCGAGTAGGAATAGCGGTCGCACGGCTGCCTCGGCCATTGCATCACGCAAGGCAGCGGGATGCTGCTGGATGCTGCTTCTGGATGCTACCCACGCGACTCAGTGTTTGTTCAGCCTGCGTACGCATCTCACGTGTTATTGCAGACCGTGCTTTTTACCCCCTATGTATTATTTATTAAAACGCAATTTTTACTACGACGCAGTGTTTTTCAAGAACGCAACTACTACCGCGTGTTAAAGGAGAAGGGACTGTACTTACCTTCTGTGGTCCGACCACCACCCCCCCCTCCCACCTCCAGGAAGCTCACCCTGGAGGAGACCCACCGCGAGCAGAACAAGGGCAAGCTGTCGGCCGTGGACGAGCGTGTCCTCAAAGCCATCGAGGACGCCAGCATCCACCGGTACGGCAGCGGCTTGCGTTGCCCACGCGGAGACACTCGGCGGGACCTGCGACTCCCCCCCCCCTCCGACCCTTAAGAGACCAAAGCCTCCTGATTTGGCCGGGACCGGTTCCCATTTCGCAAAGGCTGCCCCGCCCCCATGTCCCAGAGGTCGCAAACGGGTTTTGATTCCTTACCTGTACCCGTACCCGGCCGCACCAGGGTCGCAAATGGGCACCCGTACCTGGCCTGGTACGGGTACCCGTTCCCTACCCGTACCCTACCCGAAATGAGTGACAAACGGTGACTCACCAGTGACTCACGGCCTACCCGTACCCGTACCCGGCCGCACCAGGGTCGCAAATGGCTACCCGTACCCGTATCCGGCCGGGTACGGGTAGCCGGGTATCGGGTAGGGTACGGGTATCGGGTACCCGGTTGCGACCTCCGCCATGTCCTGAATGGAAGCGTTTGTGAAAACTTTGATTTTCGTTTCTCGGGTTTTAAAGTGTCGTGACTTGGCGCTTGACTCGTGAAGTGGGCACGTTAGTCGTGGTTGGTGGCAACCTGAGAAGCGGGCGTAGTTGGCATAATAAGAGTAGGCAGGGCCTGCAAACAGGAGGAGGGGCCAATGTCAGGCCGCTCGGTGTGAGGGGGCTAGCGGTTGTGGGGGCGTGGCTATGTATAAGTGGGTGGAGCTCTAGGTAGGGGCTGCCCGCTCGCCACGCGTCCCGATTGAGCCTTCTGGAAATGTGGTTGATTTACGCCGATGCCTGGTGCTTGCGGATTGTCGCCCTTGCTATAAAACACCACACGGAAATGTCTGCCAGTGGTAGGGCTGCGTTCGTTGGCTGTTAAAACAACATTTTTTGATGTTGTTTCAATCAATCGATTGGTCCGATTAAAAGAAAAAGCATGCAATTTGCCTATCACTGATACCAGCATGTATCACCAGACCAAATGGTTCACTGAAATTGTGACTAAGACATAATTTTAGCAGTTTCATTATTTCCTCTAAATATTAATGGTTGCTTTGGCACGTAACGGTGGCACAGTGGTGAGCACACTGCGCCTGGCAAACCTGAGTAACATCTGTGTCGAGTGATATCACAACCGGTCCTGGGCTCCCCCTCCTTCACCACCTCCATTGACCTGCACGGTGAAGTATGGTCAAACACAAACAAACCCCCGTGACCGACACCGAATGGGGAGCACTTCATGCAGCAGTGGCTAGAACAAGAGCTGTACATTACGTTATTTTACATAGTGTACGTAATTAGTTCGCATGGGCCCCTGCAGCCGCAAGAGGTCGTACTATGCACCAAAGTATAAAGATTAAAAATCAAACGCTTTTGAATCATAACCCCCAAATCCTGATCATTAATTGAATGGGAAGGGTGGCAATGCATCGAAGGCCTTCACGTAACTGTAATCTATTTTTAGAATGTTATGAACGGGCACCATGGAGGTGACTGGCAGTAGAGGAGGCTTTTAATGCCGTTATCAGAGCACCGAGCCGGCAATGCTGAGATCCGGGGCTTAAATCCCAGCAGTCATCCAACACTTAAAGCAGGTCCCCGGGCGTATCAGCTCAGTCACAAATGAGCCACGACTTAATTTAGTTTGTCTGTTTTTACCTTTATTCAGCCAAGACCACGTTTTGTATTTGCGTGTGTGTATCTATGGGACTTTTTTTTTAGCAAGATCAAAGTATGAAACAATAACATGGGGCCTTTCTTGCCAGTATCAAAGTATAAGAATAGGTTTTACCCTTTCTGGCAATAAAACAGTTGTGTTAAGATGTTCAAACACCAAACAGAAACCTCTTGCAATAAATCATGTCTGCATCAACCACGCTTACTTGTGGTGAACATCCAAACAAAAACATGCTTTGGTCATATATGCATTGTGTTTTTTTTAAACTGATTGGTCGACATCAGAGACGGCCTTTCTTCATGGCCTACTCACCACCAGTGTCAGACCAGAGAATGCCAAAAGGTGACCAGTACAAAGGCAATCCAAGTATCAAAGCATTTATAGATCGGGTTGAGCAGTTGTATGTATGTCCTGTTAATCCATACAATACAGACAAGTACGAACCGCATCGACAAGACAACACGGCGTGTAAAATGACCTCCGATGTCGCTCCTTTTTTAAGGCGTAAAGTTGAAGACCTGCGCGAGGAGCTTAACAAAACGGAGAAGAATTACAAAGATCAGGTAAGGATCGCGCGGCGGCTTTGCCACGTGGCTTGAGCTTGATCTGGTATTCCCTTTGATCGCCGTGTGGGCTGTCTCGTGCTCGCACGGCTTTTCATGTTGCTTTCCTCTCGCTGCAGATTTCGACAAACGAGAAGAAGGTTCACGAAAATTGGGTAAGAAGTCTGCGCGCTTGGCGTGCCCGTGTGTTTTTTTTGTTGGTAATGCGGAGTGGCAGCTTAGTGGTCTGGGGGCACCGTGCGTGACCTTTGTTTGATTCCCAAAGTTAATTTTGTTTCGGTCCGTGGAAGTTTCTCGTGCCAATCACTGGCAAAGTAACGAATGAAATAAAACTATCGCGGCGCAGAAGACGTTCGGCGCCGAGAGCCGCGCGCGTAAAACCTTGCGGCGGCAGTTCTGCGAGCGGGAGCGTCTGGAGATGGCGCCAAGCAGGTTGGAGATCGATCGTCCGCGGTGTGTTCAACTTTGCGTGCCAACGTTACGTTTCGCCCAACAACACAAGAGAGACGACGGTGACGACGGATCAAAAAAGTTATAATGCGCACGAGAGAGCACAGACGAGACAAAATCCCATCGCTTCACGAATCGAATCGTAGGGAGCGAATTTTACCAATGTCGAGAGACATTGGGCCCAGCAGTGGGATGCGGTGCCAGACTTGTCGAAATGCGCAGGGGGTTGTGCAATCTGACCAGCGCACACAAGGTCGGAGGAGGCCACAAGTGTTGCCGGCCCTCGAAGAGTGGGGGGCGGGGGGGGGGGAAATTGTACAGGGGCCCTACTTCATTGCTTGCACCGTGGCCCACGCACCGGTGGGGGATGGTTTATTCTCATCGGAGCTCGTGGGCTGAGGATACCCAGTCAACGGGCTAGGAGGGCCCAGTCACTAGGCTAGGGGAGCCCAGTCACCGTGCTACGAAGAGTGACGGTGGGGGGGGGGACATTGGACAGGCATCTCTTATTCATATCCTTGAACCAGCGCCAATGCCAACCACGCGACGCCACGGAGTAGATGTATGGTGTCATCCTTTGGGAGTCGCACCCACACGTGATGTGAGGCTCTGCTGGATAGTGGCAGCTGTGAACGTTTGTAACCACAGTCGCTTGGTCGTGGTTACAATTTGTTGATGAAAAATGTTTAAAAGTAGCTCACTTTCAACGCGACTTAATCCCCTGGCATAGAAACGTTTTAATTGGTTTCTTTTTTTTTATTGAAGAGCGCCACATCGGGTCTGCACCGGTGTGGCACGGGCCATCGGTGATAATAAAAAAGCAAATTTACACACGAGACGTATTTTAACACCATTCTAGATTTGAAGCTTTCGTGACTGCAATGATTCATATTCTCAGGTTTTTTCGGTAAAGTCACGTAGGTAAAAACATTAAAATTAATGAAAGTAGAATAAAACAAAACAAAATAAAAATCACGACGTTTCGGAGGCAACACAAGTCTCCGTCATCAGGTGGGACCGTCACAGCCAGATTTGCTGCATCACTTGATGCTGTGACGGTCCCACCTGATGACGGAGACTTGTGTTGCCTCCGAAACGTCGTGAATTTTATTTTGTTTTGTTTTATTTTACTTTCATTAATTTTAATGTTTTTACCTACGTGACTTTACCGAAAAAACCTGAGAATTTTAACACCATTGTAATTAACACGACCACTTTCTATAATTAAAATGGACTGTACTTCATGGGACCTCCGTTGCCAGTACCGAAATATGATAATAGGTTTTTCCCCTATTATCTGGCAATAAAATAGGTGTTAAGATGTTAAAACACCAAACTGAAACCTTTTACAAGGAATCATGTCTGCATTAACCACAATGCTTGTGGTCAGAATGCAAAAAAAAACATACTCTGATAATATATGCATTGTCCTTGAAACTGATTGGTCCACACCAGAGACAGCTTTCTTTTGAGCCTCGTCTCAAACGGTGTCAGACCAGAGGACGCCAAAAGGTGTACAGCTCAAAGACAATGCACTATCAGAGTAATGAGAGCTCGGGGTGAGCATCTACATCATGGGACCTCCTTTTTTTTGCATTCTGACCACAAACATTGTGGTTAATGGATACATTATTCCTTGTAAAAGGTTTCAGAAGCTGGTCAAGTTGATGAGACCTTCCAAAGCCACTGGTATTTTAGAAAAAAGTCCACTTCGTCGACAACAACAATAAAAAAAGGTTTCTATTTCGGCGTTTTAACATCTTAACACCTGTTTTGTTGCCAGAAAAAAGGGTAAAAACCTATTATCATATTGTGGTACTCTCTCAGAGCTGTGCTTACTGCTCAAGTAAAGGGGATGAGTATTACTACAGAGCGATTACCTTTTATTCATGACCACATTGGAGTCCGTCATTACGGTTATCACCACACTTGTTTAGCCAGGAAAGGACTTGCATAGTTCTCAACACTCTCAGGACGATGCTGCCACGTTTTTCGTGACGTAGGGGACGTATTTGCTGCTGCTGCTGTGTAATCCCTGTTGAGTAAATTGCAGGTGTGTGTTTTTTCGGCATTGGGGCTCACGGCATGTTCAGCGTTGAGCACAGTTGGCTGTGTACGGTGCGAAAGAAAGTTAAACGTTCATACGTACATACACCAAACAACGCACGTTCAACATACACCAAACAACGCACGTTCAACATACACCAAACAACGCACGTTCAACATACACCAAACAACGCACGTTCAACATACACCAAACAACTCACGTTCAACATACACCAAACAACGCACGTTCAACCAAAGAGGGGTGGGGGGCACCCTCGTCAAGAAGAGCAAAGCACATTCGTTAAGGCGGCATTAGTTGTTGATGATGATTATGACGATCATTGCCAACCACAACCCCCCTTCGCTTCTACAGCATGGCCATTGCAGTCCCTGAAGTTCAAATTGAGATTAAAAGCAAATAAATTTTCGCACGTTGCTCGTGTGCAATGCAAGTAAAACGTTAGCTTTGCAAATGGCTCGTGATAATTACCGCCAATTGACTTGTAATTAGAGGCAATTCATTAGTTCCTAATGTATGGTAACTAATCTCAAAATTTTCTAATCCTCAAACTTTTTGGAGTTTGTATATTTGGAGTGTGCGTGTGTCTCTCTCTCTCTCCCCCCGTGGTCACGTGGATTTTTCTCCGGGTCCGTCGGTTTTTTCCCTCCACGTTTAGAATCGGCATCACGCGTTTTAGAGTATTTGGCTGCTTATACATCACCGTGTGATGATGAGCCACTTGGTTGAGCTTTCATTTGTGGCCCCAGATCGCTTCTGAAAAAGAGCTACGTAGTTCAATGGGCCGTAGCTGGTAAAATAAAAATAAACTAGTTTTTATTTTACTTTGTGTCCCCGTTAGTTTGGGGACAGGGGAGTTGTGAGCTCCTCTCTCTCACGTTTGAGGGCAATTGGCGTGGCAGATAACCAATGGGTGTCCTACAAATCTTCATTGGGAAGCTTTTTAATGTGTGTGTGTGTGTCCCATAGTCTCTCTGTATTGCTGGAAACTTTGGCTGAGCTTGGTGATGGTCGGGAAATATGCCCACTGTGAAAAGAGTTTATTTTTTACACAGTGGCCTTTTTACCCAGTTGAGGCGAGGTTAGTGGGTGGGCCATACTTTCCCATGTGCTCTGGCTGTGAGGTTGATTGATTTTATTTTTTTAGACCGGGACGATCGATGATTGATGTTCGGTCACCCCGCTGAGAGCATTCGTCGTGATTTTCTCGCTTAACAGAGTGGGCCGCGCGAACGCTGCCATCTTCCACTCCATTGATTGATTTATTGACTGCTGTAAGCCACCAGGGCACTTCAAGACTACGCTCTTAAACAGACAGACCGTCATGTTGAATTGTGATCATTCATTGGCGGCGTGTCGCAAAGTCTGTGACCGAATCGCCCTGAACGTGCCTAATCTCGTCAGACCGTGGGTTGGTCACGTCGGGGGCTGTACGCCGATTGGAGTCTCGAATCCATCTGTGGGGAGCTTTGTGTGTTAACCATCTCTGTACGAGTGGGTTATCTCCAGGTTTCTCTGCAATTTCTATCACACGGCGCCTAACACTCTGACCCACAGTTATTTGACCAAACTTCCCAATACAGGGCCCTCCTGGGTGTAAATCAACGAGGGCTTGATTAGAATCAGAATCTTTATTTAGACTCCAGGAGGAATCCGATGAGCTATGAAGTTATTTTTCACAGATGCCCACTATGGGCGGGTCAGCAAGTTACTAAGTCTACTGAGAAGAGTCGCTCAGAACTTTTAAACTCTTCAACTATTTTTATTTCACCAGGTAAGGCCCACTGAGCTATATAGCCCTTTTTCAGAAGCGACCTAACCGCAAATGATAGCTCAACTAAATGGCTTCTCGTCATGTGGAAATTTATAGCAGCCGCATACTCCAGACGTGCCTTGATTCTAAATGTGGAGGGGGAAAACCGGAGTACCCGGAGAAAAATCCACACGACCACAGGGAGAGAGAGAGAGATGAGCAAACTCCCGGGGTCGGGATCGAACCCACGTCCTCCCAGCATACCAGGCTAGGGAGTTAACATCTCGGCACCAGAGAGAGCCGGAGCTGTCTCCATTCCCGCGAGGTCCGACGCTGGGTCGTTCCGCTTGCTCGTGCAGCACAAGCTCCGACGCTTCGGAGCGCGTGATCGCGTGAGCACGGGGGGGGGGGGGGGCAGAAGGGGGTTGGAGCTTCGTCGCAAACCAAGTTGTTTTGGCCAAATGCAAGACGGGTTTTTAATTTTCATTGGCGTCACGAGGAGACGCACTGCGGTTGTCCGTGTGTGCGCGCGTGCTGCTCGTCAAATTTGAGCCTCGTGTTTTATACACGCGAAAAACAACCTACGGCGGCGCACTGTGTAGCGTGTAACGGAACTTAGAGGGCGTTTGCCCTCTGACCCCTGGATCCGTGTCACGGCCGTGCCCGCGTGCGCATCACAAAGACGGCACGTTTAGAAAACATATTTAAGAGAATAACAAAACCACGAATTCTCCAAGCTTCTGAGAAAGCCATCGTCATTTCGATGGGCAGCCTCTAGTAGTAGTAGAATGCAAACCATGAATTTTTTTTTTTAAAGAGTAATATCACAGAAGATGGTTGATGGGGAATTACCCGTAGTTTCTTGAATTCTCATTAATCCTGAAAAAGTAATCGCATTTTAAATGCGTTCTTCAAACACTCTGAGCATTCTCTACACTTCGCTCGCTTCGATCCACGGGGACGCAGATATATGTACATATACATATATAAATATATAATCCCTCATTCTTTGGGTCTTTCGGTAAAGTCACGTAGATAGGTTTAAATTAATAAAAATACAATTTTAAAAACTACACAAGCGGTCGTTTGGCGGATGACGACCGCTTGTGTTGCGATCGAAACGTAGTTTTTTGTTTATTTTATTTTGATTAATTTGAACCTATCTACGTGACTTTACCGAAAGACCCAAAGAATGTGAATTCCTGCAGTGACGAAAGCTATAAGTCCATATATAATCCCTCATTCATGATTCCTGTTTCTGAGGCATCCCCGCTG
This sequence comes from Lampetra fluviatilis, assembly GCF_964198595.1. NCBI lineage: Eukaryota > Metazoa > Chordata > Hyperoartia > Petromyzontiformes > Petromyzontidae > Lampetra > Lampetra fluviatilis. The sequence continues at coordinate 2,206,737 of NC_136307.1, forward strand.
TGTTCCTGCATTGGCTGTCGTGTATCACGGTACTCACTCAGAGGTCCTCACTCAGAGGTCCTCACTCAGAGGTACTCGCTTCCTCGGAGCCAAGCGACCCCGTGCTGTCATTCTAAAACGTTCGTTTTGTTTCAGCTTAAAGCTCGCACGGCTGAGAGGGAGATGGTGGCATCCAAGAAGGAAGTTTCCACCCTGAAGGAGAGGTGAGTTTCTTTCAAAATGGCACGGACCAAATTCTCGTACGACAGTATTGAATATAACTACGATCATCATCATCAGTGCCACTACCCATGGCATGTTGCTGCGCTGGATGAGCGACTCCAGGCCACCACCATACAGTACTGCAGCTGTGACGGTGCACGGGACTTACAGCGCTGTCCGTTTCTGGTTTGCTTGACTTTTGGTGCCAACTATTCAAATAATATTTTTTTTGTTTGTTAAATAAAGTCCCGACTTAGAAGCTACAATACAAGAAGGGACAAATGAGACATCGTTGAGATGGGTCGGCGCACGTTAAGGCCTGTCACCGCCACTCCACGGACGGGATGGTGGGACGGAGGCGTTAGCGGTATTCTGCACGGCGGTGTTGCGGAGTTTTAAGAAACGGTGTGTGTGTGTAAAGGTACGGTGCGATGTTTGTCGTTGCTAAAATGCTAGGTGTGCAGCGATGCATCGACTCTGACTGTGTATGTGTGTGTCTTTGACTGTGTGTGTGTCTCTGACTGTGTTTGTGTCTCTGACTGTGTTTGTGTCTCATGACCTAGGATGTCGGATATTGAACTCAAGCTTGCCCTGCTGCATAGGCCACCGACCTATCGGATGGACTTTCAGAGAGGGCTGCCCCTCCAGCCTCTGGTGGTACCGACACACAGAGGTGCTCACTTGCTTACTCATCGCTGCGATGTCTGGTGGTACCGACACAGAGATACTAACTCGCTTACTCATCACTGTGTTGTCTGGTGGTACCCTCACACAGAGATGCTCGCTTACTCATCGCTTTGGGTTTAATCCAAAAATCGGGGGACTCATCCCCAGTCCTGGCAGCGCTGCGACCGAGCACTGTTAATGACACGGAATGTGGCGGTGACACCACCACAACGCCCATCCGTGTCCAACCCAGCAGCATAAATTGGGGTGACGCGGGGACAGTCGACAGGCAGGGTGTGTGCGGTCAGATGACGTTCAGTAGAGCCCTCTTGCAAGACGACACCATGGCCTGTGCGGAAGAGCCGACGAAATTAGAAGGGGCTCTCCAGAGCTACTCCCAGTGGACGCCCTTCCTGCCGAAGTGGCACGAGTTAGACATTGCAAGGCTGCACCTTTACCTTCATTTCATCTGCCGCTCTGCCGGGGAGATCGAGCCGAGCCGAGCCGGCGACCTCCGCATTGCGAGTCCAGCGTGCGCTGACCGTCGCTCCACGGCAGCGCTCGTCCCTGGACGTGCACGAGCGTGCGAGCGAGCGAATGTGGCCCCTGGTGCCGTTTGTCCGTTGGCTGGAGTGGCGGAGGCTCTGGTAAGCCCGTCGAGCCACGTTTCGGCCCTCACGCCCCCCCCCCCCACCACCCCTCACCGCCCCCCCACCCTCGGCAGGAGCGTCGTTGCGCGACGGCTCGTCGTTTGCATCGTCGCCGGTGAGCGGCCCGCCGTCGCCTCCCATGCTGACGGACGAGCCGCGGCGAGGGCCCACGCGGGCCCCGGGGCAGCCCCGCCGCACCCCACGAGCGGCCGGTACACCAACGCCTCCCTCCGAGCCCAAGCCCTCTTGCTCTGTGGCCTTCCGTGGAATTTTTACTCCGCTCCTCTGTTGCCTTTGCTGTCATTGCCTTTACACCAGGAGGTGGTCATTTTTTTCCATAATTTTTTCAAGATTTCCCCCCCCCCCCGCCCCACCCCGTTTCAACGTTACAATCTTTTGGCAGCCGCCATCCGCTGATTTTTCTCGTCTAAATACGCCGTGATTTGGGTGGCAAGGAGCAGCGTGACTCGTCGTGTTTATGACCAATCGCGCGAACAAGAAGTACCTTTGGAAGATAGAGCTGACATGTGTGGTGTTTTTTTCATCTTATAAATATGTGAAGCCACGAACAAAAATATGAATGTTTTCCTGCACTTATGCAAGGGTGCTCCCACTTTTGATTGCGCAATATGTCGGTCATGTAACAAACAAAAAACTGGTTTGAAAAAAAATGCACACAGACACAAGGATTGTCCCATTCACTGTTAGCCACAGTTTCGTAGATATAGCGGCTTATTAAATTATTTGGTTATTGAATCACGCTCATACAATACTTAGGATCTTATTGATTTTTCAGCATTTACTCTTTGTTCTCGGTGGACAGGGGCGAATATTTTATTCATGCCAGATGTGTACTTTGCAGGAAAGGGTGGTTATCAGTTACATGTCAAATGAATGAAGGAATTAATGATAGAACTGCCTCTCATCACAAACATTAAATAATTTAGCGTTGCCACCAACCAGCAAGATTGTCACCATCGACCATTTTCTATCAACTTCTGCATGAAGACTTCTTGTAGATTCACTGACAGTCGTTCTCTCTGGCCCACTGACGATGCGGCTCCGCTGGCTTGTGTCGCCTGGTTATGTCGCTCCGTCTCCCCTTTGATCAACCCCCTTGTTGTCTGGCTGCCATTCTGGGTTTTCTTCATCTTCGTCATCATTAGCAGTCATCATCAATCCACTGCTGGTCCAAGGGCCTCCCCAAGCCATCACCATCCCTCTTACGGTCCTGCGATACAACGATCCATCCGGCAGCTGCTGTGCACGCGAGCCGGTTCCATCGCTCCGTCTCCGTGGCCCTCGTCCTCTTGGACGCTCCGTCGCTACCCTCGCCCACGGGACACCCTCCCACCCCGTGACGTGTTCCCCCGCCCATGCTGCGCTTACCCTTCCCGACAATGACAGCCGTGTGTCTTTCACCTGCGTCCGTTCTCCAATCCCACGCGTTCCTTTTGCCCTCTCTTCTCGGCTAATTTCTCACGAGGGCATTTCTCTCACGCTGCTACTGTTGTGCACTCTTCCCCGCTTGTTCCGTCTCGTTTGCATTTATTTTATTGCATGCCGCTAACACCGATTCAGTTGCAACTGCGAACATTTGTTTCATTCGGCTGGGGGTGTGAAGGGAACTTAATTCGCTGTTCTTGTTCCGTTTTTCATCCCATAATTCCCCCCTCCAACCTGGAGCAGATAACGGGCCTTCGTCTCCGCTGGACAGCACCGACGGCCTTCACGTGAGCGACTTCCTACGAATCGCTAACCTTAGGCCTCGTTAGGCTCGTCCGCGCGACGGCCACTTTTCAGTGCCCTTGTGTTTTGATTTGGGAAATTACGAACCGCCGTTACCGCAACAGCCCGTTAGCAAGTGCCACGTTCAGTTGAGCCTTTTGCTGCGTACTTGCCAAGGCCTTCCTTGCGAGCGATCGCTTGGGTGTGTAATTGGGCGGCTTTCACCGTCACGGTTCACGGTCGTGACACGAGCCGAGGATCAATTATTCGTCTACGTTTTTACCGTTTAATTTTTATTTTATTTTTTGCCCATCCATCTCTCCCCCCCCCCCCATCTCATTTATACATTTTGGTTTGCATCATGAGTGCAGAATTAATATAATTAGTAATTTATCAATTCTCATATGGATGTGAGCGTAACAATAAAGATTTTATTGCGTTAATCTGTGCATTTTTATATGCGCAGTAACAGCTCCCATATATGCTGCCAGAAAATACATAATGGCCTCCTCACACAAAGACCCATTCCAAGCACCCTTGTTGGAAGGCATATTTGAAAGAAAAAAACCCACTGTGCTTTTGTTTACTTTGATTTAACTTGGCACAAGGAAAAATCATCTGTGGCACTGACCTTATTAAATGTTTTTGCGACTGCCACACCTAATCGCAACGCGTAATGCTGGAAGCTGGTCCATTCAACACCAATTCAGCCCATCGTCCATCTGGGTCGATAAAGCATGTACCTCTTCGTGGGGAAATCAACAGCGGTGTTCCGTTAGAAATGCCCACTGTTGCTCTGGGAATATGTCATTATCAACTCGGATGAGCACCGTGCCACGCTCGTTTTGAGCAGGGAAATGCTCCAGATTTTTTTACTCCGCGCTGCGAGAACGTCACAAACACCAAATGTACTCATTTAGTATGATGATTATTATGATCACGATTATCGTGGCCTGTTACCGAAAGTACGTTCACTCACGGACGCTTCTTCGACGCAGAATCCCATTCCGGCCGGGAGACCGCCGGAGCTGCGAGCTTCGCACGGCCACGTCCCCCCGCCGCCGGGGCCCCACGAGCCGGCGTACCCCCGGCACTCTCCCCCTCGGGGGCAGCACATCCCGCCGGCCCAGGCGGGGCCGCGCGGCGGTCCGCAGACGTCGCCGCTCTCCGCCCAAGGCACCCCGCCGCCGTCGGCCCGGGCGGCGTTCGGTTTTCCGCAGCGGCCTCAGCCAGCGGGCCCGACCGCGGCGGCCGCTTCGGCGTCGCAGAACGGAATGTTGAGAGGGCCGCCCGGGCCTGGTCTACCGCCGCCGGCGTCGGCGGCGCCGTACGGACCGCCTCCGTCTCCTGCGCTGAGCGGCGGTCCCCCTCCGATGCAGAGGCAGTTTTACCCTCCACCACCGCAAGGGGCCCCTGGGGCTCCGGCTCAAGGGCAGTTGGCTCCGCCGCAACCGCTCGTGCCGTACGACTCGCAGCCATCCCAAGGACGCCGCAATCCACCGCCGCTGTGGCACGGAGCCCCCGGTCAACATCCACCCCAGGGTTCTGCTGGGCAACGTCCTCCTCCTCCTCCTCAGGGACCTCCTGGGCAGCCCCCAATGCTGGGACCTCCTCCTGGGCAACATCTCTCTCAGGCTCCTCCAGGACATCCTCCACCCCTAGGAGCTCGGGGCCAACCTCCGTCCCAAGTGCATCCTGGGCACCGTCCTCCACAGGGACCTCCTGGGCAACCTCCTCACCTTCATGCCGAACCACAACTTCAGCATTCTCAAGCACCGCAGAGCCCGCCCCTGTCCCAAGCGCCCCGCATGCCACCTCCGTCCCAGGGGCCGTTTGCTCCACCACCGTGGCAAGGAATCCGCGGGCCTCCTCCTCATCCTCCTCCTCCCTCTGCGCACGGGTTCCACGGACGCCCGTCGTTGCAGGAGCTCCGTCCACCGCACCGTCCGCCACCACCGCCCGCCTCCAGTGCAGGTCAGTGCTTGGGTGAGAGTTGTGTTTGCTGACCGCAGCGGCGATGTGAGAGGAGGCCACGCGACGGCAAGGTCGTTACCGATGATGGTAATCGTAGTGTCCCGCCTGCGTTGGATCGGTACGGCGAGAAACGGAAAGCAAATTCCAAAAAGTGTAACTCTAGCTCCAGAGAAAATTCCGCTTGAAAAAAATGCTCCGGTGCAATTTTATAATAAGTATTAAATGGTAAAACCTGAAATGAAACCATAAATAAGCATTGAAACATTTAATTAGACAAATAAAAGTGTTAAGGTAAAGTCCTGCAATTGATTTTTGACGTCACTGGCTTGCGGAAGGACCTCCACTCAAGGGTGTTTTGGCCTACTCTTCCAAACTGGCCAGATGTCGGGCAAAGAGGGTAGGAGTTGTTCTCACTTGAGCGCACCGCTCGCAACCTGCTGTACGTCCGTACATTGAACTTCTTTCGCAACGCTGAACGTAGCCAACTGCGCGGATCGGGAGGTGTGGGGGAAGGACAACAAACTAAACACAAAAAGCAGTTCTAAAGAAAATGACTTTGTAATGTAGACAAATTATAAGTGCATGGCTCTGGTGGCTTCTTAATGTCGGAAGGAAGAGAGAAAGCCTCCATCGGGGGCTGATTCCACGGCGCTGTTTCAGCTGCCGCGCCGGGAGATTGAACCGAGCCGGCAGCCCTCCAGTTCGCAAGTCCCCAGCGTGCAAAGCGCAACACCGCGGCAGCGTCGTTGGAAAAAACAGAGAGATGTATGCCATGGTTATTACTGTGCGTTGAACACACCACGTACGTAGTCAACCATGTTAATCGGAGGTACGGGGGAAGGATCGTGATTAATGCAGAGTTGGCGCTGCCATGCAGTGGGCTCGCTCTACTAGCCACCAAGCTGAGCTGTCCGACCGATTTTTCCCCGAGCCAAGCGTTCATTTTTGGTCTCTTGTTCGACTTTCCAGGGCTTGGTATTGCCAAAAGCTGACTGTAAAATAGACATCACAGAACCCATGATGTTATACGTAAGAGTCGGTATAAGTGTGATCTCATGGCATAATATTGACAAATGTAAAGCTCTATGTAGGTATAAATTTCCACTAAACGTTATGAATGAATAGTGTGTTCCCTGTTTAATTACGTCTCTAGGGTTTTCCCGTTTGGGTTCTTTATCTTCACATTCCTCAACCTGGATCTGTTTAAATAAATTATGAACACCAGCGTGTTCTCATTTTGTCACGTTGTAAAATTTTATTGAAATCTATTTCGGAGAATAAAATATAATTTACATCGTAATATGCCAATGTGAAAGATATATTTTTTGCTATAGTGCATCATGGGAATTATACCCATAAATACCTTATAAGTCCACCACAAAGACAAAGACCTCGCCCCCGTATATCCTACATAAGCTGTTGGGGCAAGTGCTGTGGGCGAGCACCTATGACAACTGGCACAGCACACATCGGGGTGGTGTGGCCGTCACCACGCCCAGCCGCCTTTGTCTCCCCAGTGCCGATGTTTACACGCCACACCAGTTCCGATATTCGCCGCTGTATGTTGGACTTGTTTCGCACCGTACGTAGCCACCCGTACTGCTGTGTTGGCAAAGTGTGGCAATCGGACTTGGGTCGCGCAGCGTGCTAACTGCTGCACCACCGCTCCCCAACAGAACAGCACCACGACAAAGACACCCTTCTGATCACGCTGCAAACCCGAGAAGAGGGAGAGTGCAGCCGATGTTTGTTGATGCGATCTGGCTGGACTCCACAGCTTGGACAAGTAATTCACAAACCTCTCACTCCCCCTCTGCCCTTGTGTGTTTACTCGCTTGCAGTTCGGAGTTCGGCGCCAAATTCCAGAGGAAAATGAAGCTCAGAAGGAAACCCCCACCCAGCCCCGGTGACCCTCCCTAGCAGCTGGAACTGGAGCTATTGACAACACGAGGGACATTGCTGCAGCCAGTTCTGCCCTCACCCACCGGTGTTGTTTTTGAAGGTCCTCTGCCTCGGATGATCAGCATCGTGGTAACAGCTGAGAGATGGGAGTCCCCCAACGTCAGTGCTGAAAGTGCTCGCAGACTAACAATGGGCCAAAGTTCAACACAAACCCCGCCCCGCCCAGGCAATGCTGTAGTTCTTGCCGTAAAATGTAACGAAGTTCGTATGTCACACCCTTGCCAATATCGATACTATGTAGACTTGGGATGTGATGTGATGCCAGGCCGAGATATGGCTTTTTGGATGATCCTAAAAACTCTTGTTTCTGGTCGATCAGGAAGTATGACATCACAGGAAATGACCTCGCTTATATTACATCACTTCCACGCACGAAGAAACGTGAAATGATGACGTGATATAAGCGGGTCCGTATAAAGATCCGAAATTGTCCTTAAACATCCGAAACGTTTGAATCAGAAATTCATCCCGAATATTCACGCAAAGGGGCGATACCACCACATCATCCCCCGACTGGCAGACCGAATGCGCACTTGCTGCAGCCCGTTGCTGCGTGTACAGCTTTACACCACCCAGGGACAGCTGCCACTGGGGAGTTCTCCTTGGCCAGACTGCGTTTGGGGAATTGGAATGGTTGAGTTGAGGCTTGCCGAGGAATGCAATCATACTGGACATGCAAATTATTATCCTTGCCACGTGTTTACTCTGTTACAGTTTTTCTCATTTTACGAGTCGGTTACTTTTTCCACAAATTGTATTTGTGTTTACTTTGTTGTTGTTTACTTTGAGGTGTTTTTTAAAAAGTATGTAACCAAAGACCATACTATGAATTTGGAACGCACGCAAATCTTTGTTCTTATCTAAATGGTTTTTAGTTTTGCTTCAAGGCTAATTTCTTAGTGGCTACCATGTAAAGTAACATTTCTATACTAGGATTATAAAGATCAAGGAATTTTCACTTGCAGGATTATACAGAATACATAACTTTACAGTATATATACACACAAACACATAATTTCCATATATATTGCTAACCTATTTTAATAATAATAATACTACACTACAAAGGCTCGTATTATTTTAATAAAGTTAAACTACAAGGGTCATGTCAAGATAATGCGTGAGGCTTAGGTTTAATATTTTTGCACGAGCCGCTTCAGTTCGCGGTACAAACGCTTTTACGTTGGAAACCTTCGCGGCAATCGGAGTAGCGATGACAACGACGTTGGTAAGGGACTTGGCAGAGCCACTTCTGAAATCCCATCAATTGGCTCTCTAACCCGCGTGAGTTTGGCGCTGGATAACAAAAAAACGCACTCCGAGAAAATTCGCCCATCGTACGGATATTAGCCAATCAAACAAGAGGGCGGCGGGGGGGTGTGTCACGTGACGCTGTACCAACCGATGGGATTGGATCGATTTCCAACTGCCACACCAAACGTCTTCCCTACACGTGCACGTCTCTTTGATCGGCGATTTCCGTCCGATTTTGTTCTATTGCAGCCCAACGTCTCGCGTGGCCATCGCGGCACCAACACTGCGGTGAATTAATGGGACAGGCGAATTTAATACGTAGGGTCATCGTGTTATTTGCTTTTGCCTACTTCGATGACGGAGATGAGACGGTTGTTTCTCGCTACCCTTGAACCCGTTTTTTAAATCTCCCCGTGGGTTCTTCCTTGGGTCGACATTAGCACCCTGCCACCTGATTCTCACCTTTAGTGTGATGCCCCACCCCCCCCCCCCCCCACTTCTGTATAGTGAACACACGTGCAATTGAGATCAAGAGGTCATTAATTTTTAAACGTGAATGGCATTTAGTTTGTACTTTGCGTGCCGATGCTCTATTTCAGACTCGAAACCTTTTTGACGTATGCGCGTTTGTGCGGTGTCGCACACACGCACGTATAATGTCATCATGTACGGCCCTTTATCAATCCACTGCTGGATGAAGCCCTCCCCACGCAATGGCGGATGTGTGGGTTGAAGGGGATGAGATCCAGGGCTGGTCTCAGATGTCACTCGGCACCGAAGGTGCCCGTAGCCGGGAAGTGCCGAGAAGTGACTCCGTGTCTCCGGCTTCATAGCGCGCTGTGCTCACCATGGCGCACACCCATGCCGTCCACTCCCGCTTCACGTCACGTCAATATGCATACAGTGCGTCATTGATGACACGAATTAAATGTTGTCTTAGACTTAGAGAATCTGACCTTTCTGGGGGTCATCTGTCCCCAGGTAATGGTTTTTGTGGTGACAATCGTAACTTATTCAATGTGGATAATACTTCACATTTGTCTTAATAAGCATGATCTCTTTTAATGAACTTAGTGGAAGGAACATATCTGCAGGGAACTATTACACTTGTACCTGCTGATGGTATTAGCCGTGATCTGGATCTAAACTCAGGTTGCTGGGTTCATAGCATCACCTTTCACCCCTGTGCCAATGTATTACTTGTAGGTTTTATGAAAATCCACGCTCTTGAACAAACATACATACCTGGTTCATGGATAAGCAATTATAGAAGATAGTTTCGTGAACATAATTTTATGAACATGCAAAGTTAATCTACTATAAACAGATCGAGTAAGAATAATTGCATATATAGGTTTATACACTCAAGACAAAATTGTTTTTGAGGTAAATATTAATGTGCATATTTAATCATGTTCTTACTGAATAAGAAATTCACTGGGTTTTTTTACCAATTAAAATGAAAAATCCCCAAGGGCGTGTGTGAATTTGGTGAGCAATGTGTAGCAGCGGTGCTACACAGACGCAGTATAGAAGGATGAGGACAGATCTCATGTTGCCACAGTGTACAGCATTACTGCAGTGCTAGACGGGGAAGGGAGACGCACAAAGACAAAGATCCCCCGTACAGCCTTAACACACTTGGGGCAAGTGGTGTTAGCGAGTAGCAGCTGTGAAGGCCGGTACAGTACGCACAGGGGGTCGGTGGCCAGCAACCACGCCCGGGGGCCGCCTTTGTCTCCCCAGTAGCGATGTTTTTAGACACCGCACCAGATACTCGTTTGAGGCTGAGTCGACCTAGGGGAGGCCCAGGACCGGTCCGGATAATCGCCAGCGGTTTTAGGCGTGAGCGGAAATCGAACTCGGGTGGACGGGTTCGTAGTGCAGCGCGCTAACCGCTACACAACCACTCCCCTATAGGATGGGAGACACGCCCGCCCGCCCGCCCGCACGTAACTCGGTTATGGCTATAAAGGCAAAGGTATCGGTGGAGGCCTGCGATTGTTGGCTCACGCCGCTGCTAGTGGTAGGGCCCCTTGACTCTTGAGAGAGGGAGAGAGAGAGCCCGTCCCCTCGAGGGTATTTGGCCTAATTTTCTGACGAGGTAGGAGCAGGCGCAATTCACTTCCACCTCGCGCGACCTGCCGATTTACTAACTTTCAGAGAAAATAAAACGATAAATTATTTTTATTTTACCAGGTAAAAAAAAAGAAGCGACCTGGCCACAAATGATAGCTCAGCAAAAGTGGCTTATCACGTGGAAATTTATAGCAGCCAGATACTTTCTAAACGTGTGGCGTTGATTCTAAATGTGGAGGGAAAAACCGGATGACCCGGAGAAAAATCCACTCGACCACGGGGAGAGAGACACGCAAACTCCAAATATACAACAGGCGTCGGGGGTCGAACCCACAACCTCCTGTATACCAGGCGAGGTAGTTAACATCTCGCCGCTGTGCATACCTTTATAGGAAAACTCTTGTTACAAAGGGCAAATGTTATACGTACGGCTTTATGTGCTTGAAGGAGGTGTGTGTGGCCTCTTCAATGTACGTTGTGGCGATGCAGCAACAATTGTTGATTGGTTTAGCTGCGACTCGGGGTGATCGGTGCTGTGGAGCAGGCGATTGGTCCGCTCTTAGGACGCCCACGTGTTCGGTGAGCAGCGTGGCCATGCGGGATGGAGCTGAATTATTGAAGCCGATTTCCAAGAGCTTTTTATTACAGGGAGGGGAAAAACTAAAAAGCAGCTTTTGAGTCTCTTGCTGCACAGGTCGTCACGGTCGTGGCGGACGGCTCTCCGACGCGATGCCGGGTCGTCTACCACCGCGTGTTGTTCGGCGCGGTGTCCGACGTTTCGCTCAACGTTTCCGGGAGCTTCTTCAGGAATCGATAAACGCCGCGTACAAACACGTCGGAGAGCTTTTTAAGCCTCTGCTTAAATATCATTGTATCCGTCCAGCCCGGCACGGCAGAAGGAATACATTTCGTGAAGAATAAAACGGTTGACATTTTACCGCTTCTATCCCTGCTATCTGCTTAGCCTCACACTTGCTCCTCCGGTGAGATTGTTTAAGTCCATTCATTCAGATTTCGCTTTGCGTGAGCCCCCATATTGCATTGTGCATTGTGGCATCATCGCTGTTTGACGCCTGTGAAGTTTCCGATTGGAGGCCTCTGAAAGCGGCGATTCTAGTGGATGCTTGTGCTGGGTTTGAGTAGATTTTTGAGCCGGCAAGGAAGCTTTCCTGTGAAGCGGCCGGATGACGTTTTAACAGCGAGGCAAGGTTTGTAACAGTGTCTTAAAAAGTTGACATTTCCCCCCCCCCCTCCCAATTTACACTTGGGATTCTTTCTTTATCGATATCGATCAAGGATCGGAGTGGCTTCATGAGTCGGAGAAGGAAACGCGCACACCTCAGGATTTCACTCGGAGTGTACAATTTTTGGGTAAAAATATCTCTCGTTTTGGATGGCCAGGGATAACACAACAACCCAGGCTTGTATCCGCAAATGTTGGAGGAATGTCTTTCCTTGCCCTGTAAAAGGGATTGTAGGTGCCCTTCAAGTCCCTTGCAGAGTGGCCCTTAAATCCACCACAAGTCACTCGATTCTCTTTTTCCACTGCACAACTTGGGCCTGTGCTGAGACAGCCATTGGAAAACCACGCATACTTAACTACTCAAAATAAACTATTTTAACGGGTAAGGCCTACTGGGCTAAATAGTAGCTCTCTTTCAGAAGCGACCTGGCCGCAAATGATGGCTTAGCAAAGTGGCTTCCGTGCAAATTTAATGCAACCAAATACTCGCGTCATGTTGATTCTAAAATGTGGAATGAAAAAACCGGAGGACCCGGAGAAAAATCCACGCGATCATGGGGGAGAGAGAACATTGCAAACTCCAAATATAAGGCAGGCATCAGGGTCGGGATCGATGCCTGTATACCAGGCGAGGTAACTAACATCTCGCCACCGCGGCGCCCTTGAGGGGGCCCCACGCTGGCTTGGCTCGGATGTGCCAGTGGAAAAGGGGGAGATCGGTGTAAAAAAAACATCTGATGTGAATATCTATGCAACTGGCCACAGGTATTTGTATGAATGATGGACACACTGTAGTCGTATGAGAACACGTTATTAAGTGTGCAACTTCTGAAGCTGATAAAGTCGAACTCTCTCCGGACAAATAATGAATATCGCGATCTTAAGAGAACATTGAACGTTTGGTTGGTACTTGAATTGGGTGCTGTAGAATCTAGTTAAACGTGTGGACAGCTGATTTTAAGTTCTAGTGGGCAGTGTTGAATTGCTCCCGGCGGATGATGATGATGATGACGATGCCGATGAAGGTGACAACGCACGAAAGCGATGGGCAAACGTTGCTGAGGATCAGTGCAATGTGTGTGATACGTTCTGGCCTTCAGTCGATGTGGTGAACCTTCGTTAGTGTCGCAATATTTGGCTAAAGTTAGGGCAAAGTGTAATGTCAACAAAGTCATATTTTGGAGAGAGAAAAAAACCCGACAAAGCGTGAAGAGTCACCTGTTATGCCTTCGTCGTAGCTGCAATGGATATGAAACGATACTCGTGCTAACATACGTGTATATTTTTAATATAAAAACACTAAAGTATCATTTGTCAATATTCCCACTTTTTTGAGCGTTGCAATAAACTCCCAAGTTGTCGGATTGTGTCGTACTCGCATTTCTTCTTCTTCGTCCAGCTGCCCAGTACAACATTCGAGACGGCAGGGCCTTTGAAATCTCAATCCACATACAATACTACAAACTCCCAACAATGATGTTTCGAGTTGTATTCTACTGATTATCAACTCCGTGGCCTTATTTCACACCTCTCTGTGTCATAAAACCAGTGTCAGGGGATTGTTGAGTCAAGCAAAGACAGTGCAGCGCAGCGAATCCATTGTTGTACTGCACTTCGGTGCCCCCCCAACTTGTGTATGCTCCCCGACTTCACCAGACCCGCACTGACCAGCGTGGTGAAGTATGGCCAAACAACCCCCCAGGACCCGCACGACGTATATTTGCCGGCATCTAGCAGTGGATTGACTAATGGAATCTACGTGTGCTGTACCATGAAAGGCTGGTGGGAATGCTACCTAACGACCAATAGAAATGTACTGCGGGAAATAATTAAAGAGCTTAGTCTGAGAGAATTATGCACGGCGTGGCTCAGGACAATTGAGCAAAAGGAAGGCCACGGACAAGCAGACCGCTAAAACAAGTGACGATATTTGTGGCTGGAAACAAGACGGAGCATGCTCACCCAGGGCACTTACTGAAGGCGGGCGAAGTTAACGACGATTCAATAGATTTAACGGCGTCGGATTTCGCAAACCAATGCGATTCGGAATTGATCGGCGCCGGGGGTCGGATTGCCCAAGTGAAATGTGCCTCGGGCCTTTTCCACAACGTTCCCACCCACCGTAATCCGCAACGGGGGTTTTTTTTTTTAACGAATCTTGGCGGATCGCTGTCCACAACGCACCGGGTGCTGACGGGAGCGGTCACACGCTGGCGCGTGCGTTCGTCACGTGACGGCTTCATTCACCGGGCTGTGTCGGGTGGAGGAGGGTGTACGACACACATTCCACTCGAGCGATCTGAACCCACGCCCATAACCAAGTTGTGAGTCGCGACGAAATGTATTGACCGGAGCACGTGCCGGATTAAGCTAGTGCGGGGCCTGTAGCATTTGTTATATTAAGGGACCCTAAATAACAAACATTAATATTCAAACGCATACATTTTTTAACTTGCATAGTAAAGCTATAATATTTTTTCATTTGCTATACAGCCCAGATAATACGACACATCGCTAACCTAAAACACCCAGTCGCTCATAAAAGTTGAAGGCAGTATAACACTATCATAATAGAGCTAGGGCAAAATTACTGGACTGGAATTGATAGCTTTAACGCATTTAGCGCGGGGCCCTTGAAAGTGCGGGGCTCTGAGCATTTGTAGCTCCATGTGCTACGACGATAATCCGGCATTGACACCGGAGCACGTGTGAGTGCTTTTTTGGCAGCATGCACAATACCCGGGTCACGTGCGCGAGGGAAGACTAAAGGTTGACAGCGGATGGATAACACGAGGCTCACGCCGGAAAAGAACGAAGACAGCAGAAGACGGAAGTCAGTGGCGAAGGATCGCCCGTGGTGCGGCCACACCCCTCGGATCGATCGAGGGATGACGGAAGACTAAAAAAACAACATTGACTCTAAATAGCATAATTAGGATGGAATTGGTGATAGATGCTAAATATGTCGGCATCGCTGCATGCCGTGAACGTCCGCGTGTACAATGTGTGTGACTGATTTGCTTAAAAAGTAGACGACAATGTGGCTCACCCTGCTCTCAATTAATTTCTGCCTTCTCAGTTCTCAAGGCCGAAATTGAACTTTGACGCTCGCACGAATGAAAAGCCGTCGCGTGCTTCTTCGACTGTGGTAACAAAAAAAAAACTATGCCACTGACGAATTACGGTGATCGCAAAATTGTGTCCAAGTCTCATTCATCACATCTGATGGGAAATGTCAGAGGCATTGATTCCGCCTGAAATCAAATTATGCCTATGCTCTCGTAAAAAAAAAAAGTTTCAATTCAGAGGTGCCCCTTTGTTGAAGACTGGGCAAGGATATGCCATTATTTTAAATACTCCTCGTGTGTACAGTACAGCCCTTTGTCGATCCACTACTGGATGAAGGCCTCTCCCACACGTGCGAAGTCCAGCGTACGCTTCGGATGATTGGAACAACATTTTTTGTTCGAAATGCAATGAGTGAAGTCAAGTAACGTTTCTTGAAGCTGTATTTCGTAACCAGAATGTTTATACTGGTAGGAACCTCCTGGTTACACCAAGCCCAAAGGGGATTATTATGTCGATCCGTTCGTCGTGCAGGGAGGGGCTGGGTGGGGAGAATGGGGAGGGGCTGGGTGCGGAGGGTGGGGCTGGGTGGGGAGGTGGGAGGGGTGGGGCTGGGTGGGGAGGGGCTGGTCACGCCGTGGTGCCCTTATAAAACTCAACGTTTAACCTACTCACGCCGGCTTGTGCCCGCCCTCACAGTCGGGCATATTTTGCGGAATACACCACGCCGCCGTTGACCCTGGCCATTGACCGAGTAACCCAACGTTCCTACCAGCTCCCTCGGCATGAATGTGTTCGTGACGTAACCCAATGAGCTATGAAGCTCCTTTCGTCACGGTCATGGGAGTTGTTCGACCATACTTCACCTCGGATTAGTACGGTCGGCTACGTACGGTGCCAAAGAAGTTCTACATACATACACACATGCACGCTGGTCAATGCGGGTTGGTGGTGTGGGCAGGACCGATTTATATACTCCCTCGCTGCTATCAGCCCCGGAATTAGGAAGCAATTGCAGGGCTGCACCTTTACCTATTGTTTTTTTGTTGAGGGGGTGTGGAGGAGACGACTACACGGTGTTCGCCGCTTGTTGCAGAGGTTCCCGGTTCAAACCCGACAGGCCGCCCTGGTCAATGCTGAGGGTCCAATAACCACAACATTATAACCATAAAATATGGTTATTATTGTGGTTATTGGACGTCAAAGATGCCGTGACGACATTCGCAAGAGTCGGCCACACTCTGCCGCCGTCATGGTCCAACTTTGCCAAATTGGAAACAAATATTTTCGATTTTGACGACACACAGCAACAGCGTCCCCCCCCCCCCCCCTCCTGCGAAACTGCCGCAGACCGCGTCTGTGAAGCGCCCTTCGTGACAGCCTTGAGCAGCTATTCCAGATGAGCCAAGTTTATTATTTTTATTGTTTGAAAAAATAAGAATAGAGTTTTACCCTTTCTGGCAACAAAACAGGTGTCAAGATGTTCAAACGCCACAATATAAACCTTTTTTTTATTGTTGTTGTCGACGAAGTGCACTTTTTGGTATTTTGACTTAACCTCAGAGGCGAGAGCTCCCTGCGAAGAAGCCTAAAATACCAGTGGTGGCTTTGGAACGTCTCGTCAACTTGGCCAACCTCAACGCTGACGTTTGGTTATCGTCGTGTGAAGTTTTCTTCGTTCTGGCGATGCTGGCACGAGACGCGTCCGGTTTGGCACCGATGAAATTCGAGGAATTGCATCACTGCCGTGTTTTGCAGCTGGTGAAAAAAGGAAATAATCGATATTGTTCGATCGGCGGCGTTCAAGGCTTTAATAAGAATGATAATGATGCTAATTTGTAACGCGCACAATTTTGACTCGCTCGAGTGCAGTGACCCAGAGATCAGCTCGGTTAAAAGTAAAAAAAAGATGTTGCGTTTGAGAAGGCGCTTGAAGGGGTGGGCGAAGAGTCGAGGGGGGGGGGGCTTCGTGTCTCTTCCAAAATCCATCGGACAGTTTCCGCTGATCGAGAGGGGAGGAGGGGAGAGCGTGCCCACGGCAGGCTCGGCGAGAGAGAGAGAGGGGGCATTCGGTTCGCGGTCGACGTTCCGTGTAGTGGGGCACAGGGTAGGTGATAAGGAGGCTAGGCTGAATCGAGGCAAACCAAAATCAAGTTCGCATTAACCACACGTGCTTCTGGTGAACATGCAAATGAACATGCTCTGATCATCTATGGCATTGTCTTTGAAACTGATTGGCCTACAGCAGAGACAACCTTCTTTGGGGCCTCGTCTCACCGGTGTCAGACCAGAGACCAACGCCAAAAGGCAATCAGTACAAAGACAACGCATCAGTTGCGATGGCTCAGGTGGCTTTCGAAAAAAAAGAGAGAGCTATGTAGTAGCTCAGTGGGCCTTACCTGGTCAAATTAAAGAACAAAAAATAGTTTAAAGTGTTCAGAGTGAGCGGGAAAGGTCAGGACGAGCGGCGGAGAAGATGAAACGGACAGAGGTCGAGGGTGGAGAGAGAAGGACCGAGATTCCGGAGAGGGCTTCACGGAGATGACAACACAAAGTACGGTGCTGGTGGGTTTTTTTTGTGTCGATACGGAAAATCCACCTGTATCCTTAGACAAAGAACACGTGCCGCTCTTTGAAATATAAACCACTGGATTCCCAGCTTCTTTTGTAAAGTTCAACGCTAGCGTGCGAACGGGCAGAGAGAAATGAAATGTGATGATGAAAGCCGTAAGCGAACGCAAACACAAAGCGAAATGCTCCGTGTGTGTGTGTGTACATCCGCACCCACAGCCCCGCTCATATTTTAATTATACACGATAAATCGAGGCAAAATATATTATTTAAAATTCGCGATCAAAGCAAACGCGGGACGTGTGCCATTCTGGCAAACCGTAATTGGTTTTTAATCAAATATGGCAGCGAGACAGAATGGTTGTGATAAGAACCCATCCATTTCTTCACATCTTCGGACTTAACCATCTTTGTTCTTAAACATCTCTTTGTTCTTAACCATTTTAATATTTCAGCGAACGCGATATTCACCGTCTTGGATCAGAATAAATGCTTTTACGTACGTTTGAAAAGTAGCAATTGCAAGCTTTACAATAATGAGTATTGCCACTAAGCATGATACATTAAACGAAGTGTATGCCGAGCAAACGCCCCATACATTTCGGTCTTGGCAAAATAATCTCCGAGACTTGTTGGAATTCCTGCTTTTCCTGGAATTCCTGCACTTGCTGTAATTCCTGCTCTTCCTCTTGGGGTAATTATCCGTGCAGTTTTCTCCCATTTTTAAGAGTCGCAGTAAAAGTCCAAGTCCTGTTTGGGAACAAGAAAGATGCGCGTCACAAAAGCGCTGCGAGTGGGACTCGGTTTGGGTTCTGTGCGCTCTCACCCGGCTAAAGAAACGACAACGTGAAACTTGAGTTCACTCAACCATCCATCCTGCCACTCAACCACTCGCTCAATCACTCACTTCATCACCCACCCACTCACTCCTGCAAATGAGACTATCCTGGTCTCTGGAGTTCTCACCGGGTTAAAAAAAAAACTTACATTTAAACTTAAACTCTCAAATCCCAGCTCCTCGCTACAAGATGGTCTACGCGATAACTTCTGGAATGCCGTATAACTCACGGGGCCCACCATCGTAAACCTCCACACGTTTACGAACCTTCTGTGTTCCAATACAAAGTAGATCGTCTCAAGATGCGCTGCGTGACGTCGAGGGTGCCGATTCATTTGAATCTTATTTCGTTCGCACGGCTGATGATGTCGACGACGCAGAGCAACACGGCTACAGTTTCACATGCAGGTGGTCATACTCAGACAACCGCGTCAGGGGCAGCCTAAGATTTGTTTGAATGGGACGCGCAAAACGTGTAATGGATGCCTCCAATCGGAGGTGATCGTTGAAATGTCGGGGCCCTTTCTCGATCCACTGCCGGATGGAGCAAGGCCACAGTCATGCGGAGGCGTTTTACCGCAAATCCACGCTCGTCAGCGTTGGTTGGTGAAGAAGGGAGGCAGGGAGGGGGACGGTGGGAGGGGGGGGGGGCTTTAAACGATCCAGATGATGCCAAAGCTGTCAACCCATACGGTTTACCCCGTATTCCTGTGCGGGGAAATTGAGTTTTCAGGTCCATACGGCGTACAGCCGTTTCAATACGGGCAATTTTTATTGTCTATTTGTTTGTGTTTCTCCCTTGTGATGGGACTTTGTAGGATGAACGTTGAGATTAATAACGGCACGGGGTGACCAATGAGGTCTGAATTGGTCTGTAATAAGGTAGGGCACTGGTCAGGGATTGACAACTGTGTGATGTTACTGATGTTAGCCACGGGCCTAATGCCGAGCGAAGCTCCGCTGGGTTCACAGAGCCGAGCGAAGGTCAAAAGCGTCTCGCGTCGGCGAATTCGTCCGACGGAGTGCGTGGCCGAGGTACGGGATTTGGATTTGGGGGCCCTCTTGGTCCGACCCGGCCGACCCGGCTGGGAGGTTCCGTGGCGAATTGTCCACGACTCACGTTGGTCGACAGCTTTATCTTGGCCGGCGCGAACTCGTGCACGTCACCGATCATGCTCTTCGGGAAGTAGCCCAGGACCCCCATCTGAGCCACGTCCTGGGCGTTGTAGACCTGCCCACACAAGTTCAAGTTCATGTATTACGTGTAGCCATTCGGCTCTTGAATCGGATGCAACCGCAACAAAAAAACAAAAACACGAACAAGAAACATCTTAAAGTGAATATGTGACTGAGTGCAAACAGAAAATCCAAGAAAAGACAGTAAAATATTGCAGAAAAAGCACCGTACACAAAAATGTGCAAAAATCCCAGTGGGATGCAAGTCAAACAACAACAACAAGACAACTTAGATTAAGGCCATCAGTCTAACTCTGTACTACAACAAACAAACATGGCCAAACCAAAAAACGTATCGAAAATCACCAAAATAAAGCCATAAAAGCAATGAAACAGTGGTCACACCGTCGATCCCGAAACTTCCCCCAGCCCAGCGCCTCGACTCCACTTTTTGTGGTTTGGGTGAAGTCCCCCACCACAACCACCACAACCACCACCGCCACCACCACCACCACCGTCCCCTCGATTAAAATCTCGGAACGTGTCGCCCCGCGGATAAGTGCGAGATGGCAACGAGGTGCGATTACGCGATTCGCTCCGGTGCTGTGATGCCACTGCCAGTCTCGCACGTCGACAAGCAAGACACGAGGATGCTTGTTGTGATTGCCGGGCGAGACGTCACGGGACTCGAGTTGTGAACTTTGCGGGGTTTCACTCCCCCCCCCACAACGCACAACCCGCTGTGCTGAACCGGTAACTGAACCGGTAACTCATCATAATTGCTTTTTTACCTTTTTATCTGGCAACAAAACTGACACCTTTTTTTACAAGGAGTCATGTTTGCATAGACCACAATACCTGTAGTCATAATGCAAACAAAAACATAACTCTGATAATGTATGCACTGTCCTTGAAGTTGATTTGGTCCACACTCGAGACAGCTTTCCTTAGAGCCTAGTCTCACATGGTGTTGGATCAGATGACGCCAAAAGGCGCCTTTTGGCGTCATCTGGACCAAATTAACTTCAAGGACAGTGCATACATTATCAGAGTTATGTTTTTTGTTTGCATTATGACTGCAGGTATTGTGGTCTATGCAAACATGACTCCTTGTAAAAAAGATGTCAGTTTTGTTGCCAGATAAAAGGGTAAAAAACCAATTATCATATCTTTTTTACTGGCAAATGAGGTTCCAATGCGGTAACTCATCGGCAAGAGTTTTTTTTTGCGTGGCAAACCTTTGCTGATTGGCTGCGTCGGGTGGTTGACGGCCTTGAACGACG
Source organism: Lampetra fluviatilis (assembly GCF_964198595.1). Classification (NCBI taxonomy): domain Eukaryota; kingdom Metazoa; phylum Chordata; class Hyperoartia; order Petromyzontiformes; family Petromyzontidae; genus Lampetra; species Lampetra fluviatilis. Next base: position 2,227,428 of record NC_136307.1, read on the forward strand.
CATTCATATTTACGCGACCCAACCCAATTTTGTTGTTGTTGTTATTCTGGATAATGTTGGTCGCGAAAGCCGACGGCGACTCCATTTAATATTTATTTATTTTCCAAGTTTAATTTATTAGGTATAGCCCTGTGAGCCATTCGGCTCCGTGTCAAACTCCTCAACCGGAATGTGCGCGCTGTTGTTCTTGTCCTCTTGACGACCCGAACCCCAACCCGTCCCCTACAATGGATCGACCGTGAGTGGCGATTTAAAAAAAAAACATCGAAGTGAACTGCGTGCGGGGAGAGGAGGGCGCGCGGCCACGGGAGGTTGTTGGGGTCGCTCACGCTGCCCAGCCAGTACTCCTCGCCGTCGTAAGGCTTCAATTTGGAGTAGATGAAGATGCTTTGGCCGCTCTTGAAGCTGATGAACCTGCAGTCGGGAGCAGAGTAGTCTCCAGTGGCTTGGCCCATCGAGATGACGTCTGCAGGACGAGGTGGCGGGGGGGGGTGGCAGCAGAAAGACGACGGTATATATACAAGGACTGTTTTCTTGGAATTTTTCTCACTTGATACAGCAATCGTGCTGTGACGGTTCCACCTGACGACGGAAGCTTGTGTTGCCTCCGAAACGTCGTGATTTTTATTTAATATTTATTTAACTTTTATGAATTTTAATTTTTCACTTACGTGACTTTGTCGAAAAACCTAAGAATATGAATCCTTGCAGTCACGAAAGCTTCAAATCTAGAAAAAAAAGATAGCAGGATCGGTAAGTGAGCGGCCGTTGATGCGTCGTGACTGAATCTCCTGAAGGATCACGCGCATGCGTTGCATGCGCAACCCTGCACTTCGGTGTCTCGCGAACTCAGGGGCTTTCTATCTCATACTCTTAGTTCTTTCGGTAAAGTCACGTAGGTAAAAAATGAAATTACAATTAATACAAATAAAATAATAAAAATCACGACGTTTCGGAGGCAACACAAGTCTCCGTCATCAGGTGGGACCGTCACAGCCAGATTTGCTGCATCAAGTGAGGCAGGGATTCAAGATGCAAGCTCTACTATCTCACTCGGCGTTCGCCGGAATGCTGCTAGGGCTGGCCTGGTGCTGAGAATGATCAACGTCAAGGCAACTAGCACGAGAGTACAAGGCTCGCATGTCCGTGTTCGTCCTTTATTTGTATTCACGTCCACGATGACGCACATCTTTACTCGCAGCTCCGATGAGCACGGTTGGGTACGTATGGTGCGAAAGAGGTTTAACATACACACAGACATCCTTGACTGTCAACCCTTCTCGAGCAGTGCCGCGTCCTGCCCAGGCCTACTCGAAACTAAAAACATGTTTTTATTTTATTTTACCAGGTAAGGCCCACTGAGCTACATAGCTATTTCATAGAAGCGATTTGGCCACAATTGATAGCTCAACGAAGTGGGCTCATCATCACGTGGACATTTATAGCAGCCAAAAACTCTAAACGCGTGACGTTGATTCTAAACGTGGAGTGAAAACCCGGAGGACCTGGAGAAAAATCCACGCGACTACGGTGAGAGAGAGAGAGACACGCAAACTCCAAATACACAGCAGGCGTCAGGGTCGGGATCGAACCCCACGACCTCCTGAATACCAGGCGAGGTAGTTAACATCTCCTAGTCACCGCGTTGTGAGTGATGCCGCTGAGCCGTGTGTGTTGTCTGCTCCACGTGCTCCTCTTGCCGTCTCTCGGTGTAATTCCAAGCGCGCGTCTCGCCATGGCCCTTGTGCGTGCCTTGCCCTTCACGTTACCCGGGGCTCAACACTCGCTCGCAGCTCTTCCACTGACAGGCGACGGTGGAGAGTCGTTGGCTTTTTACGCGCTCGTGACTTGCGTACGGGAACTTTAATCGGTCGCAGTAAAAAAACAATTATAATTTGCACCACCCACTGCTTTAAAGTCACGGAAAAGTATTGCTAATTGATGCAATCGTGTTAGCGGTCTGTTAATTGCGCAGCTGCATGCGAGGTTGCTAATGATGATGAATGCTTCATGACTTTCATATTGGTGGCGTCAACAAGGCGTCTGGTAATCGGCGTCGTCTCTCAGTTGTGTTTCTCACGATAGCAGCAGCAGCAGCGGCAACAACAACAACAGCAGCAGCTGCTGCTGGTGCCACGTAGACACTCACCCCACGCCTACAGCTCCCTTCCCGTACGGCCTCGCGTTCCCAGACTCAGAATATTTCAGACACTCCCAGACTTTCCCACGCCATCTCAACCCGCCCCCGGCAATCAACGTGGCCACCGCACTGCCACGACCCCGCCGTGGACTCACCCCTGCTCGCCTGCGCGTGCACGAGTTTCCTGAGTTCGACCCCGACGCCTGTTGTATATTTGGAGTTTGCGTGTTCCCTCTCTCTTCCCCGTCGAGGTCGCGTGGATTTTTCTCCGGGTCCTCCGATGTTTGTTTATACTCCACATTTCGAATCAATGCGCGCTTGGAGCAGTGGCTCTTCGCCTGGGGTACAAGCACCCACTGGGGGTGCCAGGTGCCCTTTGTGGGGGCGCGAGACACGGCCACATTTATTTAGAAGGTAATTAATCGAAAACACACATTAAGCACGGGAACATGAATACAACTACTTGAGAACCACAGGGGTGCAAGGCTGCAGTAAAGGTGAAGATCCGCCGGTCTAGAGTGTTTGTCTGCTGCTATACATGTCCACGTGACAAGCCACTTCGTTGAGCTATCATTTGTGGCCAGGTCGTTTCTGAGCTCAATTGGCCTTATCTGGTCAAATAAAAAAGAGTTAACAGTTTAGTTACCTCTCTGTCACCCCCTCTCATATCTCTCCACTCCCCCGCACGTATTTGTCTCTCCTGCAACCGAGGCTTTCTGTCGAAGCCCACAGACAACCTTTGTTCAGTGGGAGCTCGCTCCTTCTCTTCTGCTGCCCCACTTAGTCTGGAATTGTCTCTTCCCAGAGTCCTCTGTGCTGCCCCCTGTACAAATCCAAGCTCCAAGATCTTTTTTTTTCTTGACTCTGCCTGTAACCGACTGGCCTCTTTGTCTCTATAAAATAGACATTCAACACTGTCCTCTGCACTGTCTTGAGACCGGCTTGCATTTAGTTGTTATATTTAGATGCGATATTAATCCACATTTTATCGTGGCATCGCTCTCGTTGTCAAGCAAACTTTTTGGACTCAAATCTTGAGTCGGTTGGGCGGTGCTCAACCGCATTGGTGACCCAGAGTGTCCTACAAAGACTGGGCCCTACCATGGGAATATGGAATTTCCACTAATAGCTTAGGACCACGAACAGGAGAAGAACGCGCGTCCAGTCATCATCATTTGAGCAGAGAGAGATCAATTTGGAGCACAGCAAATGCCCTTATCAATGAAGCCGAACAAACAAACGAAATCATCACCACCACCCACCACCCATCATCATCATAAAAACTCTCTTTCCTACTCACAGGTACATTCCTTGTCGGCACAGAACTTGGTTTTGGAGAGATGGTCCATGAAGCCGGCGGCGCATGGGCGGCCGAGGAGCGCGACGCTCAGGCACAGCGCCGTGCCCAGCAGCAGCACCAGCGGCGGCGGCGTCTTCGCTCGTGGCTGTGCCATGTTGCTTCAGCAGCGACTCGCTCGGTGCCCCTGGCTGACCTGTCGGGCTGCGACTGCCTGCAGCCAAGCGCTTACTCTGGGGAATAACCCCTCTCCCCTCCCCCCCTCTCTCCTCGCTCGCTTAAAGCGTTCACACAGCGATCATCCCTACGCCACCACCCCCTCTCGTGCCACAGAGCCCACCGCCTTCACCGCTGCCCCCTCCTCGCGAGCCCCACCACCGCCACCCAAGACAAAGATCTCCCCCCCCCCCGTGTAGCCTCGACAGACAAGTTGATGGGGGCAAGTGCTGCGAGCGAGTGGCACCTCATGAAGGAGGCGGCACGCCGCACGGGTTGCATTTGTCTCCCCAGTGGCGATGGTTACGCACCGCACCAGGTACTTATTTGAGGCTGAGTCGACCTAGGGGAGGCTCAGGACTGGTTCCGATAATCGTCACCGGGACTCATTTGAGGCTGAGTCGACCACCACCACCACCGCCACTATCTCCAGATCCTCGCCAGCGATTTAATCGCAAGAGCACTTTACCAAACTCCAGTGAGTTGATCGATATTGCCCGTGCCCTGCGCTTTTTTTTGTCTTTGTGTAACGGTTGCAATCGATCACATTGACCATTGCGTGATAAACAATGAAGCGTGTCACGCTCGCGCCTGTGCCCTGCTGGTGTGGCGATTCCCCATCCTTCTCTCTCTCTCCGTCTCTCGCTCAGCAGAGCTGTCAAAGTCGCTAACATCGGGGCGCATATTACGGTGTTGGATGAAATTGCTAAAAAAAATGAATAAAACTCTCACACGAGATTCGATGAAGGAGGTTTGTATTCTTATCCCTGTTTTCTTAAGACAGCAGGAGGCAATTCCGATGTAATTATAATGATCAGTCACGATATTATTATTATGACGACGGCAAGTGGATTTTTCACTGCAGTGTGAGAGTGCAGTGTGAGAAGTTAATATATTTTCATTATCTCGGTCCAGACTCTCTCTCTTGCCTCCCTGGCACAGAGCCACGCTTCGCATCGCTGCATCGCTGTCGTGAGAACGACGCAAACTACGGTAGGCCCACTGAGCTGTACAGCTCTTTTTAAGAAGCGACCTGGCCACAATTGATAGGCCAACGAAGTGGCTTATCATCATGTGTAAATTTATAGCAGCCAAATACTCTGAACGCGTGACATTGATTCTAAATGTGGAGGGAAGGGGGATTAACGGAGGACCCGGAGAAAAGTCCACGTGACCACGGGTCGAGAGAGACACGCAAACTCCAAATATACAGCAGCAGGCGTCAGGGTCGGGATCGAACCCATGACCTCCTGCATACCAGGCGAGGTAGTTAGCATCTCATAGCCACCTTGGCGTCCCAGTTGTGCCGAGGGTGGCTGTAACATTATCACCCAGCGCTGATTGCTGATATAGGGTGGCACAGAAGTCAGGACACATTTATTTTCACATCACACGTCGGGTTATTTATTTAATTTATTTAAACAAATCTTCATACTTCCATTAATATTAAGGCACGCATGAATTAACCTTTTGAAATGAATTTAGGATTCAAGAAAGATAACTCTTTGAACACTCAGCAATATATGTTTCGTCTCAATCCGGTCAATTATTCTGACCATTTTTAAATGTCACCTGAAAAGGATGGAGAGACATGGATAGTGATAGAGATAATAGATACAATATTACCTTATAGATGAAACAATTAAAATATGTTAATTCCATTGTTAAGGTCAATTATAATAACAACCCTGTAACGTGCATGCAATGCGGCACTAACGATCGATCGTGAAACCAATCCACTGCTCGATAGAGGCTTCTCAGTGCCGTGTCAGTCGCGGCAATATGTTTGACCGGAAGCATGGCATCATCTGACACCGTGACGTCAAAGCCCAGGGGGGCCCCCCAAAGCACAGGGCCCGGGGCAGTCACCCCGATTCACCGTGGACCCTACGGGACGGCTCTGCCCACTGCATGCAAGCGGTGGGAGTACACACACTCCCGCACCTGCGATTTAGCAAGGTTGGCTACGCACGGTGCGAAAGAAGTTCAACACGCATGCGCACTTCGTCCGTCCACATGCGATCTGCCGATCGACTGAATGTGCTCCACCAAATGTGTACAGGATTGAAGCTTTGGGTCGGGGAGGGGGGGGTTAACAAAAAAAAAACCTGCACAGTTTTGTCAACTGCCGCATCTGGAGATCAAATGAGCTGAAAGAAGTAAACTTCAGTGTCGAGCTGATAGCAAACAACCGCTCAGACCGGGGAGTCGCGCCTACGGACTACGATGCCCGTGCAGCTATCGATAGCCTCCTCACAAATCCATAATAAAGGTTTTTTTTTTTTTTGGGATTAGATCGTTCAAATATAAATGTTGTGTCGTTAAACCTGCCACCACCCGACACAGCCACTTAGCAAGGTGTTTCACGTAAACAAAAACGTGCCAAACATTTGCTAGTTCGGCACACCGCTGTGTTGGAGAGTAAACCCACGACATTTTCGCTGGGTGATAACAACAACATCAACCAGCATCATCAAGCGATAGCCAGAACTGGCTATGGCCACACTCGAACGTCGTACTCGAATTGAAACTGTTGTGTGTTTACTCTGCAACGCACCGGTGTGTGCTGGAGTAGTAACTAATTGGCGCGTTTCCTTTGCGTGACAGACCTCACCAATTGGCCGTGTCGGGTGGTGGCGGGTTTCACGACACATTTATATTCACACGATCTAACCACCGGAGGGGTAACTTTTATTATGGATAACATTGGTCGCGGAAAGCCTCCGACCGACGACTCCGTCTCAAACCCCAACATCGGCGAAGCTACTCTTTGGTTCTTTCGGTAAAGTCACGTAGGTGAAAAAATAAATGAGAATAAAAATAAAATAAAGTCACCTACGTGACTTTACCGAAAGAACCAAAGAGTATGGATCTTTGCAGTCACGAAAACTTCAAATCTGGAATCGATGAAGCTGTCTCGAGTTTCTTCTCACCCGGGTGCCACCTCCCTCGCTCGCCCCCCCCCTCGCCACCATCGACATGTCCCACCTGGGTGTCGCTGGCACAGGGGAGACGGTGGCGAGAGTGGAGATGGGGGGAGGTGTCACCCTGGGCTTTCTCACCGAGGAACCAATGTCACGTCCGAGACGTCTTGCCACGTCGCTGTGAAGACAACTCGCTTCGCTGTTGTTGTTGCTGCTGCGAAAGTTCTAAAATCAGTTACGTTTTACCAACCTGCGTTTGATTTGTCAGCTTGATGATCATAATCGCAATTTTTTGGCAGCAAGCAAGTGAATGATGTTAGCTCGGGACATCAATTAATGACGTTCGCTCAAGAACCATTACAAGATATATATATGTGTTTAATGTTGGATGTTGATGATTAACACCGGCCTTGGCCAATCCACTGCTGGATGAAGGCCTCCCCCACGCCGTCGCCATCCCTCGCAGACCTGCCATGTTAGCGCGGGTTTCGTTTCAGCCGGAGGCGTCAGTCCGTGGCGGTGACCCAGAAGATACCAGCACGTTCCATGCAGTCGACCTGATCTTAAAGGTGCATTGAAAAATGTTGATACTCCGACTGATGCTCCTACTGTTGTGGAGCGACTCATGCAGCCAGCTATGGCTGCAGAGTTTGGTAGTACATGTTGTTTACGTCGTTTATTGTGAAAATTCGGTCACAGTTCCTGTGACCACTGTTTCATTGCTTTTATGGCTTTATTTTGGTGATTTTTGAAAAGTTTTTCGGTTTGGCCATATTTGTTTGTTGTAGTACAGAGTTAGACTGATGGCCTTAATCTAAGTTGTCTTGTGGTTGTTGTTGTTGTTATTTAACTTGCATCCCACTGGGATTTTTTGCACACAGCGTTGGTGTACGGTGCTTTTTCTGCAATATTTTGCGTCTTCTCTTGGATTTTCTGTTTGCACTCAGTCACATAGTCACTTTAAGATGTTTTCTTGTTCATGTTTTTGTTTTTTGTTTGTTGCGGTTGCACCCGATTCAAGAGCCGAATGGCTCACAGGGCTATACCTAATAAATGAATTCTAGATTTGAAGCTTTCGTGACTGCAAGGATTCATATTCTTAGGTTTTTTCGGTAAAGTCACGTAGGTAAAAAATTAAAGTTAATAAAAGTAAAATAAAATAAAAATCACGACGTTTCGGAGGCAACACAAGCTTCCGTCTTCAGGTGGAACCGTCAAAGCCACGACAGCTGTATCACGTTTACCTACGTGACTTTACCGAAAAAACCTAAGAATACTAATAAATTAACTTTGAACTTGAACCTCGGCCTCATGGGGCTGCTGGCTACAAATCTTCGTGCCTACCGCAGTCTCGACCGACGGGCCAGAAACTATTCAGCGAGAATAATTAAGCCCCAGATGTTAAGTGTGTAATAATTAATTAATCGGTTTTATCGATGAACATGAGCCATTACTTTCACAATAGATGATGCACAAATCGAACTGTGCGTTTAAAAATAAATACCGACTCTTTACATGCCATTACAGGCAACTTTCTGTGCAAATTTTACCTTTGAAACCTTTATTTCAATGAGACTGAACAAACGCAAAAATATACGAGAGAGAGAGACACACACAAATAAAAACGAAACGTAGACACAGGGCAAATAAAAACCACATTCTTAAATCGAATTATGACTCGGAAATGTGCCAATTTATACAATCTTGGTGAGGTGGGAGAGCAGGGTGGAATTGGTAAATCTCTTCGGTCGTTATACTGTTATCAATCTGTCTTCGAGAGCAGATTGCTTACCTCCGAACTCAATTTGTTTCGTTATAATTTTGGATGCAGGAGGGAAAACCCCGAGATGTCTCTGGAGGCTAATGATCAGGCGTGTAATGATACATCGATTAATTGATTCACATTGATTCCGTCGCTTCGGATGTGCGCCTTGAAGCAAGGCGGGGTAACAGCCGGTGATTTACGACGTCTGCACGTGAAATGAAAGCGATGCAAACGCGACGGGTGGACACCCAGACGGATCGGGTGCCGACGCTGAATTATGACAATTCATCCAATTAGTGTGGGCACGTTCGGTCGTGGATTAGCCGATCGATCACATCGGCTGTTAATAAAGGTGAGTAGGGTTGGGGCTAACGTCGCTGGAAGGGGACGGTGACCGTGTGGTGGTGATTCAACGACGGAATGGACAGCCAAACGAGGTGAACACGCTGAGAGGTCATCCACCATGGGAACGGAGCGGTGAAATCGGCTCGTGTGGCAGGAGCGGCGACAGGGAGCGTAGCGAGGCGGTGTCAGCCTGGGGAAGACCGTCATCCAGCAGTGGATGGGTTGTATTAGTCATTGTACGTTTCAGTCCGTGCAATTTATCTGGTCATTTTTGGGTGGCCCAGGTCACGATTGCCAGTGAGACTCTCCATGCTACTCGCGCGAGTTCTCGCCTGCTTCAACAAATACACGCTTGACGTGGCCGACGATTAACCGTCAGCCACGTCAAGCTAACTACAAAAGGCAGTGGTGTACTGAGATGGTGGGCGGCCTTGAGTGGTGACGTGCCTCCATCACACAAAACAACGGGCGCGCAATCACTCCGAATTCGGCACAGAGGCTGCAGCAACAGCAGCGGCGGCGGCGACGGCATCGTCGAGTGCTGGGCAAGAGGATGTCGCTTTGAATCGACTTCGGAGGGAGAACTGCGGTCAGTTGACGTGGCGCGACACGCCGCTGCTGTCTGTGACGAGTTGGGGATGGCTGCTCCCTTCGACCCCGAGTTGCAATCGGAGATAAACTACAAAGGGAACATCACAGTAACAACAACAATAATAATTCTCATTTGGCCCGCGGTTTGCGTCACGGCGCTAAGTGAAATGTGGCTGTCGGCGTGGATTTGTCAACAACAACAGTTCCCGGGTCATTTCTGAGCCTCGCATTTTACAATCGAGTAACAAAAAAGGAATGATGATGATAATAATACAGCACATCCTCTGAAAGGCTGCAATCAGGCAATGCAGGACGATGTAGTGGAGCTATTCAGTCCTCTCTTATTTATTCTCACGTTCAAATAGAACAACTTTATGCGTTATTGCCTCGGGGAACAGATTGTATAATTCATCTTATTATTCAAACAACAACAACGGCAGTGCCATACACATCGACCCGACTCTCGCATCGAATTGCGATGCCGAATCTTGACATTTCATTGTCTCGTTGGGGGTGAAATCATGGGTGGAGTTTGGAGGGGGGGGGCACAAGGGGGTGGGGCATTGTTACAACAAATTGCCCCCCCCCCCGTACCCCCCCCCAAACTGAACACATTCATTAATTTATCTTCAGTAGTTTACAATTAAGATGACTAATTCATTATATGCCCCCCCGATTCATAATGTGAGGGACAACGTGAACTCCTGCTCCCACCCCCACATATAGAAGTCAGACTCCGCCTATGATTTAACATATTTTACCGTAATTTATATAATGCCTATTGCAGAGATGGCAACGACTTGGGGAGGCATTCATCCAACAGCGGATAGACAATGGCCGATGACGATGACAACTACAGTGGCATCTCGTAGAATAAGACTAACAATGATTGTTGTGTATGTTGTAGGCAGCCGCATTGACTGTAGCCCTGTGCTGTGGGGTCACGTGGCTCTCTGCAAGGTGGGTGACATGCCACGACAGAGATGTTTGTTGTTGTAACAATGTCCATTGTCATCCCGACATCCGTTGACAATGATATTCCAGCGGCAGAGAAAAGTGGGGGTTTTTTTTATTCCACATTTACATCAATCAATTTAACAATGCAAAGAAATCTAAATATGCTTACACTGGGACACGTTTCATATGGTGCCTTTTCAGTGCGTGCTTTGGTTATTTAATTTCCTTAAACGACAGATACGATAGCTGTTTTTTTTATTGCATCGAGATACAAAACTGAATAATTTGAACACAAATTTGAGGATCTCAACAGCGAGCCCGTAGACGGGGGGCAGCACGGTTCGTGCGGCAAGTCTCCACCTCGACAAACATCAACAACAACAACATCAACAACAACAACAACATCAACAGCCATGCCCTGGTCTCTCAGTCGACCGTCCACGGCCGGTGGGTTACACGAGTGAGTCGACAAAAGTGAGTCTACGAGAGTGACTTTGTAAACCGTGGACGGAAACAACCCCACTGCTAACCTCTCTTGCCAACGCAGACGATCCAGTGAATGGTCACAATTCACAGGCCGTGATTTGTCTCGCGTGTACTCTTGTGTGTCTCATCACGCAATTCGCCCGTCTCGCTCGCCAATGTCTCTCTTGTATCTTCTGTCCGCCCGTTTCCTCGCCTACCGCCCGCCTCGTTTAACACGTAATTTACGCACACACATCGTAAACAACGCATTGTTACTCGCCTCATTGTACGCGTGAATTGCTGAGCATTAGCAATCGAATTCAATCGATGAAGCCACGTGTCGTTGCGCGCCTACCGCCTCCACGTTTCGTCCACCGTCTTGGCCCACGTCGACGTTTTTGCACAACTTGTGAACTTTTCGTCTCCCCGATTTATCGTCGCGCCAAACGCCGTGACCATACCGCCGCGCACCGCACTCGGTGGTCACCGGTTCGATCTCTCAGCGCGGCAGTTGAATCATAGGTGGAGGTGTCTTAACCCCCCCCCCCCACACACCTATATCCACGCAGCAGTGTAAATGAGTTCACCACAGTAGAGCGGGTTCACCAGAGCGGTGGGGTAAAGCGTGCGTACTCCCACCTCTTCCACGGTGGCTGACCAGCGTGGAAGAGTAGGCCAAGTGTCCTTTGGGGGGGGGGGGGGGGCTTTTAGTTGCTTACAATTACCGGCTGCAACTTTATTATTTTTTTCACATTTTTTAAATTATTATTATTTTTCTATCTACGTGATTTTACCGAAAGAACCAAAGACGACAGTTTGTGTAAATTGCGCGGTCACTGATGACGCGCGCCACGCGGTCGAGGCCATTTCCTTCTTGGGATTTCTTGCGCAGGTGAAGTAGCGCATCATCTCGCGACTGAGAATGGCCAGCCGTGAGGTGGCACGCCACGTGGGCGATTTGCGAAGTTAATTTCACTCGGGGAGGTGGGGGGGGGCCTCGTTACATGCAGCACAAGCGGTGTGGCAGAGCGACCTTTCGATCACAAAAGACACCAAGGGGCCGTCCATAAATGACGTCACGCGATTTTGGACGATTTTTGATCCCACCCTCGTCACACGACGTCACAAAAAGTCAGACCCCACCTCAAATATGACGTCACAAAGCTCTGCCCCCCCCCCCAACCATAAGACATGCTTCAAATCGCTTTAAACTATTGTCATTGTAGTGCGTATTTAATGTGTCGCTGCACTCTGATGTTGTAGGAGAAAACATTTATTAAAAAGTCTATTTTATTAAGTAGAACGTGTTGTCTATATTTATTTAAAGTTGCGCATTTTTCGGTGACGTCACATTTCTCAAACCCCCCCCCCCCCTCGTCACACATCTTCACAAATGTCTGACCCCCCCCCCTAGGTGCGTGACGTCATTTATGGACGGCCCCCAACGTTGTGCTGCGCTGAGTTTCGATCCGCCGAATGAAGTGGTAAAACAAGCAAACACCTCCTCCCACAGGATTGGCTGTAGAGGAATTGTCAAAAAATCTAATAAAATCGTACTTTTGCTATTTGCACCGCTCTTACATTGCAAATAGGCTGTCACGAAAGAGCTGTGTTCCACGGTGGAGTACATTCCGTGCCCCCAGTACGGGGAGATATTTGCTCCGTTGATTTTACCCAAATGAAAAATTCCCAGGTAATTACAATCCGAATTTGACGAATTGCCACTCTCACGAGAATGACGTCACCGGATCTTTAACGTCCGCTTTGGAGCAACGCTTCACCTCCGATTAGCATGGTTGGCTATGTACGATGTGAAAGAAGATTAGTATACATACAAGCATGCGGTGCACGTTTTTAATTAACGCACCCGCAGTATTAACCAGGGCGGCAGTTTAATTGAACCACGCGCCACTGCGACAATTGGCGAATCCACTCCGACTCGGCCACGTCGCTTCAAACATGGCTGTAAAAAAAACAACGCTCATTTGTCACTCACGGAACTGGGATTTCGCCAAATCAAGCTGTAGAATCAGATGTAATATGACGGGTTTATTGTGCGAGTCACTGATGAGGCCATCAACCCGTTCGACTTGAGAACCCGGTTTGAGCAACAGGGGGACTGCTCAGTTTCCAGCTGAGGGTCTCAGCGGTGTCATTATATTAAGGGCCAGATTGATTTATGTGCAAAGTGGGATTTGAACAATGAGGGGAAGGGAGGTGGAGGGGGGGGTTAGTGAAACATCCAGTGACCTGGTTGAATCAATCATAGTCGATGTACATGACAACTTATTTTACCTCTGGAAGCCACTGGAGGTCTTCGTGCACAGGCTCTGCCGGCTCAATGCCTGACGCCACCACAGTTGCCAACCTTAACGATCTTCAAAACATCAACACATGCTTCCTCTGCCCTCCCAAAACATTATATTGTGGCACAAAACAAATTATTAAACAAATTATTAAGCAAATTATTTAGTGATGCTCCTGCTGCTTTGACAGAGATGCACAGGCACAGTTAACAACAACAACACATCTTCTTGGTTCTTTCGGTAAAGTCACGTAGAAGGGAAATAATAAAATAATACAAATAAAACATGATAAAATAATTCTCACGACGTTTCAGCCACAACGCAAGCAGCCGTCCTCATTGTTGTGGCCGAAACGTCGTGAGAATTATTTTATGATGTTTTATTTTTATTATTTTATTATTTCCATTCTACGTGACTTTACCGAAAGAACCAAGAAGATTAATCCCTGCAGTCACGGAAGCTTTAAATCGAAATTTAACAACAACACACTCACCAATAACAACTCTGTGTGTGTGCCTTAAAAAAATAAAAATATATAATAGGCGACGTTTCGTGCAGTGGCCCTTCCCAATGGCGCATAGAGAGGCCAGAGAGGTAGAGTGGCTAATAACCCATGGGATATGTCGTCTTGCTGAGATATCAACTGCCCTCCCTGCAAAGACCCAACCCACACGTGACGGTCCTTGTTTTGCATTTTGCATTTGATAGCTAAGCAGAACTAAAGGTCCAATCGTTTGAAAATAGCAACCCGCGAGCATACGGTAGCTGCTCTGACGCACTGACCCATTTATTTCGCCCCTTTTGTGAGAGGGGGGAGGGGGGGAGTGCTTCGGCTGTCCAGCGCTGTGCGGTGATCGTGTTGCTGAGCCCCGATCGAGGCAGCCCACGATGCAGCGCTACGCCGAGGTGGATTGTTGGGGCGAGTGACCCCGTGAGCTGCGAGGGAGACGCCCGTTTCGATCGTACGCGCCGGGGACTCCACTTAGCACCGCGGCGGCACGAGGAACATTCACTTCTAACCGCGTCACTATTGACGAATGTGTTGAGTTTTTATTTTAGTCTGTATCTCGGGGCATGATAAGGGCCCCAGTGAGTGGTTTGGGGTGGCAACCCAGGGCTTCCGTCCCACTGTAGCCGGCCCGGAATGAATGCGTAGCCCAATTGTTGAACACGAAGGAAGCAGTGGCGGCTGGCGGCTGGCTGGCTTACTTTTGTGGTGGGGTGGTACCGGCGCCGCAGCCTTGGGGGCATCAACCCCCCCCCTGCCCCCCCCCCCTGACCTGGCCCCCCACCCCTCCCTCTCCTCACCGCCCCGAGCGAGCTGATGACCGCACGGGTTTGGTGTTGACCTGGAGAAGCTCCTGCACTCGAAGGCAAGAGGCAATTCAACCACCCGGGTCGTCCAAAGCTGATTGCGGGGCAATGGTGCAGCCCAGACACTGCTGTAGTCGTCGTTATCGTCACAAGATAATAAAGCGAGGGGTATGTGGTGCAGTGCGTGTTATATGGCAGGTGGGGAGCGGTGGTGTAGCGGTTAGCGCCTACGCTGCGCTACGAACCCGCTCGCGGCCAACACCAATGACGATTATCTGAACCTACCCTGGGCTTCCCCTAGGTCGACTCGGCCTCAAATGAGTACCTGGTGCGGTGTGTAAAAACACTGGCACTGGGGAGACAAAGACGGCCGGGCGTGGTGCTGGCCACCCACCCCTTCGAGTGCTGTGCCGGTCTTCATAGGTGCTCGATAATAGCACTTGCCCCAATAGTCTGTTACAGGCTGTGCGGGGGATCTTTGTCTTTGTTATATGGTAGGAACAGGGCTGGGGTGTAAAGCATTGTATTTACAGCTGCTTTTAGAAAACATACATTTGCCTTTTCTAGACAGTACTGTACTGTGTGTGTGATTTCCGTCAGCAGCAGTCGATCAACAATCCACTGCTGGATGACGCGGCTCCTCAGGACATGTATCATGTTGTGCGTATGATGTCAAATGTAGGTATTACAAACAATAAATCAAGTGTGTGCGACGGAGGTGCACCCATGGGGACGCCGTGGAGGGGCTGCGGACAAGCGGGAACAATGTATGCCCCCTTCTGAAATTTGTATCTGTAAAATTGCAAATATATATCTCGTAAATGTTGACAATTTTCGAATTTGTAGCCATTTATCTGGTTACGTCACTGATGTGCGTCGTACATCACGTCGTGAGCTAAATACAAAAAACACCCCCAGAACTTTAAAATAACGAAACTTTTTATTTTACCAGATATTGCCCACTGAGCTATGTAGCTGATGATAGCTGAACGAAGTGTATCAGTATGTGGACATTTATAGTTTGTCAAATGCTCTCAACGCATGTTTCTAAATGTCGAGGGAAACCCGGAGGACCTGGAGAAAATTCCACGCTACCACGGGGAGAACGTGCAAATTTCAAATATACAGCAGCAGGCGTCAGGGTCGGGATCGAACCCACGACCTCCTGTGTACCAGGTGAAGGAGTTAACATCTCGCCACCGCAGCAAAAATGTCATCTCATCGTGCCAGAGATCGTTCAGATGAGATGACACCACAGATGTGTTGCCTGCGTGAGTTTAATGTTGCCCCTCAGATTATCTAGCTAATTGCTTTTTATCCGATTTGATGACATTATTAGTTCGTGACTGTTTGGAACGCGTGGAATGTCGTGCCTCACCACAGCCGTGAGCTGACGTGCATTGTTGCGTCACGCTCTGGAGATTTCCCACGCGTCAAATGCAACATCCAGTGATGCATTGTATCCCTTTAGAACTCGCCCTGTTCAACACATTCATTTCCATCAATTACCACGCTTTCACGTGATTTCGATGCGGTCTTTGGTGTCACGGTTGAGACTGCCAGCTCGCTAAAATTACACTCCTAACTATTTAATCGCTGGCGGCTGCCCAGACGAGATGCTATGACCTCGACGAATGATGCAAGTGCTCGGACTTGGCCATTGCAAGCGTCCTGCATCAGCCAGCCATCTCGTTTATGGTTATTATAAAGCTCGCTTGAACGTAGCAAAGAGAGTCGTAAAGTACCATGATGATGATCACGATAATGATTTTCAGTTCTTTGGCAATCGACTGCTGGATGAAGAACTCTGCATGCCCCACTGATCATTGAGGGGGGTGGGTTGTTTGACCATACTTCACCACACTGGTCAGTGCACTTTGGTGAAGTTACGGTAACGTGGGTGACATCGCTTGCCAATGATGTGATCTGTGGCTGGCAAGCAAAGTGGGGTCACTGGGTGCACAGTGCATTGCGCGAACCACTGTGTCAGTGCTCCGTTATGATAACGCTATTTTAATTTGGTCACCATGACGTAGGATGCCACATACTATTGGCAGTGCCGTTGCACGCATTGTATGATGGTGACCCGAGTTCAATTCCCGTCCGCAAGCGAGCAATCGGTGGCGAGTGATATCCGAACCGGTCCTGGGTCTCTCCCCCCCCCCACCCCACCCCCTTAACCAGTCTGCACTGACCAGCGTGGTGCAGTTTGGTCACACAGCAGGGCGTAGGGAGGGTGGATTGACAAAGGGCCGTACGTTATTATTCACTCATTTCCCTGTATATGTATTTGCATGACCGATTCTGTGAGCACACACTGTGATCGTTCTTTTGCGTCACTGGGTACTATGATTGCTCGGCGCAAGAATGCCCCTCTGTGCCTCGTGTTTACTTAAGGCAGCCGGATCACCAAGCTGCCAGTATACTCAGCGCCGAGTCAGTTTGTACAGAGTCCACACGGCCCGAGTCCCGCAGGTGACTGGTAAGTTTGACAGAGAAATGCCAAAGTGCGCTGTCTGCTGTAAAGTGAACTTTAACGGTCCTGTGACCGAAATGGAGATTCACCAATGGAATCCGTTTGTGCTCGGTGGACCCTTTACATCACAGTGCAAGAAAAATATAACCGACGCAACTCGTAACGAATCAAAATATTGGCCGTGAAAAGTTGGCGTATGCATTCACAGTTCCGTGACATCGAGCGAATGTTCAGCCCTTTGTGAGTGAAATCTGGGTTATGATGACCGCCACGCAATGCTCTCTGCTCTTTACAATTAAATTATCATCGTAAACGGCCGATATTAATCCACAATCGCAAAGCCAGAATCGGAATATTTATACTGGGGGAATCCGATCACAGATGTCCAGTATGATAATTGTTTTTTTACCCTTCTATCTGGCACCAAAACTGACACCTTTTTTTATAAGGAGTCATGTTTGCATAGACCACAATACCTGCAGTCATAATGCAAAAAAACCATAACTCTGATAATGTGTGCACTGTCCTTGAAGTTGATTGGTCCACACCCGAGACAGCTTTCCTTAGAGCCTAGTCGCACATGGGTTGGACCAGATGACGCCAAGACTAGGCTCTAAGGAAAGCTGTCTCGGGTGTGGACCAATCAACTTCAAGGACAGTGCATACATTATCAGAGTTATGTTTTTTTTTTGCATTATGACTGCAGGTATTGTGGTCTATGCAAACATAACTCCTTATAAAAAAAAGTGTCAGTTTTGTTGCCAGATAGAAGGGTAAAAAAACTATTATCATATTTTTTACTGGCAAATGAGGTTCCAATGGTGAGATGTCCAGTAGTTTTTGCAGGTGTCCAATCCACTGCTGGATGAAGGCCTTCCCGTAGTCGTCACCATCCCTCGTGGTCGCCCGATGTATAAAGAGTCCTCCCAGCACCTGCACACGCGAGCTCCGTTCACCGCTTGGTCTCTTCCGGTGGACGTCCTCTCGAGCGCATTCTCTCCCTTGGCTGCGACTCGGACATCGGTCTCGTCCACCGGCCGTCGACCCTTCACCCGACGCAGTTCTGCTCAAGCTTTGTATCTATGTTTGTTGAACTTTTTTCGCGCCGTACGTAGGCAACCGTGCTAATCGGCGGCGCGATTTTATCAACGCTAAAAAAAGCGGGTGCGTTTCAATCTTGAATGCGTTCTCTTAAATCCACGTGACCTCGTTCCCTCTTTCAATCCGTCGACGAAGAAAATGGGGGTGAATTTTTGTTTGACAATTTGTCGAAAGAAGCGTGTAGTCAAATTTGCATGCATATTAATTGAACCGTGATTTAGCAATGCATTTTAAGATGATGGCACAAGTCAGCTCTATAAAATATTACGAGGATGGCGGTTGGTGCAGAGAGCATGTAATAATGAAAACGACCCCTTTATTGCTTTACAAAAGGATCATTGTAGTCAGCTCCATAATGACAATAAAAATGGTCCAGTGGAAACATACACGGGGGGTTTATTACGGCGCTCAATTTTCACCATTAGCATTTTTACGCCTCTCAGTATAAAACAAAACATTTAATGTAATTAAATCGTTCTGGCCATTTGAGCAAAAAAAAATCAATTGCTTCATAACGTTCAGCCGTGACCGGGGTTCCGTCCTACGGAGCCACTAAACAACTAAAATACCCGCGCGTCTTCCGTTTTGTCCAAGGGCGGAGTGGGTGGGCACGGCGATCCGACGTGGTCACGGCGGCCACGGACCTCACAGCCACGTGCCGTCCATCGTCGCACGCTGCCACATTCCACACGAGGCCTCGTCCGCGAATTCATTCCACACTTTTGCCGGCGTTGAAGCGAGGAGTGCGAGGTGCTGGGCGCGCGTGTTCGCCTTGTCGACCCCCCCCCCTCCACTCTCTCTACCAATAACCACCCCCCTCCCCACCACGTCGCGTATTCGACCATCGCCTAAATCCGCCGTGACCGGTTAACCGCTCGCACCCAGCGCTGGATTTGTGCGTGGCGGAGCAGTCAATTTTGCAAGTAATTAATTGACGTCTTCACGAACAGCAATGCCTCCTTAATCTCGCGTGCATTTGCGAATATTTAGCGTACGGTTGAGCATTTCCCTCCACGTCTGAAGCTGCTTGCAATTTCTGTTTGCCCGCTCCCCTTTTTTTTGCACGTATCCGACCTTTCCACCTGCCCCTGTGAGTCGGATACGCGGCGGTCGTACTCTGCATGGAACACGAATGATATGCAACAATAATGATCAAATCAAGAAATAGCAACCTCCAGTATTGTACAGCTCTTTGTCGATTTACTGCTGGATGAAGGCCTCCCTTTGTCAATCAAAGAGGTTGTTTGACTATACCCGCCCGCGATGGTCACTGCGGGTTGGTTAAGGGGTGGGAGGATGGTGGCCGGGCTTGGTTCAGATTTCCCTCGCCACTGATTTCAACCATCAAACTCAGGTTGCCAGGTTCATAGCACAGCGCGCTAACCACTGCACCACCGCTCCCCACCTACCATACAACACGTACTGCACCATATACTCCCCCCCCCCCCCCCGCTTTATTATCTTGTGACAATAACGACTACATTTTTTTATGGGCTGCAACATTGCCCTGCGATCAGCTTTGACTCTCTGGCCTCACAGTACGCCGTGAAGAGGTGCCCTTGCTCAACACGTCACCCATTATATGTATTTATATTTAAAAGTAGCGTTATTGATGAACGTATTGAATTGTTTTCAGTCACTGTGGAGCAGAGTTGGAATATCCGATGTTTATAGAAAGGTTGACTGTACTGATTATAATCAATTAGATCATTCTACTATATATACTGGAGGAATCAGGTCACAGTACACTACATCGTCTTCGATCGTAATATATGGTGCGTTGGTCTTTGACGTCAACTTTGGAGGAAGTGGCGTGCTTGTGTCTCTTCCGAAAGGTGATTTCCAGTCAGTTGCCTCCCCACAAGAACTACTTCTGGGGTCGTTGCGCCATCTGTTTGACTCCCGAGTGAGCGTGACGCCAAATAGGCGGCCCTCAATTAATTTCCTGTTGAGATTCACCGACTAAGTCGCCGTTGGCAGCGCACACAGCTGAAAGATCGATTGTAAGTAGCTACACGGACCCGTGTCTGCGAAACATGGAGCGTTTGGGCAGGCACTCCTTCAACCACCTGGCTTCCTGCATTACGCAACGATCTTCCTGTTAACATCAGAATGGGCAGATAGTTTTAATGTTTGTAAACGTGTGTTGAAAGGTCCACGACTTCAGTGCATCTTGGTGGGTTTCTGCTTTTGCCGCGTTATTTCTTGATTCGACTGCCTGGTCTTGTTGATAATTTGTAGACGCATTCATTAGTTTCAATTATATTGCCTCGGATACACTAATATGTCGTTTTGAACTATATGCCTTGTATTGTATATCGTCCAAGTGTTGGTCATTAGTGTCAATTGTGTATGTAAAGCGCTCTTGAGACGCCCTTATTGATGCGAAGTGCTCTATATAAATGACAAAGGTAAGTGATGAGTTCCCGAGTTTAGTGCATGGGGTGTGTGGGGGGAATTAAAGAGCTATGTGCAGCAGATAAACAAGGCAATGGAATTGGTATGGAGAGTGATCACCGACAGGTAACATTGGTAGGTCAGTGGGCAGGTGGAACAACGCGTAACCCTCCTGATAAGTATTGACCATTAAATCGCGGGAACAAGTGGCAAAGTGAATGCACAGATGACGAGAGAGGGGCAAATTAGGACTGTGAGTATATTTTATAATTAATTATTCCGTGAAATTTGATTGCGTGGCTTCAATGCGCCACAAAGTATCTGACAATATAATCTGCGAAGCTACTGATTTGGAGAGCGTTCAGAGTTACTCATCAGTGGAGGCAGCTGGGTTGATCGGAGGTCCAACACTTGTCAGAGCACTGAACTGTGTACTGCTGACAACCTAGGTTCGAATCCAGGCCACGGCGGGTGATGAAGCCAGGATTCGAAGTGTGTTATGTTTGTAATTTTAGCTTGATAAGCAATTGGTGCATAACAATTATTTTCGACGTGGAAATATTTATCTCACTGTATGCATATATGTGGTGGTGGTGTTGTTGTTGTTGAATAACGCTTACGTGTGTGTTAAAGTTTGGCCCGCCAAAGGTATTTCAAGATCATCTTCGGCCATCAGGAACAAAAACTTTCATATCCTTGATTTAGTACTTTCTTTGATTGATGTGTGAACTCTCCGTAGCCACACACACGCGCGCGTATTTATAAAAAACAAAACATTAATTCTTTGTCGCAGCAAATCGTATTGTTGTCTCATTGCTTATGGATGGCGATTGGGCATAACATTAGGGATAGCTACTGCGCATAGCAATTGTGTACCCAGTCACGTTGGTTTAATATTCTATGCACTGCTGGCAACAGCGATGCCAAACCTGGTTCACGTTTTTCCCATTTAAGTGCTACTGGGACATGCTCAGAGTGTACTGTCGACATGAAACATAGGTTTCTGTGGCCAATACCACGATCCGTGTATTTATTTGTTTTAGGACATGTCGTGAAAGATGTCAGGTAGCCTACTCAGAAATTGAGACGATTACCCGATGAAACTCGAAGCAGTCAAATATGTCGTTTGTTAAATTTAGTCGTGAGAAATCTTAAGCAGCTGGCGACGAACTTCATTGGCCACAATTTAATCGATGCATTGGCACGTATAAATTATGTTGTTGTAAACGTGGCAATCTTGTCGGGCGGGGGATGATTCATGGCAAGGATTTTGGCATAAAACTACTACCACGTGGCATAACTGGGAAAACGTGGATCTGCATACTATTTGTATTGTCGCCAATGAATTGCTTTAATTTCGATCAGTAAGAGAACCCTCTTTGTCGCATACAGGGCAATGTTACACATACACTGTGGAGTTGCAATCCACAGGTTCAAAACCAGGGCTCAGGTTCAAAACCAGGCCTCTTCCCAATTGACGGAAGGTTATACGAGGCACGTGTTTGTCATCAGACATTGCCAGTTTGCATTCTCCGATAAACTTTTATTTGTCGTCGGACATATTTTGAATTTCTCTATCTCTTAAGATCTGTCTGGTCAGCATTTAAACATTTCAGAATTGCAAACAGAAAGCCTTTACTTTCGGTGGCGTTAACGCTTATGCGGCGCTAACCCAAATCCTAACCCCTTTACGGATATGTTCCTTGATAAATTTAGTTTTTAGACTTTTGCCCATTTAGATAGTGCTCGTGGACTTGATTGATTAATTTGAAGATTTGTTTTAAGTCTCTTCATTATTATTTTTCACTTTCAGGCAAGAGATGACACATTGCCAGGAGAGAAGCACTTTTACTGTGGAAAAATAAATGACCACAATATGGAAGTAACATTACTCTCACTCGTTTTTTTATTGTTGAACTAAGATACCCTAAAAACATGCACGCATGTTTTTTATTCGGTATTAAAGCACTTTTTCATTCCCAAGCCGAACTCTTGCTTGGCAATAACGTTTAAACGAAATTACTTGGAGAGTGCTGGCTATGATGTGTAATTAGGGGCATAAAAGGCTTCTAATAACCGATTTATAATTCAAATGTTATACGTGAAATGTGAAAAATCAGTTAATGGCCATTTTGAGTGTGGAGAAAATATTGCAAGCAGTAGTTGAAGGAAATGTCCCTTGAAAACATTTAAATACGTCAAAGGCGCAGTCCTGAAATAATCCTGCTCACGCTACTGTTGGAGGCAATGCCTGCGCTGTGGGGGCTCTAAACAGAGCCCCTCTGGAGGGTATTTGGCCTCCTCTTCCACGCTGGTGGGCCACACGCCGTGGAGTTGTGAGAACCCAGCCCGTTATCGTCACCAGACGAGACCTGCTGTTCGGCTCCGGTGTGTACCCATTTATGCCACTGGGTGGACAAAGGGCGGTGTCAAGAAACGTAATTTTAGTTTGAACTGCCGTAATGTCAAATGTTAAATACTGGTGATCTCAGGATTGCAAGTCCAGCGTGCTATCCATCACACAAATGTATAATTGTATATAAATACCATTTTGTTGTTGTTGTTGTTGTTGTTATAAAATGAGATATTCACACATGTCTATCTCTAGTATACCACCCAGAATGCATTGCAGTAACGGTTGTACTTGCTTTACGAATACATATTACAAAATCTACCCTCTTCATATTCTCAAAGGATAGACCATTTCCTGAAACACCAATTGACATTTTGATAATAAAGAATGTTTAGTGTGCACGCTTGATGGCTGTTAATAACTAGCAACCTCCCCCCCCCCGTGTAATTGAAAAGAATAAATATGAAGGAAAGGGGGGAACGCTGTTTATTTCCCAAAAGTTGCCAAAACAGCACGTAATAATTGGGCACAATTTTGCTGTAATCGATGTTTTTATGCCCCCTCCCCCTTCAGTCTAAGTCCAGATTTGAAGATAGTTTGGGACAGGAAAGTAGAAATAAATGATCACATATCTTGGCCCACTGATCTTTTGTTTTTAAACAGCAGCAATGTTGGCCCTTTAAGCCATCATATGGCACTAGAATGTATACAACCCGACTTTGTACTGCCTTGGTACGGATATGGTCACACGGTTTTAAATGCTTCGTGCGGAGCGACAGGCCAGGTAGGCGACTTCCAGCCAGCATTGCGCAGACGATAAGAAGATAATGCCGCTCCACTGATTCGGAGTTGAGACCTCTGCTGTCAACCCGGAGCCGGTCATAAAACACACTGCCCAGGTGTGGGAAACTCTCCACTACTGCTCCATGACTCCCCCTCACCCCACCCCCTCCCTAACTCCCGCCCCCCCTCACTCCCGACCCCCTCCTCACCTCCCCCCTCTCACCCCCCCTAACCCCCGTCCCCTCCGCCCCCTTCACCCCGCCCCCCCCTCCCGGCCCCCTCCCCACCCGCGCCCTTCCAATGGGCAGGCGCGAGCGCAAAACCATTGGCGCGCGGCTCGCGATTGGCCCCGCGGTGCGCCACGTGACCGCGCGCGCGAGCGACCAATCAGGCGGCGCCCCGCCGCTCATCCGCGTTAGAAAATACAAATCGGGGGTGGGGGGTGGCGTGTACAGTGCGGCCAGTCGACAGCGGTACCAACAACAACAACCACCACCACCACAACCATCACAGCGGCGATTAGCAGCAACAACAACAACAACGACGGCTACAGCAGCGACAACAGCGGCGACACCGGCTTGCGAACGAACTAATTCCTTCGTCTCGTCTGCGCGCTGAGTAAATTAATGATTGCCAATTTGCTGGGGGCTCTGGCTGTGAGACGCGTCCCCTGGCTCCGCGCGACACCCGGCCCGGGCCCGCGACGCCTCCTGCGGCTGCTGCCCCCGCAGCTTCACCGCAGCGCCGGATACAGCAGCAGAAGCTACAGCAGCAGTAGCAGCAACAGCAGCAGGAGCTACAGCAGCTACAGCAGCTACAGCAGCAGCAGTAACGACGAGGAGAGCTGCAATAGCGGCAGTAAAGGGAGCTACAGCAGCAGCTACAGCAGTCGCAGTAACGCGACCGATAACAGCGGAAGCGTCAACAGCTGCAGCGGCAGCAGCAATAATAACAACAGCAGTAATAGCGATAGCAGCGGTAGTCGGTACGACAACGCTAGCTGCGACATTAACAGCTGCAGCAGGAGCAGCAGCAGCTTCGGTGACGGCGGCGGCACTGACATCAACAGCAGCAACAGTTGCAGCAGCAGCAGAAGCGGGAGTGGCAGTGACGGCAGAAGCAGCAGCAGTAGCAGCATCAGTAGCAAGAGCATCAGTAGCAGCAGCATCAGCAGCAGTAACATCATCATCAGCAGCAGCAGCAGGCGAAGCGGCGGCGGCGTCTCGTTGTCACGACGAGGCGGTGCTGCAGAATCGCCCTCCGCCCCCGTCTGCCGGCGTCAGCTGTTGAGTAGCATGGCCGCGAACCAAAGTAAGATCGACTGGAATTCGTGGGAGAAAGCCAAGGGTGAGTTTTACGTTGCAGCACCGGGATTTTAATGTTTGTTGGTGATGCCACTGGCTTTTTTGAAGCCTCCGATTGGTCTTGTTTCCCCTTTTTTTGTGTGCGTTTGGAGAAAGTTGCGAGGGTTTTAAACGCGAAAATGTTCACGAGCCGTTGATGTTACAAAAGCGGAAGTGGTTTTCGCATTTCAGACCCAGTCGCATTGGCCGCATTAACACCTAAAGAGGAATTGAAAGTGGATATCAACCACGAGTTTTTGCGTCGCTTGAGTGCGGAGAGTTGGCTATCGCCCATGCGTTACATTTATTACCGCAACATCTGGGTAATTATCGGCTTTTATTGCCATTAACGACGTGACATCATTGGTAGGAAGAAGGTCATCGCTTGCCGCTGTTAAAACAAACAAAAAACCCGAGTCTAGTATCTTGGCACATGCTTTTGCAGCTATCGTGCTGTGACTGTTCCACCTGAAGACGGAAGCTTGTGTTGCCTCCGAAACGTCGTGATTTTGATTTTACTTTCATTCATTTTAATTTTTTACCTACGTGACTTTACCGAAAAAACCTAAGAATATGACTACATGCTTTTGCATTGCACACCCAGGACTGGCCGTCAATTCTGCGTGTGATTTTTTTTTTATATCTCAGCGGGGATGTGACCGCACGTTTAATTTAAGGAAATTGTCCTTCAGTGCTGCACAGGTAAAGCCACTTTAATTAGCGATGAACCGGAGTGGGCATGCATTTGTGTGTGTGTGTGCACGCCACGACTCCACTCTCCAGCAGCGTGGCCCTGCGAGAGATTTGCGTGGACGATAATGGGAATCCCACCCACATCACCGTGCCGTTCTGCGCAAATTACGCAGTTGAATTTTTTTACAGTCCGGTAAAACTGCTCCCGTTTTCTCCTTTGACGTATTTTTGCTTCTTCCTATTTTCATTGTGTGCTGTATTGATGATGACACAGCTGACAACAATGAGTTGTTGTTGTTGTTCACTGCGGGTCCCCCCCGGGGGGGGGGGGGGATGCAGCGTGGCTAATTAACGCGCGCACTCTAATTGGCGATGTCCACGACACGTAATTGACTGGGCAGTGAACGAGTTAAAGCGATTAAATCTGCCCTCGTGACAAGCGGAGTTGCAATAGTTAACGTCTCTCTCTCTCTCTCCATCCCTCCGCAGTGTGGGCCTGAACACACATTCTCCCTGACATGATTTCAATGTACGACTAGCTTGTCAAGAAAGCGTGGCTCTCTTTTGAAAGCGCGTATCTTTCATTTTTACACAAATGAAAAAAAGCCTAATGAATGTTGAATGCATTTTCATTGACGGGGGGGCCGTTTGCTGCGACTTACCTTTTGACAATGGCTTATTGGATTTTTTGTTCTGTTTGAAAGGAAATGTCAAGGTCACACAATGGCTGTAAAGCACATGCACCCCCCCCCCTTCCCAATGAGGTGTTTACCGGAGTGAGAGCGAGCAGCGTTCTGCATTCTCACCAGTTCGGCGTCGAGTTGTGCCAGTTGTATGACAATTACACGACTTAATGTCACGAGTACAATTATACAATCATATACAATCATGGACTGCCAGTGGCTTCCGCCCCGCAAAGAAGTAAAACGCAAGCTGCCTTCTGCTTGCTTGTGAGAGGACTTGCAGAGAGCTCCAGTCATAATACGGTGGTTTGGCTGAATAAAAGCTCTGAGTTTTGCTTCAAAGCATTGAAGCGACGACTGTTTTGAGATCATCGGTTCGAACGTTGAGTGACCGTGGAGGTGAAAGACATTTCTCACGTGTCGTGTTATGGTATCAAGCTAACAATTCGATAGGAAAACAGTGTAACAGTTTAAGATTGTATTAGCACACGCCCAGGTGTAAACGCTGAATCAGTTTGGCTGCAGAAGGTAAAGTAAAAGCTAAAGTAGTTCGAGGTCGTGTGTCTTCCTGGGTCATTCTGCAAGTGGGATGGGGTCATATGTTGTCTGTTGGTAGGTCATGTATTATGCGTTCATTGGCAATTGGAATATTTTTTAACCTTGTCATTTGATCCATTGATTTATATATATTTTTAGGTAGTTTGATGTCATAGAAACACAACCTGAATGCACAATAGAGTTGTTTTGGGTGAGATGACGTGAATATATAAATGTGTACTAGATTGTAAATTATTGTAAATGTTACTCAGGTTATACTCCTTGTAAATGTTGTGGCTTTGCTCTCCAACACGCTGGTGTGCTGTTCTCGTAACGAATTGGCATGTTTTATTTACGTGACAAACCTTAATAATTGGCTGTGGTTGGGGGTTTAACGCCACATTTTATATATTTACGTGATTTAACCCCAAAAAAGCCTGTTTTATGGTTGGTATTGGTCTCAACCTTACGTGTTAAACAACCTGAATGACGCAACCCAAGTCAATTTACCTACTCGGCTCGTCTGACGCACATGGTTATGTACATATTCAGCTGCTTTCAGCACAAGAATCGATGCACATTGTACAATCGTGTGAACAAAGTTGGCCGTAAGACAGCGATGCTGTCAACTACTTGTGTGTAAACAGAGCTCTGGGTCCTTTAAGGCCATATGTAATCAGGTGTGATGTTTCCTGTAAAGCATGGGCGCCACGGTGGCGAAATGTTGACTACCTCGCCTGGTGTACATGAGGTTGTGGGTTCGATCACGATCCTGACGCCTGCTGTATTTTTGGAGTTTGTATTTTCTCTCTGCCTGTTGTCGTGTGGATTTTTCTCCGGGTCCTCCGGTTTTTCTCTCTCTCCACATTCAGAAACATGCGTTTTGAGTATTTGGCTGATATATATTTCCGCACGATAAGCCATTTCGCTGGGCCGTACCTGGTAAAATAAAAAACATAGTTGAGTTTTTTTTGCTTCGTTTAGTTTGGTCATTTGCTTTAATGTTCCAACGGGCACTCTCTTGTATGTTCAGGGTGGTCGAGATTGACGCTAAAGAGATCAAACTTCAATGTGAAGGCATAAGTTGTAGCTTTTACTGAATGTGTCGTGTGCTCTACTACATTATGTATATGTACGTTTTGTCCGTTCTATTTTGTTTCGTGCTATCTTCGTTATGTCACGAGACACAAATGTCCTCGCAGAACTCCAGCGGAACGCAGAGGAGCACCTCATGATGGAGAGTTTACCCATGGAAAGATACCTTTACAGACCTGCCTCAGAGGTCCTTTCAAATTTTTTATTATGAACAATAAGTGCCAACAGACCTTCTCACCTGCCTTTCTCAAGGGGTGTACATTGCATGGAAATAAAGCTAAAGTCTTTTTCCCCACACCTGGACATATGCCGCAGTTAAATCAAATTCAATGCGGTGGATTCAAGTTAATTTTGTTTGACCAGATCAATTGTCCAGGCGTCGAGATAGTTTGAAGTTGCAAGGGTGATCTGGCTCATCAAATTGACTAAAGCAAATAAATAAATAAACAGCAATGAAGACAACACATCAAGAAAATACACGTGTCAGTTGAGAAATAAAAAAATATTGCACGAACGTAAATTCACGTTAAACAATGCATTTTTCTGCTGTAGCGTAGTTTGGATCGGGCAGATTATTTTTAGACTGATCTTTGCACAACTACAATTAGGTTACGGAGGCGGAGTTGTTCCGTGATTGGTGGCCAGGCCTTAGACCATCAATTAGCGGCTGCGTTAATCACAGGCGGCTGAGACAAATTTCGCATCCAGGATCTCGGCGGTGCTCTCACACTGCGTCTCTGACACTATCAACACCTCCTCCCCCCCGAAGTCTTCCACCAATTTTCCAGAGGTCAGTTTCTGGATTAGTGCAGAGGTTCAGCATTCTTGCTACTAAAACATTTTGCATGACGTTCGTAGTTTGGTATTTGCAGGTGCTTGACAATATCTGTGAGATGTTAATAGTAAAGTGCACGTCTTCGAGAAACCGTGATATTGTTTTCTCGAGTAGGCCAGTAAATATTGGTGTCATTGCTCAGTTTTTCCAAATTTAAATGAATAGTCCCTCACAATTACAAAATATGTCATTAACTCGCTATCGTCCGTGTCTCTTGGAGGCTAATCTCCATGGGCTCTCACCTGGCTATACATAGAACGTTCAATTTCAATAGCTAAAAGGCTGTGGGAACAGCATTAAAATAGCTACAGATTTGCAGCTTCATAACAAAGCACAGTATGATTGTTCAATTAACGTTTTCCTTAAACTTCAGTGTGTCTACACGAATGGCATGTGACGGAGAGAGAAACGGGTGGAGCGGAGAAGAAAATTCGACATGCAACGACTGTCACGAAAGGCGTGAGCGCGCTTGGGCAGGACGGCGTCAATCGAAGGCGTGGCGACCAGAGAGTCGAGATCGGTGATGAAATGGCAGCAAAAGGAGGGAACAAACCCGGGAGGACGATTAGATGGAGAGATTGGAACGGAACTTCTTCAGCCGCTCGATAGGGTGTTGCATTGCAGGACCGTGGCAGCTGGTGACGGCTTTCGGAGGCCTTCATCCAGCAGTGGATAGCACATGGTTGATGATGATAATGTGCTAAGCATGACGTTGTCTTGGTACAGTCTTTTTCACATCGGTAATGCATTGTAAAAACATTTAACCGTATTTTAAGGCAGTATCAGTGGCTGCTGGATGATGTTACAAGGCAGTGTCAGTGGCTGTTGGATGATGTTACAAGGCAGTGTCAGTGGCTGCTGGATGATGTTACAAGGCAGTGTCAGTGGCTGTTGGATGATGTTACAAGGCAGTATCAGTGGCTGTTGGATGATGTTACAAGGCAGTGTCAGTGGCTGCTGGATGATGTTACAAGGCAGTATCAGTGGCTGTTGGATGATGTTACAAGGCAGTGTCAGTGGCTGCTGGATGATGTTACAAGGCAGTATCAGTGGCTGCTGGATGATGTTACAAGGCAGTGTCAGTGGCTGCTGGATGATGTTACAAGGCAGTATCAGTGGCTGCTGGATGATGTTACAAGGCAGTGTCAGTGGCTGCTGGATGATGTTACAAGGCAGTGTCAGTGGCTGCTGGATGATGTTACAAGGCAGTGTCAGTGGCTGCTGGATGATGTTACAAGGCAGTGTCAGTGGCTGTTGGATGATGTTACAAGGCAGTGTCAGTGGCTGCTGGATGATGTTACAAGGCAGTGTCAGTGGCTGCTGGATGATGTTACAAGGCAGTGTCAGTGGCTGCTGGATGATGTTACAAGGCAGTGTCAGTGGCTGTTGGATGATGTTACAAGGCAGTATCAGTGGCTGCTGGATGATGTTACAAGGCAGTGTCAGTGGCTGCTGGATGATGTTACAAGGCAGTGTCAGTGGCTGCTGGATGATGTTACAAGGCAGTATCAGTGGCTGCTGGATGATGTTACAAGGCAGTGTCAGTGGCTGCTGGATGATGCTACAAGGCAGTATCAGT
This sequence comes from Lampetra fluviatilis, assembly GCF_964198595.1. Taxonomy (NCBI): domain Eukaryota; kingdom Metazoa; phylum Chordata; class Hyperoartia; order Petromyzontiformes; family Petromyzontidae; genus Lampetra; species Lampetra fluviatilis. The sequence goes on from NC_136307.1 coordinate 2,257,623, forward strand.
GGCTGCTGGATGATGTTACAAGGCAGTGTCAGTGGCTGCTGGATGATGTTACAAGGCAGTGTCAGTGGCTGCTGGATGATGCTACAAGGCAGTATCAGTGGCTGCTGGATGATGTTACAAGGCAGTGTCAGTGGCTGCTGGATGATGTTACAAGGCAGTATCAGTGGCTGTTGGATGATGTTACAAGGCAGTGTCAGTGGCTGCTGGATGATGTTACAAGGCAGTGTCAGTGGCTGCTGGATGATGCTACAAGGCAGTATCAGTGGCTGCTGGATGATGTTACAAGGCAGTGTCAGTGGCTGATGGATGATGTTACAAGGCAGTATCAGTGGCTGCTGGATGATGCTACAAGGCAGTGTCAGTGGCTGATGGATGATGTTACAAGGCAGTATCAGTGGCTGCTGGATGATGCTACAAGGCAGTGTCAGTGGCTGATGGATGATGTTACAAGGCAGTATCAGTGGCTGCTGGATGATGCTACAAGGCAGTGTCAGTGGCTGTTGGATGATGCTACAAGGCAGTGTCAGTGGCTGCTGGATGATGTTACAAGGCAGTGTCAGTGGCTGCTGGATGATGTTACAAGGCAGTATCAGTGGCTGCTGGATGATGCTACAAGGCAGTATCAGTGGCTGCTGGATGATGTTACAAGGCAGTATCAGTGGCTGCTGGATGATGCTACAAGGCAGTATCAGTGGCTGCTGGATGATGTTACAAGGCAGTATCAGTGGCTGCTGGATGATGCTACAAGGCAGTGTCAGTGGCTGTTGGATGATGTTACAAGGCAGTGTCAGTGGCTGCTGGATGATGTTACAAGGCAGTGTCAGTGGCTGCTGGATGATGCTACAAGGCAGTATCCGTGGCTGATGGATGATGTTACAAGGCAGTATCAGTGGCTGATGGATGATGTTACAAGGCAGTGTCAGTGGCTGCTGGATGATGTTACAAGGCAGTGTCAGTGGCTGCTGGATGATGCTACAAGGCAGTGTCAGTGGCTGCTGGATGATGCTACAAGGCAGTGTCAGTGGCTGCTGGATGATGCTACAAGGCAGTGTCAGTGGCTGCTGGATGATGCTACAAGGCAGTGTCAGTGGCTGCTGGATGATGCTACAAGGCAGTGTCAGTGGCTGCTGGATGATGCTACAAGGCAGTATCAGTGGCTGCTGGATGATGCTACAAGGCAGTATCAGTGGCTGCTGGATGATGTTACAAGGCAGTATCAGTGGCTGCTGGATGATGCTACAAGGCAGTATCAGTGGCTACTGGATGATGTTACAAGGCAGTGTCAGTGGCTGCTGGATGATGCTACAAGGCAGTATCAGTGGCTACTGGATGATGTTACAAGGCAGTATCAGTGGCTGCTGGATGATGCTACAAGGCAGTATCAGTGGCTGCTGGATGATGTTACAAGGCAGTGTCAGTGGCTGCTGGATGATGTTACAAGGCAGTATCAGTGGCTGCTGGATGATGCTACAAGGCAGTATCAGTGGCTGCTGGATGATCTTACAAGGCAGTATCAGTGGCTGCTGGATGATGTTACAAGGCAGTATCAGTGGCTGCTGGATGATGTTACAAGGCAGTATCAGTGGCTGCTGGATGATCTTACAAGGCAGTATCAGTGGCTGCTGGATGATGTTACAAGGCAGTGTCAGTGGCTGCTGGATGATGTTACAAGGCAGTATCAGTGGCTGCTGGATGATCTTACAAGGCAGTATCAGTGGCTGCTGGATGATGTTACAAGGCAGTGTCAGTGGCTGCTGGATGATGTTACAAGGCAGTATCAGTGGCTGCTGGATGATGTTACAAGGCAGTATCAGTGGCTGCTGGATGATCTTACAAGGCAGTATCAGTGGCTGCTGGATGATGTTACAAGGCAGTGTCAGTGGCTGCTGGATGATGTTACAAGGCAGTGTGTCAGTGGCTACTGGATGATCTTACGAGGCAGTATCCGTGGCAAGGCTGCAAGTTATTTGTCTTGTGATGAGATGATGCTGCGAGATGGAGCATCGCGTGATTGCGGCAGGAGGAGGGAGGGGAGGAGGCACACACAGCTCTTGTGGTTGGAGTTTGTGCAAACGCCCTGGCGAATTCTTTTCATCGCTGGTGATATTTGTAATCAATTTCGCCAGTTTTATTGAGGGTTCGTCCTGAATAAAAAATTAACCCGTAAAAACAAAGTTTTTCACTATAAATCCTTTATATGCGTGGCATCGGTTTTATTTTATTATTCATTTCTGTTTTTCTTGAGTAAGAGTTTCATTTTTATCACATTGGTATTTGAAATTAAATATGAATTTTTTGTTTTACTAAAAAGTGGAAAATTTGGGGATTTTTTTTTCACGAAAATAAATTGTCACGCACAACGAGTCTGTGTGCAAAATGTCAGCTCGATTGGATCACGGGAAGTGGGTTTAAAAACGACCGAAAGATTTGCACGGTCGTAAGCGCGCAAGCAAGCAAGTGAACTTAATATAAAGGATTTAAAAAGGCAACTGCATGCTTATAGGTTCGTTCATATTGGATGATATTTACAATAGTTATTGTAATCGCCTCTTTTTTATACACGCAGTTGAATGCATGAAAATGTTTCTACTTGGTGTTTGAACATCTTGACACCAGTTTTATTGTCAGAAAAGGTAAACCCTATTCTTATTTTTTCATACTTCGATACTGACAAAAGGTCCCAATGTTAAAGCTTAATGCATTATCATTTAATCCTTCGTTGGCAAGACTAAAACATGCTTTTTTTAAATGCTGTCCATAACCCATTGTTGTTCTATTACTCTGCAAATATGAAGATGAGTCAGATCGCACCTACTTATTACATATTATAGAAGAGTTTTAGTACGTGGTATTGACGTATACGTATCAACCTGAACCAATTATTGCAGTGAGTTTGTAATTACAGTTTTTATATTCAAAGTGTGAGTAATGTGTAATAAGCATTACATAAAATTACAAAGTACTGTAATGTGTGCTCCATATGCAAATGATGTATGCATCTGACTGATTTTCATGAAAAGACACTTGTCCTTTCTTCATTTCCAATTTAACCTTCGGGGTTGAACACGTTTTAAGACATCGAATAGAATTTCGGTATTCCAAAAATGGTGAAAAGTGCCTTTGTTGTGTCTTTGAAAACGCGGCTGTCAACATTGGATTTAATTTCCATATTAAATAGAAAGTAGCCGGCCCTCTTAATAAGTAACATTTAATTATTTCTTTCATCACGCTTTCTGAAAATATGAATTTTTTCATCTAATTAAGAAAATGGATCGTGTTGCGGACATAATTTTGTTCTATTTCACCCCGTGATGTCGACCAATTGCATTCAAGGTAAAGCACTCTTGCATTCGCAAGCAATGAAAAAACACAATTATTAGATGGAGAATTACACGCCTTAATGGTGACATGAAATTTGAAAAGCATTTCAACTAATTAGGTGTACATTGACGATCCAAAAAAGACAATGGTTTTCGGCTTCTGGAATTTTAAATGAATGTTTGCATCTTATAAGTGTAGTTTGGTTTTATGGTCTTCGTATATTAAGACGCCATGACATTTCGGATTAAGGCTTCATAATGTGGAATTAAATTCAGGGCTGTCTGGGCCAATACCGCACCCCTGCCATTGCCTCCTGTTGTGGAATAGTTATTCACTTCTGCTCCTATTTAAAAAGATTTCCGAATGGTTACGTCGAAGCAAAACGATCTCTATCCCTTCTCTAATGCATATCAATGACTTTGTTTAGACGCCCTTTCAGTCTGCCAGAATATGTTCTTGGTTTACAATGTACACGTTTCCTGCAGTTGTGTGGGTGCACTCATACATGTGATTTATTTACCTCTCTCATTCTTCATGGGCCCTGTCACTATTGTGGCATTTAGAAGGGGAGATGTTGGCATTTGACTCTGCGTAAAATTATACCAGCATTGCAGAGCAGTGTTTTTTTGTCTTGTGTCCTTTCTGATTATTTCTTCAGCTCGCTTCTCATGTCTCGTTCAGTGGTTTATCATCATCAGCCGCGATTCATCTACTGCTGGATGATGTCCTCCCCAAGCGATCGCCACCGCTAGTGCTTCTGCGATGTAGCAATCCACATGCCACCTGCACCACGAGCTGATGCCATCGCTCCGTCTCCCTCCGGCGGTAGATGCCCTCTCGTTCGGTGATTAATTTCCCAATTTTAGGTTCAAGAAATTATTTCATCGCTCCATCTCCCTCCGGCGGTTCACAAAATGAAATAGCGCATGCCCTCTTAACGCCACGCAACACTTTAACGGTGCCTAGGGAAATGTATTTTATAAATATCTTGCAGTACATTTGAATGACTTGATTATTTTCCAAGTTTAGATGAGTGTCCTTCATGGTATGCATCTTATAATATGCATTAATTGCATTGTCATTAATTACAGTACTTATACATCAATCAAATACATTTTTTTTACTCAGGTGAGAGCCCACTGAGATGGAAATTGAAAATCTTTTTCAAATAAGTCTTGACCAGCTATGGTTACGTAGGCCAAGGCAATTTACCTTATGCTATGACATCACTTCATCTTTAATGTCGACTTTGCAGCAGCTGTTACATTTGCTAAACTGTCGGTAACATCATTACTTTTAAAATACTCTTTCAGTGCAGTACAAACCCAGCAATGGGACACGAAACAATGCTCCAATCATGCTATACCACACATTTGTGGATGGGGAGTGTTTCATCACTGGCGGTATGGACGTGCTATAAAAATCGGGCGACGAGGCTGAATGGGCGACGGTGCACATGCTCCGCTGAAGTACGCTGAGCCCGCATCTCTGAGATGGCGAGATGCCGCGGTGGCGGGATGTTAACTACCTCGCGTGGTATACAGGAGGTCGTGGGTTCAATCCCGACCCTGACGCCTGTTGTATATTTGGAGTTTGCATGTCTCCTCTCTTTGTGGTCGTGTAGATTTTTCCCTGGGTCCTCCTGGTTTCCCCCTCCGCATTTAGAATCAACATCACGCGTTGAGAGTATTTGGCCGCTATAAATGTCCGCATGATGATAAGCCACTTCGTTGAGCTGTCATTTGTCATAGCCAGATCGCTTCTGAAAAAGAGTTATTTATAGTTCAGTGGGCTTTATCCGGTGAAATAAAAAATAGTTTTAGGTTAATAGTTTTAGTGATCCCGCGCTTCCAGAGGTCCCCTAGCCCCTTGGGGCGGCCCGAAACAAGAGTGACTGTTGTTGGTTCACACGGGCACACGCGTTGAGGAGATGAATGGTCTCAACGCGATTCGCGACCGCCGCAAAGGCGTTATTATTTACCCTTGAAATCGTCCTTTTTTTTGTTAGCTCCACTTGGTTTCGCTCGGCTTGGGGGGAGCATCGAAGGGGGGGGGGGTAGAGCTTAATTGAGATGCCCCGGCTGCTCCTGTAGGCGATGCTCCCAGCTAGTGAGGTGCACTGAACAGGTATGTAAATCTTACTACGGTGGCCTTTTCAGCCTGAGCTCTTGTCTCACTCTTGTATGACAGGCTCACAAACTCATGAATACATTTGAAATAAATATAATTACATGCGTTTTCGTCCAGGTTTCGTCACATTTTCTGAAACAATTTCCACATTGTTGAAAATCGGCACCTTCACGCCGGTACGCCTCTCCGACGCGGAGAAGCTGCGAAGTTGGCGCACTGCGTCCTGTGAACCCGGCGACCTGAGTTTGATTCCTGGCCACGGCGAACGTCGGAAACGAGCGGTGTCCGAACCAAATCTCTGGGTATCCCCGACGTCAGCTTGTTGCGAAATATGGCTGGACATCTTCTTGGTTCTTTCGATATAGTCACGTAGAAGGGAAATAATAAAATAATAAAAATAAAACATAATGAAATAATTATTTTAGAATGTTTTATTTTTTATAAAACATAATAAAATTATTATTTTATGATGTTTTATTTTTATTATTTTATTATTTCCCTTCTATGTGACTTTACCGAAAGAACCAAGAAGATGAATCCCTGCAGTCACGAAAGCTTTAAATCGAAATATGGCTAGACAACCACCATGACCGAGGATGCCTTCATCCAGCAGTGGATTGTCAATGGGCTGAAAGTTATTGATTGTTAGTTGTTACTCCTTGGCATATAGTAGGGATATTCCCGTTGATAAGCAGTGAAAGGGGTTTGTCTCTTGCTCGGCATTGAAGGACTCATTTGCATGCACGCAGGTATAAGCATGCGCGCAAAAAACTGTTAACATTTACACAAACCGTAATGATAATATCAAAAGAAAATGTCAATATATGAACAGTTGCCATGTTAGTTTCTTTAAACGATACTATTAGTTGCGTTCATCATGTGCTGTTCTATTACGGGGAGCTGCTGTGTCAACACACTGATTTGCAAGTACAACGGCGCGCACACGACCGATTACTTCTTACCTATGAATACCAATGTTCATGTTCACACTTTGTGTTTTATGTGCTTTTGTACGTAATTAACTGGCGCGGTGGCTCGGCGGCAGAGCGAGCAGTCGAAAGGGTGCAAGTTGAAATCCTGGTTGGGGGCTGACTCGGCCCATCATCACGCCAGGGTCGCTAAAATATGATACTGCTTGGTGTAAAATTCAACGGCTATCAGCCACTGGATAGACTACTCATGTCATCCTTGCCAGAGGATTGTTGAATTTCCACCACTTGTTTAGGGCTGTCATCGGGAAACGGGCAAACCGGCTCAATGCTTGTCTGAGCCAAGTTATCGCGTTGACAAATCTGACTGAAATAATGCACTTTGATGAAGCCATAAGTCTTTTCCTTGCATTGGGCAAGTTAAATGAAAGACTTTTAGGGACCGTGGCAAATTGTTGCACTGCCCCCGCTGTCCCCTGTCTCTCACTGGCAAGAGTGACCTCTGCTTGTTCGTAAGCAATTAATATAATCACGGGCCATGTCAAAAGCATTACTTTAAATTGTGTTTTTAAAGTGGTGATTGCTCTGTGTTTATGGTTCGTGGTCAAGGGTTGCACGAGTGGGCAGAGTGACGGTGATTTTTTTTCTTCCCTCATCTGTCATCTTCTGTATCGATACAAACTCTTGGGCATCCAAGGGTGACGGATGGAGCGCGTGATTACCTGCGCCAAGATCAAGGGCTACGTCATGGCTGATGTGGTTGACGCTACCCGCACCTCTCGCATTCGGCCCCTTCTGCCAAGATCGGCACAACTCTAGTTATGCCCCATGTGGTTTGATGGCTCTTTCCCTTGGCCTCCCCCTCGTCTGAGTGTGATCCGCACGCCTTTCTAGGTGATCGGCCCTTCGACGCATGTGCTGCACTCATCACCCCCCCTTAGTTTTTACATCTCATCTTTTATGCAACCGCATCGCATACGATCGGTTACCAGTTTACCTGATGCCGTTTATCAACTCTGGATGAAACAATGGTGCAATTGTATAAATCCCTCCACCTCTGTCCAACGATCAGTATGAGAGGGCCCTTCCACCAGCAGTGCCATGAGCAAGTAATTTCAGGGCTGCACCTTTATGAATGTATCAGTGCAGTACAATTGAAATTGCCCCAGCTGGGGGAGCATCCAACTGGCAACAGCTCGGCAGGTTTGACGACAATATGCTACTGACGCTTGGTCAGGTCGGGAGGGGGGTCCCCCTGGCAGGTGGCAGCTTTGCCCCGCAGGCGGGGACGATACCTGGGCGTATGCACGTGAATTGAGACGGTGAAACTGCCCTCGCGCGTTCCGCGACACAGTGCTGGGCAAGAGTCGAAGCTGGAAAGTGGCCCATATGGTTGTTTTCTTCTTCTTCTTCTTCTGCACCCGATGGTAGTGTTCAATTAAACACTTCATTATTCACACTCCCCCCCCCCCCCCCCCCCGTGTCATGTGAAAACGAATGCGCAGTGCCGCGCTTTGCCCCTTCTTAGCAGTGTCCGCTTTGAGTTTGGAGACATTTCCTCTCAATGCAGACTGCATCAAGGACATTGTTTTTCAGTGAGAGCGGCGGTGATGATTGTTCATGGTAGACCTTTTTGTTTTTAATTTTGCATCGAAATATGTCACGTTTCAAAAAGGCGATTGGTGAGTCTCGCTCGATCCTTGCCCCGTGGCATTTTCTGGCGTTTGTTTGTATGCGACTGGGTTAAATGTCATTAGAGAACTCGATTATTCATTTATGCGAAAGACATGTTTGGTCACTTTTGTCTTTTGGCAGAATTGGCCTGGGGTAGGTCGCTTCCAATGTATGCACCATGTATGCAGCTGCTCTCTGTTTTGTTGATTCCTGCAGGGAGATGTGGATAAGTGTCTTTTATGAAGTCGAGGCAGTGCTTAAGTAATTGGAATGGCTCCTTGAAGAGAACTAACGGCATGCCACAGTTGGGGAATGTGGGCAAACATCACATTGTATGTATGTGTAATGTAGTAACTCCACGGGAGACGACTTCACGGGTAACACACTCTTTATTTTATCAACTTGGTTACAGGTGACTAACACCTACTTATTATCTCGGGTGACAAACACCCACTTCGCTACTTGGCGACTAACGCCCACTGAGTTACTCGGATGACCAACATCCACTTAGTACTCGGGTGACAAACACCCACTTAGCTACTTGGCGACTAACGCCCACTGAGCTACTCGGATGACCAACATCCTCTTAGCTACTTGGCGACTAACGCCACTGAGCTACTCGGATGACCAACATCCACTTAGTACTCGGGTGACAAACACCCACTTAGCTACTCGGCGACTAACGCCACTGAGCTACTCGGATGACCAACATCCACTTAGCTACTCGGCGACTAACGCCACTGAGCTACTCGGCTTCACTAGGTCTTCAGCTCCGTCTTCGGGTCTTCAACTGGGTAACTCTCCCCGAGTGCTCTCGCGCGTCCCCCTTTATACCCCACCTGCGGACGTCGCTGCGAGCACCCACTTATTCGACCAATCACCGGGTGCCGGCTACGATCCTCTTTTCCCACATCTCATCGTGCCTCACCACTCACCCCGCGCCCCTCGTCATCTGTCACTCCCGGCGCGCGCGTCCACACCACGCCCACAACGCGTGCCCAACCCCGCACCCCGCGCCGCCCCGTGATCCATCACTGTCACAGTCGGCGCACGTCAATACCACCACTACATCACCCCCTACCACATAGCTCGCAGCCGCCCCGGCTGCTACAAAAATTACAAACCCTCCCTGTGTGCCCCGTAACACAACACAACAACAAGAACAACAACTAAGCTAACAACACAACACGACGCGAACACCACCATCCGCAACCCTCAACCAATGCCACCGCGACAACAGAACAATATATACAAACCGGCGAGTGACAATAGCAATGTGTATACAAAAAAAATAAATGGAAATTTTTTTTTTTTCTTTCGACTCGTGCAGTGTCCCCTTTTCTTCCGAGCGTCCCTACAACGGGACATTATCCCGGCAGAGGGGAACACCGGGCGAGCTCGGTGTAGAGCACAAACAAAACCCGTCCTCATGAAAATTGTTGAGACCTAGCCCGAGTCCGCCTTGCCGGTCCGTCGTACGGCACCAGACGCGGTTGAACGTCCGGTGGTGCCGGCGGTTCAGGAAGACATCGGCCAGGCATCGAGGACTCGTGCGTGTCCCGGGGTTCAGGCTCTCGATGGTCAGCAGCCGTCAAGCCCGAGGCACCTGGGGGTGGGTCAGGTGGAGACACGTGAGGATCAGCCTGCGACACCTCCCTCCCCGAGTCGCCGGTCACATCACACGCCCGGTCGTCACGGCACAGAACGGGGTCACACGGTGCCGCATAGGGCTTCAGTCGGGAGGGGTGCACATACCAACGGCGTTTCCCCCATTTAATCTGTATACTCTGGGGCCGTGCAACCCGCACAATTTCCACCGGTCCCCTCCAAGGTCTCAACAACTTGGGGGACGTAGCCAACGGTGCGTGTGGACAATGCAGCCAGGCCTTATCGCCTGGTTTCCAATCATGCGTATGCACCCTCCGCTCATGCAATTTCTCGTTTGCAATTTGCCGCGACCGCGAATTCAACCTTGCCCCCTCCCGCGCTTCAGTCAATTTGGCGATATTAAATTTGATGTGGTCTGCCAATTTAGATTTTGCACGTGGCTGGGAAATCCCCAGTTGGACGTCCATGGCCGGATCGGCCTCCCGCCCATACATAAGAAAAAATGGGGAAAACCCTGTCGCCGCATGAGGGGCCATTCGATAGGCCGCGAGTACCCCCGGCACCTGTAAGTCCCAATCAACCTGATCGTCGCAGACCTGTTGGCACAACATAGATGTAATCGTTCTGTTCAGACGCTCAACCATCCCGTCAGTCTGCGGGTGGTAGGGGGAAGTACGCACTTTCTTTGTACCCAACAGGTCACACACCTCGCGCAACAAAACGCTCGAAAAATTCTTCCCTTGATCCGTCAGCAAGCGTTCGGGGGCGCCCTTGTCCAACACATAACCCTGGACAAAGGCGTCCGCCACCGCCGCAGCCGACTGGTTGGCGAGCGGCCATGCCATAGGCCATCGGGTGAAGTATTCCACGCCAACCAGCAGGAACCTATTTCCCCTTGGTGTAACCGGAAAGGGCCCCAAGATGTCCAACGCTACCAATTCGTTTATACGCGAAACCTGAATGGATTGCAGCGGTGGATTAGCCGCCAATGGTGGCGGTTTCCTTTTGGCGCACTCTACGCATCCCTTAAGAATATTCGCCACGTCGTTACCCATCCCCGGCCAATAATAGTCTCGCTGGATTAGGGCGAGCGTTTTGTGAAAACCCAGATGCATGAGCCGTTCATGAGCTGCCAGAACAATCCTACCCCGCATAGCAACAGGCACCACGAGCACGTGACGCCGGGACATGTTGTCCCACCTCATCAACAGGCCCTGTCTGCACACCCAGGAACCGACCCGCGCCTCCCCTTGTTCGGGAGCGCCAACTTTCCGACGCAGCGTAAGTAGGGAGCTGTCGGACATCTGGAGGCGGCCCCACTCAATGAGGGGCAACGACAACAGCGAATCCCTCCCCGTGGGGGCGTCCTCTCCCGGGGTGTCAGTGGCGGCGAGCGCAACTCCCGGGGCGCCGGCGACCGGGGGTTTGCACCGCGCTGATCCCAACAAACATGTGCAGTCCGTGCACGGCGGCAACCGCGACAAGGCGTCCGCGTTTGAGTGCCGCAACCCTTTTCGGTAAATCGTCGTGAATTGGTAGTCTTGAAGGACCTCCAACCATCGGGACAATTGGCCCGATGGCTGCGCCACGCGCATAGCGTATTGTAGAGCCGCATGGTCCGTCCGGACCGTAAAATGACGGCCGTAAAGATACGGCCTGAATTGCTGTGTAAAAAACACAATGGCTAACAATTCACGACGAGTTACGCAATAGCGTTGTTCTGCGGGGGAAAGAACCCTACTACCGTAGGCGACCACCCGTTCAACCCCCCCGACCAACTGTGAGAGCACCCCCCCGATACCCGTATTGCTGGCGTCCGTGTCAAGCAAAAACGGTTGTGTGAAATCGGGGTAACACAAGGGGGGAGCCTGCACCAAAGCGTCACGGAGGGAGCAGAACGCATCCTCCTCCTCTGCCCCCCAGTGAAACCTCACACCCTTAGCCGTCAAAGCGTGCAGGGGCTTGGCTATGGTGGCAAATTGCTTGACAAAACGACGGTAATAGGAGGCAAAACCAATGAAACTACGAACCTCCGTGACCGAGGTTGGCGTTGGCCATGAGCTGACGCAATGCGTCTTAGCAGGGTCCGTCGAGATCCCTGAACGACTCACGATATGGCCCAAATACCTGACAGATTCCCGAAGCAGAAAACATTTAGCCGGTTTAAATTTTAGCTTAGCGGAACGCATCCTGAGGAACACCGCTCTCAGTCGCTGGAGGTGCTCCTCGAAAGTCCGACTAAAGACGATAATATCGTCAAGATAAATCAAACAGGTATCCCATTGGAGGCCTGACAAAACCAATTCCATGAGTCTCTGGAACGTGGCGGGGGCGGAATGTAAGCCCATGGGCAAACGGTTGAATTCAAAAAGGCCCCCAGGTGTGCGGAAAGCAGTTTTAGGTTTAGACTCGTTATCGAGTGGCAATTGCCAAAATCCAGAAAGCAGATCGAGTGTGGAAAAAAACTGCGCTCCCGCCAAGGCATCCAGCGACTCATCCATCCTGGGGAGCGGATACGCATCCGCCATCGAGATTTTGTTTAAGCGGCGGAAATCGACACAAAATCGCAAGGACCCGTCCTGTTTCTTTACTAGGACAATAGGAGCACCCCACGGACTAGAAGAGGGCGAAATGATATCGGCCGCCAACATATCATTAACCGCCGATTGCACATGTTCCTTCTCGGCCGGGCTGAGCCGGAAAGGATTCTGACGAATAGGGGCCGCGTCCCCTGTAGCTATGTGGTGGCGCAACAGGTCAGTGCAGCCGATATCGTACTTATGTTTGCTGAACACGTCAGCAAACTCGATGAGCAAACCCCTCAATGCTCCCAATTGCACCCCGGACAAGTTAGCAGAACCCGCACACAGCGAGTCCAACCACTCAGTCCCCTCATCACTTTGAGGATGCGACTCGACAGTAAAATCTGCTTGAGCCACGAGCCGTTCCTCAACGGGCAGCGGCGCGGCGTGAGCCAGCACCGTTCCCTGCGCAATTACGGCCGGCCGCGACCCCGTATTCAGGACCATTACGAACGGCTCACTGTCCCCTCTCACCATGGTTTGAGCAACCGCTAAGTCGAGGCCCTTACTGGCTCTGTTTGACGGCCCCAACAGCACCCCCTGTGCCTCCGCACCCACCTCGAGTGGCTTCCTGAACCGAAGGGGTACCAACATTTGCGATCCCGGGGGTACCCGTACAGTGTGAGTCGCCAGCGCCTGCACCGTCGCACAAACCGTGCGCACTTTGATAGGGCTTGACAAGAAGGCAACCCGCCGACCTGACGGAAGCTCTATGCAGGCCTGATCAATAAGAATTTTGATGGGCATTTTTGACAAAAAGTCCGTACCTAGCAAACAGGGAACGGCCAGCGATGATGATACAAAAATAGGGCCCGCTAATTTAATGTCCCCAATGCAAATAGTCGCCCGAATCTGGCCGATGATCCCCAGGGATCCCCCATTCGCCGCATAAAATGGCACATCTACCGGCAGAAGGGGTCTACTTTGGACGGGAAGGATGTTATAAATAAGGTCCGAGATGATGGTGGCCGACGCACCCGTGTCAACAAGCACCCGGACCTCAACCCCGTCAATGAACCCCGTTACCACGGACGACCCGGCTGACGCAGCCACGATCCTGTGGGCCAATTCGGACCACTCGACTGCTTGCGGGCCGCGTACGGACCCCCCCCGCCGAATTGAACCCCCGGCACCCAGCCGCGAACCCCCCACCGCGAAGCGGCGACCCGAATGTGCCGTGTTTGTGGACCGAACGTGTGAGGTGCCGCGACTTGCCGGGTTTTGTTGGGACGACTTGTGGCCCTGGTCGTCGTCCCGACGTGGTCCTGCGATGCGCGGACGCGGGGCCCGGCACCCGGCTGCGACGTGACCCCGAAGGCCGCAGTTGTAGCAGACGACGGACGTCGTAGGTTTCGGTTGCTCCAGCTTGCGGGGCGAACGTGTGGGCGAACGACCTCCCGTTCTCCACTCCCCCGGACACGGTGCAGCGAAGGCCCGCTCCTGCACCGCAGCTGGCTGAGGTTCGGCGATCGTGGCGGCCAGTGCCGCATTCCCCGGCCATTTGCAGACGACCCCCGGCTTGCGTTTGAGGACCTCGTACGCGTGAATGCTCGTGGCGATCGCCAGGGAGCAGATCTCCATCTCGTCTGCCACGTTGATGGGGACCCCCAACTCGTGGGCCAACACCAGCAGCTGCTCCGTCACCATGGCGTCCTTCCCCTCCTTATCCATGCGGGGAAAAGCCGCGTCCGCCAAGGCGAGCAGTGCCGTGCGGTAGGCTAGCGTCGTTTCCCCAGCCACCTTCCGCCGATCGTAGAACTGGTGGCGGCACGTGGAGGGCGGCCCGAACACCTTCGCCATCAGGTGTAGTGCGGCCTGGAGCGTAGAGCGGGACGACCTTGCAGCAGATGTGAAGGCTGCAAGCGCGTCGTCGTCAAGCATCGCTGGCAACGCACGCAGGGCAGTGGTGTCGGACCACCCCGACATCTCCTGATGAGCGAGGAACCTTCGTTGGAAGGCTCCCCAGTCGCCCCCATCCGCCTTGAACGCCGACAGCGCGGGCAATCTTTGCTGGAGGACCCGATCGTCGTCGACGTCGGAGAGATTTTCCCGCGCTCCGCTGGAGTTGTGTAAAATGTCGGCTCGGTTGTCAGGCGCAAAATGGAGGGCTCCGGCGCGCGCCGATGACGTGGGCTGCGCTGCGCGGAGGTGTCCGGCCACGTGGCGTCCGTCTTTCCCGCCAATCGGTGGCGGCCCCCCAAAAACGGCGGCAACTTCCAGGCTTTTGGCGCGAAGCGCCCTTTGGCGGGAATCCTCCACCGTCGCTTCCTCCACGACCCCCGCAGCCGTTTTTCCGCTCGCCGGAACGGAGATGTCGGCCAAGACAGCGGCGGCGGCGAGTAGCAACTCCGCCAAGCGGGCGTGCGCGTCCTGGAGGCCGGTGTCGGAGGCAAGCGGAGCGTCGGCCATCACCGCGAAGTGCTGCATCGGCGGCAACTCCTCGTCCTCTACTCCCGAGGTCGGTGTCCCCGGTACGCAGTCGTCATCCCGACCTCGCTCGTGGGTACGGGTAGTCTTCCTTGTGTCCATACTTCTTGAAGACAGGTTTACTTCTGACGCCAGTTGTAATGTAGTAACTCCACGGGAGACGACTTCACGGGTAACACACTCTTTATTTTATCAACTTGGTTACAGGTGACTAACACCTACTTATTATCTCGGGTGACAAACACCCACTTCGCTACTTGGCGACTAACGCCCACTGAGTTACTCGGATGACCAACATCCACTTAGTACTCGGGTGACAAACACCCACTTAGCTACTTGGCGACTAACGCCCACTGAGCTACTCGGATGACCAACATCCTCTTAGCTACTTGGCGACTAACGCCACTGAGCTACTCGGATGAACAACATCCACTTAGTACTCGGGTGACAAACACCCACTTAGCTACTCGGCGACTAACGCCACTGAGCTACTCGGATGACCAACATCCACTTAGCTACTCGGCGACTAACGCCACTGAGCTACTCGGCTTCACTAGGTCTTCAGCTCCGTCTTCGGGTCTTCAACTGGGTAACTCTCCCCGAGTGCTCTCGCGCGTCCCCCTTTATACCCCACCTGCGGACGTCGCTGCGAGCACCCACTTATTCGACCAATCACCGGGTGCCGGCTACGATCCTCTTTTCCCACATCTCATCGTGCCTCACCACTCACCCCGCGCCCCTCGTCATCTGTCACTCCCGGCGCGCGCGTCCACACCACGCCCACAACGCGTGCCCAACCCCGCACCCCGCGCCGCCCCGTGATCCATCACTGTCACAGTCGGCGCACGTCAATACCACCACTACATATGTACGTTGCACTTCTTGGGCGCCGTACGAAGCCAACCGTGCTACTCACAGGTCCCCGGGGGGGTAAGGAAATCAAAATTCTGAATTAAGTGCGTTTAAAATTGCTCCTTTTAAAACATGCATTGTCTACGCGCTTGTACTTATTTCATGGTGCCAATACCGAATGGTCATGTACAAAGTAGTTTTATTTACACGTGCCCAAATAATGTTTTTAAATTCTTAATAATTCCACGTGTTTCCCAGCTGTGCTGACAGCATCTGTGTAAAGTGCAAATTATTTTCCCCCTTTCAGATCCCCCCCTTACCTGCTCGCCACATTTATGTTTAACATATTTTTTTGAGCACTCATTGCTGAGACCGTTAACGCCACCACACCTGGCCACCTAGATTTGAACCTAGGGTCACCGCTCTGACCCCTGAGCCGCATGGCCTACTTTCCTCGCAGGGCTTTTTATTGCCTGGATTCAAGGGCGTCTTCACCCTGATACCGGTCTGAACCTATACCCCGCCGCAGGGATGTACGAATTATTTGGCGCCCCGGTCTGTAAGCCCAGGATGTGCCCTAGGAGAAATGCTAAACAATAATTAACAATGGATATTGCTGACAGGGGCTAAAACCATGAAAGGCAGCACACTTGAAAACTATTTTTTTGTATTGGCTGGCTGCCCAAAACTTCGGAGAAAATAGATCAATTTTATCACAAAGGTGAAAGAAATCATTCTGAAGGTGTCTGTTAATCAGCGTCTGGCTAAGAGGCTTCCACTCTGCAGTGGCATCACGGTTGTGAATTCAGAGGCTGCTCTGTGAGCGTGTGTGTGCGCGTGTTAGACACTTCTCGTGGCCTTGAAGTGCACATAGCCTGGCACAAACGCCGTGGTGACGTCAACGCCACTTAGTGACGAATGGCGATTGTTTGTTGTGCATGGTGCACCGGTGTGCCGAGCTCTACCAGTGCTGTGTGGGTAGCAGTCGCACGGTCACTAGCGCATTACGGACCTGGCGAACATGAGTAATGAATATCTTGGTCCTGTGCCCTCCCCTTGGTCGACTCTGCCTTAAATTAGTACTTGGTGCGGTGTGTAAACATCAGTGTTCGGGGGATACGGACGGCTCGGCGTGGTGGCAGAGGTCGCAATCGGGTACCCGATACCCGATACCCGGCTACCCGTTTGCGACCCTGGTGCGGCCGGGTACGGGTACGGGTAGGCCGTGAGTCACTGGTGAGTAACCGTTTGTCACTCATTTCCCAACGTCTTGTCTCTTCTCACAATTCAAGTTCCTAGAATCAACCCACCCGTGCCTGCAACATGGCTTCATCCCAGAGGTCGCAATCGGGTACCCGATATCCGTACCCGGCCGGGTACGGGTAGTCGGGTATCGGGTAGGGTATGGGTACCCGTTTGCGACCCTGGTGCGGCCGGGCACGGGTAAGGAATCAAAACCCGTTTGCGACCTCTGCGTGGTGGTGACCACCCAGCGTGCCGTGCTAGCCTTAATAGGTCCTCGCTGACAGCACTCGCCCTAACAGTGTGTTGAGGCTATACGGGGGGATCATTGTCTTTCCGCGTGTGTGTAAGTGGAGCTCTGTTCGTGACCTCACATTGTCATGCATATCTGCCTGATGGGGCAGCTGCATTCATTATGTTCATATATTAATCCTGCAAGTAATTTATCTCTCGGTGTAGGAAATTTCCAGTCCTTTTCAAACATGGTAAAACTAATCCCCCTCCCCAGTTGCTGTGCTTCGGGAGATATGCGGCATTTCAGCGTGAGAGTGTATGTTGGCTGGCCTGTTTGATGTATCCGAGTGCTGTAGTTATACAGAGTGACAGAGTTTATTTAAATTAGGCCAGAAGCCACTGAAGTACATTTTTTTGCTGAGGGGACCCTGGTAACCATAGTTACATGGCGGGTGGCTGTTTTGAACAATTTACTGAAAAAAAATCCGTGAATGACGAGACAACCCATAGCAACAGAACTTTCGATGGTGACTTAAGACAAGGTGACCACAATGCATTTCGTCAGGAACTCGCAGACTTCTCAGTAGCTTTTTGCACAAAGTGCACGTTTACGTTTCAACAATTTTGTTTTCTTGAGAGGGCTCGTTTAGAAAGTGCCTAATTAAGGCCAGCATAGCACAGCAGTGATTTGACCAGAACCGTACACAACTGGCCCCCCTCTTATCTTCTCGGTGTCAGTGTTCACACGCCAAGGGGAGGGTTAGGGTTTGGGGTTCACATACTACGCGAGGTACTTGTTTTTTAAGGTAATTCTGCTGGCAATATCGTGGAACTCCTCTTATCCTGCAGTACCCACCATCCCTGTTATCCTCATATGCATCCTTCTTGTGCACTTTTTACAATTTGTCTTTAGCACTGCTTTTTGTGTTTTAGTTTGTCCGTCCCCCGCATGTCTGATTAACACTGTTGGCTACGTACGGTGCTAAAGAACTTCAACATACTTACACTCGTGTACGGATAACAGGAGTAACTCAAGTGGTGGAAGCTCTTCATCCTGTTTTCCAAATTAATAAATAATAAAATTCGATTTAAAGCTTTCGGGACTGCAGGGATTCATCTTCTTGGTTCTTTCGGTAAAGTCACGTAGAAGGGAAATAATACAATTATAAAAATAAACATAATAAAATAAAAAAATAAAAAAAATAAAATAAATATAAAAGTAAATTTTTAAAATATTTTATGATGTTTTATTTTTATTATTTTATTATTTCCCTTCTGCGTGACTTTACCGAAAGAACAAAGAAGATAATAAATAATAATACAGGAAAAAGGATCTGCCCATAATGCCAGCCCCTCCCCTCCATATCAGCAGGGATAATAAGAGGAGCTTCACTCTTGTGTACAGGGTCAGGAATCGAACCTATTTTGGTGGGATCGTAGTGCGGCGTGCAAAACCACTGTCACCATTTCCCGCGTACACACACGAAGGCACGTTTCCTTCCAGAAGATTTTCCTCGAGTTATGAGTTCATCTCAATCGTTAAGATTTTGATGCATTTACCTGCCAATGGGATAGCAGCTTCAATTTCCCAGCAGCATGCACATTTTACGGTTGATCGTCAGTTACCGCATGGAGTGCGGTGTGCTTATCAGTTCCCACTCGAGCCATTGAGCAGGTTTTTTTTTTTGGTCAAATATAGCATGCCAGATTCTAAAATGAAGCGCCAAAGCAAGAGGCAACCGGGATTTACAATCCAACCGTCTGCTTTCTGAGAAAAATGTATATTTAATCCGTATTTAGGTAAAGCCTCTGGGGCTTAATTCACGCGTGTCTCTGCATGTCTTGAGCCGAGCGGTGACCGAGAGACGCGTGCCCGGGATGACGCGCACGTCACTCACCGGCAAGGCCCTGGGACACTTAAGCCGTGGCGTCTTGCCTCTTTCCGACGGCGTTCAAGGATAAGATTTGATGTCGGCGTGCAGTCGTGGCAGCGAGCTGGTGTCGAGATGCTCTCCTGCTGTTTAGGATGAATCCGCGGTCGCGGTGAAGACAAGTTTATACTTGCATTGTCAAGCATCACCTCTCTGGCATTTAAATACGTTTTTTTGTTTTAACACTGCTGGCTGAGCGCTGCTTGCGGAGTGTAGACCTGTGGTTTGCTCGGTGCCTTTGAATTCCGTGAAGGGGGGGGGGAGGGAATGTCACGTGCAACTCGAAGGTCATTCACGTAAGGAAGTGTTTTTTTTCGTGACTAGGTGAGAACTCGCGAGAGCGAGGGGTGGTCTCATTTGCGAGGGTGACCCTGTGGCATTTAGCCCGCCGGTCTGGAGGGGGGGAGGGGTGATTGCTTTCTATAATCTCAGTTAAACAGTTTGCAGGTCATTATCGAATTTGGTAAAAATGTGGACTCTGATTCCGGCACACAAGTGCCCTACTTTTTGTGAATAACGTCAGGGGATCTTTAACATCCAGACGTTGCATATCGTTCTGGTTATTGCACCGGCAGTAATAACCAGGGCGGCCTCTGGATTCGAACCACGACTGCTAGGCAGTGTCCCCGGCCGGCTAGAAGCTGTCATTTGGGAAATTGATGTTGTCGCTACATGATCGTACAAATATTTTAACTTATTTTCTGGTCAGTCTGAACCATTCTCAACCTCATTGTAATTCTAGATTTGTAATTGTATGTCATCATAGCTGCTTGTCTGTAGACCCATTTAAAACAGTGGTCGAATTTTCTGCGTTTCCATGACCGCTGGCCACCGCGATGTGATTTAAAAGCTCATTTCTTTAGAACTCCTTTTTGCATTTTGTTTGTTGTCCTTCCCTCGCACCTCCAATTATCACGGTTGGCTACGTGCGGTGCGAAAGAAGTTCGACATACATATCCCAACGTTTCATGAGCCACATGGCTCATGCCCCTCTCCTCCACCCCCCTCATTCTCCTTGGCCAGGGCATGGGGATCAAGAGAGCAAACCTCAACTAAACATTCCTACCAACTTTTAAAACAAACGGAGGTCACGTTCAGCGATGCCAAGCTTAAATATATTACCTTAGTAAATTCAAACCATGTCTTGTTAACAATGCCTGATGACCAATTCACCCAGAATGCACCTGGTCTCGTCAGAAGCTAAGCAGGAAAAGAGCCTGGATAGTGCTTGAATGGGCTCCCATCATGCACAAAACAGGCTGCTGTGGAGCTAGCAGGAGACAAATTTGCAGAGGGGGGGCACTTATCGATAAGACATTAGCGACAGAGCCGCCACACCGCACTAGAGGCCACCAGGGCCTGCCAGTGGCCCGCGGGCCTTGCAATGAAAAACGCTGCTCTCATATGATACACACTCCAACTCAAAGTCCGGTTAGAATATCTGTTTGACTTTTCAATAACTGAATCCTTTTAAACCTCAATGCAATCCGAGTACTATTGCCAAGCTATGCATGCCATTAGCGAGCGACCTCTGAACCGGTCCTTCCACTGACCAGCGTGGAGTTGTATGGTCAAACAACCCCTAGTGACTGACACTGCTCAAGGAGGCCTTCATCCAGAAGCTGCACATTATTATCGTATGCACACTCGAGTTGGCAGGCGGCACACGCATGCCCGCAGGCACGAGGATTTTGACCTGCGAAATATATATCGGGTGTGATGTGATATATCAGAGGTTAAATTTCGATTTAAAGCTTTCGTGACTGCAGGGATTCATCTTCTTGGTTCTTTCGGTAAAGTCACGTAGAATGGAAATAATAAAATAATAAAAATAAAACATTAA
This sequence comes from Lampetra fluviatilis, assembly GCF_964198595.1. NCBI lineage: Eukaryota > Metazoa > Chordata > Hyperoartia > Petromyzontiformes > Petromyzontidae > Lampetra > Lampetra fluviatilis. The sequence goes on from NC_136307.1 coordinate 2,278,396, forward strand.
ATAATTCTCACGACGTTTCGGCCACAACGCAAGCAGCCGTCCTCAGGTGAATTATTTTATTATGTTTTATTTTTATTATTTTATTATTTCCATTCTACTTGACTTTACCGAAAGAACCAAGAAGATGATATCAGAGGTTGCCGAAAACAATTATTGGTCAAAGTAGCCGTCATCGTTTACCCAGCTCGTTCCGAGTCGACGGCTTCACTGGTGCAGGTGATGCTTCATTATTTCTGCAGAAAAAAAATCAGGTTGCAAAAATGTGTACCCACCAATCGAGAGGGGGGGGGGGGGCTGTGGCATTCACAAAGAGTGTCAATTGGGTGATGTGCCATAGACCCAGATTTCTGAGGTACCCGACCTGGTAACCACACTCATAAAAGGTTAACCATTCTTAAGTTTAAAAAATCCCATTCTCCCTTTCGCAATCCAGTAGATTATGAATGTCAATGGACTTCCACCTCGTGAAGTAGAGGACGTTGAATATAAGGGGTTGAATTAATCCGTGAAAACTATTTTGTAATGGTGCTTGCCTCATTTAGTTACGGCCACTCTCTGATGCAGATGAGTTATTACATCTCACGTAGGCTGTAACATCTTTCCTCATGAAATACATCTACTTGAACATCTAAAACGTGTACGAAAAAAAATGATTTTTCAAATTGTCGAGCGCAAAAAAAGATGTGTGAAAAATGACACGCGTTACCACAATTTGTTTTTTTTCACGCGTATGTAGTTTGAGCAAAGACCATGATCCTGGGATTAAAGTGGCTTAGAGAAAATAAATTTTGGTTTATGTGTATCTCAGACTATGAGCTTTATAATAAATCCTAGTGGAATTGGTTATAACGCTAAAAATCCTGCTAATATAAATGCATCTATCCCTGTGAACAGCTCAGAATCTGGGACACCCTCCAACAGTTAACAGAAATGATTTAATTATTAATAATTTCCCTTATTCTTTTGTATAGGTATAGCTACTGTTAATCTGTTTAACACGTAGGCTTTCGCGACCAATGTCATCCATAAGAGTTTTTTTTTGGGTTAGATCGCATAAATATATAAATGAGTCGTTAAAACCCACCACCACCCGACACAGCCAACTCGTAAGGGTTGTCACGTAAGCAGAACGTGGCCAATGTGTTGGAGAGCCAAGCCACAACATTTACAATCTTGAGTACGACGTTTCGCCAGTAATTACTACTAGCACCTCGTGGCGCAAGAGCGCAGAAGCGTGGTCACCACATCCACGCCTCTATATACGGAGCTAAACATTTAGACTTCTGCACAAATCTGGCTGTCGCCTGATGAAGCTAGTTGTAATTACTGGCGAAATGTCGTACTCAGATTGTGAACGTTGTGGCTTGGCTCTCCAACACACCGGCGTGCTGTACTAGTGACGAATTGGCCACGTTCTGTTTACGTGACAACCCTTACGAGTTGGCTATCGGGTGGTGTCGGCTTTTAGCGACACATTTATATATTTTTGCGATCTTCCCAAAAAAACCTATTATACTGTTAATTCCATTTGCAGATGGAAGTCACTTGTTATTCTGCTCGATTATAAGGACCTTCATAGCATTACCACATTTGCATAAGAGAGCATATTATATCATTTGGGAAATAATTGTTTTACTTCTTTTCATAGCAATAGCATTCATGCCAGTGATGCATCCACATATGCGATGCTATTCAGCCAGTCGTGGAAAGGCCTAATGTTAATGCATTATCTCAATTAGACGTTATTTCGACAGCATTTGTTGATCGTTAACATTTTAGACGTATGGGTAGGTGGCGGAGTGATCATAACCTGGTCATGGGTCGAACTCGATCCTCCGGAATTTAATAATACTTCAATACTACTTTATAATACTTTAATACTACTTTGTGCCAGCAGTGGTTGTTCTCTGAACATACTCAGCCCTGGCATACGATCGTGGAATTTCCACCTTTGACTGCACGATGTCAACAAGAGATGGGGCCTTGTCAGTGCTCAATTGAGTAGGAAGCTACTGTGATTTACACTTTTGATTTGACTTTTACAGTGGCTTGACATGTGGCTCTTGCATTTAGGTGCTATATCAAACCGATTTGTACTATTCCTAAGGAAGGTTTTTGGATTAGAAGTATAAATGTGTCGTAACCCTCCACCACCCGACACGGCCAATCAGCAAAAAAGTGTCACGTTGACAAAAGACAAATAGTTCACTGCTTTAGCCCACCGGTGTGTTGAAGCGTGAAACCACAACATTTACAATTTTTGAGTACGACGTTTCGCTGGTAATTGCATCCAGCATCATCGGGGAATTCGCCAGCCAAGCAGTAACGGCTTTTAGGCCAACCATCGAACATAGGCGGTGCGCCTCTACGACTCTTCCGATATTAGGAAGTCACTGGAGCTACGCACTTTTAAATCTAGATTGACAACACATTTCTTTAGAACTACTTTTAGTGTTTAGTGTGTTGTTCTTACCCCCCGCACCTCCGATTAGCTCGGTTGGCTACGTCCGGTGAAAAAGAAGTTCAACACATAATTGTGAGCAAGACTTTTGTGTGACATTTTGCAAATGGGTTACATTTTTAGTTTTGGAAATTATTTTGTCTTCAGATGTAAGTGGCCACCTGAGGATGTTGTAAATGTGGCAATTAATTGCAACGAAATGCCATGATATAGCATTCACTGCAGGAAACGTGGGGTGTTATTTATGATGCTAAAATTATAGACGGAAGTCTAGTTCTTAGAAATGTTTTATTCATGACATGCAAGGTAGAAAATATTCCGGGGAATAGGGGAACTATTTTGACGTAAAAATAATTAATATTTTAACATTTATTTCAGACACTTTATCGTGACATAAGCAGCACAGCCGCTGTGTTCACAAAAATGTAGAGCTCGTCGTGAATAAATTTCGTGCCACGAACGACTTTGACAGCCTGCAGACTTCATTCATTGGCTCTCAATGCTGTTCTGCCGCACACGGCCAGGGCAGGGAAACTTCCACACTGTTAAACTTTACACTTTGACGATATTGCCCTTGGGAGGGAAAATGGCAACGTAATCCGTGCACTTGGTGATTAGGTCAGGCACAAAGTTACAAAGTCCTAACTGCTTGGACTGTACGTCGTTTTACCAGCAGACTAAAAGCTAAGAGATGAAAAAGAATTCGTTCTTTCGCATTTTGACGGCCAAGTATTGACGGTACGTACTTCACAATCCCACTGGGTGGGCCCGTCGGTTTGAGCGCTTGACTCGCAATCTGCAGCGCCCGAGTTCGCATCCACATTGGAGGGGTCGATTCAGCCCCATCATTTCTCCAGAAGTCGATGCAACGGGCAGGCACTGTACCGACTTGTGACGAGTCAAGAAAGGTAATCATGTGGAGCTACTGACACGCATGAAAGGAATGTGGAATTACCACGCTTGGCTTAGGACCAGAGAGACTCATTGACGATCTTTTTTTCAGTTGACAATTTTACTTTCGGTTTCATTAAACTAAACGTTTCACGACGGACACATGCGTTTTATTATTTTAAATTCCATAAGCTGCCTTAGCAAAGTGGCCTTTGCTGATTGCGTCTGTTAGAATACTCGCGTATATGTTGCTGTTTTTATTATAATAATGTGAAAGCTACCTTAGGCATTGTACGTACGGTCCCAGAGATGGTCACGTGTATTTTATTAAATCCCACAGCATTTTCATAATGCAGTAATATTGGGGCTGGCTTGGCGCATAAATAATCCCCGTTTATTATACCTCTTCGGTTGAGGAAATGGAAGTGGCTATGATGAAACATTCTACATTCATAAAAGAGAATGTATCAATGCACTTGCTTACATGCACTTTAATCAAGTGACTTGCCAGTGTAAAAATGTACCCATGTGCCAAATGTACATCTCAGCTTGAAAATGATTATCATGTGTAGTGGTGGCGGCACTTCTGAGATGGTCTTTTTTGAAAGATAGATCTCTTGTTTCCTTAGATATGTTTTTATGTCTCATGTTTGTGGCTCTGACATGCAGCGGACTACTTAAAAGATCTTGCGGTGATGTCTCAAGGACCTTTAACATCTACTTTAGAGCACATTCAGAACACTGTTAATTGTCTGCAAAACATGTGAGCGAGTCCTCCCTTTGACGGTTTTAGTCTCCGCGATGAATGTCGCAGATACCTGGGTCGTAGTCGTTATCATCCATCATCATCAGCCATGATCAATCCACTGCTGGGTGAAGGCTGTCCCCGAGCTCGTCATTATCTGTCACGGTCCTGCATTGTTAACAATTCACCCGGCACCTGCACACACAGCTGATTTCATCGCTCCATCTACACAGCCAACGTGCTCCGTGGTACCGACGCTTTACGAATCACAACAACAACAACCGCCATTCGGCACAAAGTGGCCGTGATGTCACCACGGCGCTTGTGCAGTTTAAGGCCACGTGAAGTGTCGAGTGCCCCGCTGGCAGGAGGTCACGGGACAGACTCGGATGCCATGGGTCGACTGAGTGAGATGACTGGTCGATGCGCCACCTGTGCCCCCTACGGATCGCATTACGCGCAGCACGCACACTCGCGCACACAGAGCCACGAAGCGAAAGCCCCGGCGTTGAGTGAAATCTCGGTTCGGGTTGTTAATTTGGAATGCGTGCGCGTGTTTGTCCTTTGTCTTCTCTTACGATGAGCCAGGCCTGCATGGGTTTGATTTCATGGTTTCTTTCAAGGGCATTGCCAAAAAGCCTTTTATCGTTTGTGAGAAGAAAAATAGTAAGAAATACGCTGCAACGTAATTGAAAGTTTCGTAATAGTATGCAGCTCTGTGCTATTTGTTCTGCCACGTGGCAATAAACTTCGGTTATAAAAAAAATGCCGAACTGAATCTTCCTTAATATAGTTCTGCCGCGTCAAATTGTTTCCCATGTCGAATTGACATGGAACGTTGCCGAGGTTTGACCGGCGAAAAGTTTCTTTTGCTTCTTCACATCTGCAAATGGGGAAACCGCTTAATGTCATTTAAAATCTGTTCACATGTTTCACTTTCTGCAAATTCTCCCCCACCCCTCCCGAAGGCATGACGCTGTTAAATTCCGTGCGCCGTCGACGTCTGTCAATCGTCACGTGACCTTTTTCGGCTCCGAGGAGGAAAGGCCATTGGCAGAAAATGTTAGCATATCTCCATATATATAAAAGGCAAAGTTGTGAATGTGTGTCTGTTCAAAATGTTTAGCGTACTTCCCGACATGCAACAAACTCGAAATTTGCCATGTGGGTACTTTCCAGACTGTACACCACGCAAAAATTATAAAAATACACTTGTGTTTTTATTTGGGGGGGGTGGGGGGAGCTCAATAATGCATATAGTTTTTGCACGGCAAGTGAGCTATGACGTCAAATCTGTCACGTGACCCGCGCACGTGGAAGCGTAACGCATTGTAGTGTAGCGGGTAGCGCGCTGCGCTACGAACCCGGCGACCCGAGTTCGATTCCCGCTCACGGCCACCACCGGTGGCGATTATTTTAACTGGTCCTGGGCCTCCCCTTGGTCGACTTAGCCTCAAACGAGTAACTGGTGTGGTATGTGAACATCGCCACTTGGGGGGGGGGGGGGGCACAGGCGGCCGGGCATGGTGAATCCAAGTCTCGGGCGGCGCCGGGTAGTAAAGCTAGTCAATAATATACGTTTCTTTAAGCGAGGCAGCGCTAATGACGTTGATTTGTTTGTGGTGCTTTTGATTTACACTTGCACGCTCTACACTAACGACAGTACCTTGAATGTGTTTTTTTATTGTAGTGGTCCCTCTGAAATTATGGGGAATGGGGGTATAGTGTTTAAGAGAGCCGTTTCCATAAGCAACGCACAATCCAACATTGAAAATCTAGCAGCCAGTTGCTCTCTAAACGCTCACAAAAGGGCGCCGCCGATTGGCTGAGGTCTGCTGCCGAGTCCACTTAGGAGCGCTCTGATTGGCCGAAATTGTTGGGGCCGCATGATATCGTTAATCGAAACAATGAAACAATGGCGGTGGGAGGGCACCCTATGGGATGCGGATCGTTAATCTAAATAGCGTTAATCGATGGTATCGTACACCAAGGGACCACTGCATTTGTATTATTATTAAGTACTGTACTTGTGTTAATTCTTTTTTTGTTGTCTTCCCTGAATAATAGATATTGTGTCTCGGTATGGTTTTCGTCAGGTTTCCAGTTATTGTTCAAATATGGGGTGAGTTTAAAATGTATTATACCTGACGTAATGGGCCACGATTGCTCGTATGAATATACTGCGGTGCAATTTAAGCTCGAAATTATGCCGGTGCTCACAAGTTTTGCCTGCATCCCCCCGGTGGGGTGAATATTTAAACGTTTGCCAGAAGCCAGAATAATTGACATTCCCTGTGGAGTGAAACGATCAAAGATCATTGTTGTGGTGCAGATGTGAGAGGGCTCTTGAGTTTGCAGTCAAAAAGTTGAGAACGTCGAAACCGTGTCTGTTGTTGGCCCAGCATAAACTATTACACGGCATAATACATTTTTGGACTTGAACTTTGGCCGTGTTTTTGATCTTCATAACAGATTTAACACATTCCTACGGAGGGAGCTGTTAGGAACGTTGGGTTGCTGGGTCAATGGCCAGGGTCAACGGCGGCGTGGTGTATTCCGCAAATATGCCTGACTGTGAGGGCGGGCACAAGCCGGCGTGAGTAGGTTAAACGTTGAGTTTTATAAGGGTACCATGGGGTGACCAGCCCCTCCCCACCCAGCCCCACCCTCCCCACCCAGCCCCACCCAGCCCCTCCCCTCCCTTCCCCACCCAGCCCCTCCCTCCCCACCCAGCCCCTCCCTCCCCACCCAGCCCCTCCCTGCACGACAGACGGACACAATAATCCCCTGTGGGCTGGTGTAACCAGGAGGTTCATTCCAGTATAAGCATACGCTATTCTTTAGGCACATTTGTATGGCTGATGATAATGATGGTCGGTAGTTGTTTTATTGTGCCAGTGATCAGTAACACTGAGCTGGTATGTTCTAGGGGGGGTGGGGAGGCAAGATCATGGAGATGAAGTTTAAAGTTTATTTTTTGTTACCACGCGGCGAGAACTCGAGATCAGGACGAGTCTCATTTTCAAGAGTGACCTGGGTCGCCCAACATTACAAAAGTAAAAAAAAACAGATACAATTAAAGGACAGCAATGAAGTCAATATCAATCATAACAAAGACATTGAAAATATTGCAAGAAAACCATGAATCAAAGTTTAAACAATAAATTGGCTGGAGCGTGAGTCTGCTCGTCCAGGTATCAGGTGTCGACTGTGATGGATCTCGAAAAGTGAAGCAGAATTATTAATTGCGTATTTATGTGCTGCACATACAGCCGTCACTCCCCATCATTCAAGGAGCTGAAGAGCGCACAGTTTCGTGGTGGGTTTAAGATGGGCCATTTGAAGGCAAATTTCACAAGCCACCGCGTCGTCGTTTACGCAACGAGACGTAGATTTAACGACGTATGTATGAATGTGTTTGTTGAGCTTCTTTGTGACCGTGCGTCGCCAACTGTGATAATCGGAGGTGGGGGGGGGGACAACAACTAAACGTAAAAATCAGTTCCAAAAAAAGTGAGTTTTTAATATAGATAACAGTTGTGCGAATGGCGTGTGCAACAGCCTTGTCCAGACCACCAGCTCAGAATAACTGAACGCATGACGATTTTGTCATCCAAATTACCGACTGAAAAAATTGAGGAAATGTGTGCCAGCCCCATCAGGCAGCAGTGAAACGGCCACAACTGTCGACCAGTTTCATTCTCTATAGCAGCGGTCGGGAACCTATGGCTCGCGAGCCATATATGGCTCTTCTGGTGACGGCATATGGCTCCCAGACAATTTTGAGTTGAAAAAAAAATAAAAAAAATCAGTTTGGAACTGATTTTAAAATACTTGTGATATTGCTTAATAATACTGTGTCATTTTAAAGTAAACAGAAATTAGTTTTGAAGATAAATTTCACGGGTCACGGGGCCTCAACGCCTGCATGAAGCTCAACCTCACCACGTACGAACCAGACTACAAGGCCATCAGCAAAACCATGCAGCACCAGAAGTCGCATTAAAAGTAAGACATATTTAATTTATTATACGTTAAAAATACTATATGGCTCTCAATGCAATATATTTAGAAATATTTGGCTTTTATGGCTCTCCCAGTCAAAAAGGTTCCCGACCCCTGCTCTATAGGACTCATCGGTACGGCTACCAATGTCTGCTGCTGCCATTTGCCTCCTCGTTTACAGATTTGAAGAGTGAAACGCGTCGGGTTTTCTTTTCTAAAAAAAAATCACAGTTGCTGAGCACAGGTCCATTTACGGTGTAAAATATAAGCGTTGATGCATTGCTTGAATTGAGCAAGGTCGTAAGAACGTTTGTGAAAGAGGAGGATGGAAAGTCGAGGAGTGCCAGGGCAGACGTAGAAGGCACCTGGCAGTCGCTTGAGATTCTGGAATGGAGGAGACGTTATTTTTCTGTTTGTCTGTGCCATTTGCACAATTGGTATCGAAGTGGCGAATAATGCGATGGCGACGATTGATAGCGCGGCGAGTGGTGCGATATCTTTGGGTGTCGTTTCCCTCCTAAGTCACGCTACTCATTTTTGCCTCTTGCCCCGTTATTCACAGCTTTGGCGTCTTTCCACGTCGTGTTGTGCAAATCACCGTCGGGGATGATTTACACCGTGGCACTTGGAAGGAAATTATAGTGAATCATAACTTACATTCACATGCACATAAATCAAAAGGTTAAGATAAGTGCGGCCTGCATTGCCTTGCATGCACAAGCGATCATATTGGTGAACGCAAAGGTTGAACACGAAGGTGTACATTACGGGCTTTGTTATGAAAGGCCCACTTTAATATGAATCGTTGTTGGCAGATGTTATTTTTTGGGGGGCGTGGGTGGGAGCTTTTTCTCAAGCAATGGTTATGGTGGGAGAAATGATTTATGTTAAAACACAATGCCTGTTCATGCCAACAAGCTTGTTTACATCGCTATTATTACCATTTTCTAGTTGGTTTCTGAATGCATTTGTTCAGCAGCAGATGTTTTGCAAGTGCCCAGAGGCCCAAATCTAGCAGCTCTGTTGAATATTTACTCGAGAAATTGTTTAATTTACATGTTCGCAGTTGTAAGCTCTTGCATGAATTATTGTAGTGCGCTGCTTTTTTAAATGTTACGCTCTTTTTTTTCACTTATGAAATGTTGTCTTGTTACATTTAAATTTTAATACATTTTTCCACCCAGATTAATATTTGATTTTACAATTTAAAAAGCCATGAATTAACAAGGCGCTGGTTCGTTGCCATTTGCTGGTGTATACAATCCGAAACATTCTTCTTCTTGGTTCTTTCGGTAAAGTCACGTAGAAGGGAAATAATAAAACAATAAAATAAAGCAATAAAATTATTTTCACGACATTTCGGCCACAACGCAAGCAGCCGTCCTCAGGTGAAGAACAGTTCTGTCGGAAAGACAGTGTCTCATTCAGACGCTGTCTTTCCGACAGACCTGTCCTCAGGTGAAGAACAGGTCTGTCGGAAAGACAGCGTCTGAATGAGACGCTGTCTTTCCGACAGACCTGTTCTTCACCTGAGGATGTCGTAAGAATTATTTTATAATGTTTTATATTTATTATTTTATTATTTCCCTTCTACGTGACTTTACCGAAAGAACCAAGAAGATGAATCCCTGCAGTCACGAAAGCTTCAAATCGAAACCGAAACATTCTCTCGATCTTTTAGAATCTACATGGCATACAATTTTTGTTACTTTGAAAGGAGGTGGAAAACACGTTTTGGAATATTGTTTACAAGTGTAGTGCTAATATTCACGTGATCCGAGCGGGAGAGTTACTGAGGCAGGAAAAAAAATTATTGGATACATTTTTTTCCTGCCTCGGGTAGCTCTCCCGCAATTTTTTCACCTGATGACGATTGCTTGTGTTGCGATGGAAACGTCGTGATATTTTATTATTTTTTATTATTATTCTTTTTCTATCTACGTGGCTTGACCGAAAGACCCAAATAATACACCTTTCGGCCTTAATTTTTCACAGGCCAGTTTTTCATTGATGAATTACCAATAACATTATCACTCTTTACCCCAAAGTGAAGATGACGTGACGTTTTTTGGGAAAAAGTAGGTTTTTGTACCTTTTATGATGCGATATCTTAAATGTAGACATTACCCGCAACGATATTGTCCAAACACCGTATAATTACTGTGCTTCTTTACCATAAAATCAGGAATTGGTCTCACCTGCACAAACACAAAGTTTATGAATATAAGAGCCCTTGCCTGGTTAAATTACAGAATGTTTAACTGCTGTATATACAGTGGCCCAAAAGTCAGGATCTATTGAGACGAAACATAATTTTTGAATGTTCAAATATTGCACCTGTAATCCTACAAAGTTCTAGATGAATGTTAATGAAGGTTAGTTGGAACATTTTTAAATAGATTAAATATCCCTATGTGGTTTGTTAAAGTAATTATAAATAACCCTGTGTGTCCTGGCTTTTGTGCCACCCTGTACAATTAGACCTCCTGCGCAGAGGTCGCAACCGGGTACCCAATACTCGTACCCTACCCGATACCCGGCTACCCGTACCCGGCCAGGTATGGGTACGGGTACCCGTTTGCGACCCTAGTGCGGTCGGGTACGGGTACGGGTAGGCCGTGAGTCACTGGTGAGTAACCGTTTGTCACTCATTTCGGGTAGGGTACTGGTACGGGTAGGGTACTGGTACGGGTAGGGAACGGGTACCCGTACCCGGCCGGCCCTGGTGCGGCCGGGTACGGGTAAGGAAGCAAAACCCGTTTGCGACCTCTGCTCCTGCGACACTAAAACAATTCTTAACTAGGCCTCCTGGTGCCCTCTCGTGGAGAACTTGGGCACCGATTAGATTTTCTTCGGATCGTATTTTTTTTGGTGTGTGTGGTTACTTTAAGAAGCAAGCAGAGAGGGGAGATGGGGAAAGGCGCCCTTATCAAATTCTATATTTATAGAGCGCCATCACTCAATGTGCTTAACGTAGTAAAAAACGGTGACAAGATATGATTTTGATTGGCAGGGGCATGCAAGGGCTGAGGAATGACTGACTACGATAGAGGGGGCTTAGGAGTACTGAAAGGGAGGGACGGGATGGAGTTGGGGGGGGGGTATGGGGAGAGGCGAGGGAATGTAAGTGGGGAGCGGTGGAGCAGCAGTTAGCGCCGCTGCGCTATGAACCTGGCGACCCTAGTTCGATTCCCGCTCACGGCCAACACCGATGATGAATATTTTAACCGGTCCTGGGCCTCCCCTAGGTTGACTCGGCCTCAAATGAGTACCTGGTGTCATGTGTAAAGACATTGTCACTGGGGAGACAAAGGCGGCTGGGCATGTTGCTGGCCAACCACAACCCCCTTGTGTGCCTTGGTGACCTTCATAGGTGCTACTCGCTAACAGCACTTACCCCAACAGTTTATTGAGGCTATACGGGGGATCTTTGTCTTTGGGGATGGAAGAGAGACATCCCTTTGGAAGATTGCGACCTTAACTTTTAAACGTTCGAGCTGGAAAGCAATTCCAGGCCAGATAATGTGCCCATGGACCAGTTATGAGAGTTGTGTGTTACAATTTGTCAAGGGAGAGATTTATCTTGGTGGGGACTAGGGCCGTGGATGTTTCTGGTTGGCAAGAGAGGCCAGCTAATTGGCTGTGTCGGGACACTGAGCTGGTGCCTCAAGAGATTCTGAGCCGAGAGCTTTAGGTCAGACACCGGAGACAGTTTAATAATAATAATAAGTGCGCGCATGCACCTGCATTCCAGTCGATAACCGAAACGGAATTGGCCACTCGCTGAAATATAATCCTTCGTTAGGCTCAGACTGAGAAAATTGCAGAAGCTGAAATAACTGACGGACACTTTTTTTACATTTTTGCTTTAATCTTGCATTGTGGGGGATTGCTGCCAAAGCGGTGTCGTGGTCGGCACACTCGACTTGCAGTCCACAGGTCCCCGGTTCGATTCCATCTCCCCTGGCACGACAGTTGAAATAACGGTGCAAATGTATGAAACTACCCCCTCCCCACCGTCTCACCCGCAGTGTGCATGGGTGCACCACGGTTATTCGAGTGGCAGGTCGCGCGTGGAGGGGTCACGTGTGGGTGCCTCCCGTCTCTTTCAGAATGTCTGACCCAAATGGAAGAGTAGGCCAAATATCCTCTAGATGAGGGGTGGCCAACCTGTAACAGACCCAGAGCCAAAAAGTACCCATGAGTTCTGCAAAGAGCCAAGTGTTTTTATTATATATCATTGACATCATACAACTTTAATTCATTATCTATTTGCTACTGCTGTGATAGTCGTATGTTCTACGTTATGCCCCTTCGATAGAGCCGCGCGTGGTGGATTAAAGAGCCGCACGGGGTGCTTGGAGACGCCAGTTGGCCACTACGGCTCTCAAAATCTTCTTTCGAGATCCCTCTAGTCGAGGCCCTTTCCCCAGCAGTGGGTAAGCAATTGGGGGGCTGCACCTTTACCTTTGTCCTTGCATTGCGTAGGATGTTGAGTGGTCCGATCAGATGTGCGATATCTGCATGCGGATGACAACACTGATTTGTTCCTCGCAAGTCGTGGCCTTTCTGCTTGACTACAGCAGAGAATCCGAAAATGTATTCATACTGGAGGACTACTATGAGCTACAAAGCTATTTTTTTCTCCGATGTCCAGTAGGGGCGGGTCAGAACGTTACAACCACAAACAATACAAAAAACACGATAGAAGTGGAAAGTATAGGAAAGGTAAACAAATCACTTAAAATATATAAATAAAACTAAATAAATGTTTTCATCTTGCCAGGTAGAGCCCACCTGAGGTATTAATTTATTTTTCAGAAGAGTCCTTGTCATCAACGGTAGAGAGGTAAACGCAACATGGGCCGTTACATTCATGATAAAACTAGAATTTGAAATTTCGTGGAACGTAGCAGAAATTTAAACCGAAGAAAACCTAAAATAAATTTTTTTAACTCAAGACGACAGATGTAAATTAACATTTTTATTACAACTTAAACTATGAATCATGTAAAACGTAGATGATGACATGTGTCGCGCGGGTCTAATAAAGCGGCCAAAGAGATCTCATGCCACACTGAAGACACCTGGTGGCGTGAGACAGTCGTGGTTAGTGGTCGCTGCTATGTTGAAGCAACTCATACTGGTAGGAACCTCCTGGTTACACCAGCCCACAGGGGATTATTGTGTCCGTCCGTCGTGCAGGGAAGGGCTGGGTGGGGAGGGAAGGGCTGGGAGGGGAGGGTGGGGAGGGGCTGGGTGCGGAGGGTGGTGCTGGGTGGGGAGTGGAGGGTGGGGAGGGGCTGGGTGGGGAGGGTGGGGCTGGGTGGGGGGTGGGAGGGGTGGGGCTGGGTGGGGAGGGGCTGGTCACCCCGTGGTGCCCTTATAAAACTCAACGTTTAACCTACTCACGCCGGCTTGTGCCCGCCCTCACAGTCGGGCATAATTGCGGAATACACCACGCCGCCGTTGACCCTGGCCATTGACCGAGCAACCCAACGTTACTACCAGCTCCCTCCGCAGGAATGTGTTAAATGAGTCCATAATAGATATTTTTGGGTTAGATCGCGTAAATATAAAAGTGTCATTAAACTCGCCACCACCCGGCACAGCCAATTGGTGATGTTTGTCACGTAAATAGAAGATGCCAATTCGTTACTAGTGCAGCACACCGGTGTATTGGAGAGTAAAACCACAACATTTACAATTTGAGTACGACGTTTCGCCAGTAATTACAACCAGCATCATCAGGCAACAGCCAGATTTGTTGAAAAACCCCTCTCCTGTTTCTTTCTCCAATAGAGGGATGAATGGGATGTTGTCATTTGTAAATAAATGAGTGTTCATATTCTTTGTTTCTTTCGGTAAAGTCACGTAAATGGAAAAAAAATAATAATAAATAAAGTGAATAAAATTAAAATAAATAAAAGTGTTCATGTTATGTAACATCTATTTGTCGCGCCTTGCAGCCATCAACCTAAGAGGAATGTAGTGATTTACCTCCCTCCAAGTTTTCATGGATAATGCCCAATCCGTGGTCAATTCTATTCAATAATCAATTATTGTCTGACTCGTATGTGTTGCCAGTGTCTGAATCGTTTAGCCGTGTTTTGTTTACACAGTCTCACTCTGCTTGCCTAAGTCCAGCAGCGTGCCATTTACTTCTTAATTGCATAGCTACGAAGAACCAATTCTTGTACGTGTTGCGAGCAAAACAATTGACTGTTATTCATTAATCTATGGATCGTTACATGTGTAGTGACATAGCGCTGACTGATGTACAGCAGTGCAACTGCATTGGGCAGTTGGCTCACATGCCATTGAGCATATACATGGGTGTGCCGGCAGGGCGGAGGAACTGGGGCAAGGGTCACCAAAGACCTCATCGGGAAGCCCCTGGAACCCACTAGTGGGTTCGAGAAGGGAGGCGCGGCCAGGGCGGAGCCAGGCCGCGCCGAGGAGGATAAAAGCAGCGGAGAGTGAGAGCTCTGGGCTGTCGGTTCTGGAAGTGGACTCATGTCGCTGTCGTCTTCGCCGCCATCGTCGCTGCCACCTTCACTCGATAATTGCGCGGCCGGACAGTTGTTGGCTGTCTCGGTCGACGCCGTCGGTGTAACGCGGTTAGGGTTTGTCTCGGCTGGGCTGTACGACAACGAGAAGGAAGGAGGCGAACCTGTTGAACCTAAAGAGAGTTACACTCTTTGTTTTTTTTTCGGTGAAGTCACGTATGTAAAACAATCAATAAAATAAAATAAATGAAAACAACTAAATTAAATCACGACGTTTCGGAGGCAACACAAGCTTCCTTCATCAGGTGTAAAAAAGGCTACAGTTATTTTGCTGTGCCTTTTTTTACACCTGATGAAGGAAGCTTGTGTTGCCTCCAAAACGTCGTGATTTAATTTAGTTGTTTTCATTTATTTTATTTTATTGATTGTTTTACCTACGTGACTTTACCGAAAAAAACAAAGAGTATGAATCCTTGCAGTCACGAAAGCTTCAAATCTAGAACTAAAGCGAGTTGTGATAAAGAAGGTGCCTCCTGCAACTACCTCGTCTCCGACTTGTGCTACACTACACATGTAT
Source organism: Lampetra fluviatilis (assembly GCF_964198595.1). Taxonomy (NCBI): domain Eukaryota; kingdom Metazoa; phylum Chordata; class Hyperoartia; order Petromyzontiformes; family Petromyzontidae; genus Lampetra; species Lampetra fluviatilis. Next base: position 2,293,584 of record NC_136307.1, read on the forward strand.
GGCGGTGACAAGTCAACAGATGGCAACCTTTTCACAAGCAGCGATGCAATCTTAATGTCACTGTGTATTTCCGCGTACTTCTACATCGCAGTGAAGAATATTCCCCGCGTTTGAAGCGGTTTGCGTTTCAGTTTTGTCCAGAAACCTCTGTGCATGGTGGCAAGATGTTAACTCCTTCGCCTGGTATGCAGGTGGTTGTGGGTTTAATCTCGACCCAGACGCCTGCTGTATATTTTGAGTGTGCATGTTCTTCCTGTGGTCGTGTGGATTTTTCTCCGGGTCCTCCGGTTTTTTCCTCCACATTTAGAATTGACGTGCATTTAGAGTTTTTGGCTGCTATGAATTTCCACTGGATGATAAGCCACTTCGTTGAGCTTCTGAAAAAGAGCTTTAGCTTTTATTGGGCCTAACCTGGTAAAATAACAAAACATCCTTCAATAGTTTTTTTAAGGTCCGCTTATATTTAGTCCCTAGCGAGTCAGATCTGCGACGCACCTTCCACAAGGCCCTCTACGCTATTAAAATAATCATGAATAATTGACAGCCCTTTGTCAATCCACTATTCGGTGAAGTTCCCCCCACGTCACGGTGGTGACGGGGGTTGTTTGACCATACTTGGGTGCTGCTCAGTGCGGCTTGGTGAAGGTGGTAGAGCTGAGATGGCTGGTAAATTCGGGTACAACAATTCCCGCGCCTCCGTTTAGCACGGTTGGCTTCGTGCGGCGCAAAAGGAGTTGAGCATGCGTCTCGCAGTGGATTTGTCTGCAGCACCCCCTTTATCCGCTAAAAACCCATGTTTGTGACATCCACAGACCAGCTGACAAAGCTGAAGGACTTGGAGGAGAGGCGGAAGTACTACAAGTGCAGTAGCAACTACATCATGCTCAAGTCTCTGGACAAGTGGTCGGAAAAGGAGCTCCACTCCCAAGACAAACTTACAGAGCTGGAAAAGCCAGGTAAAGTGCCGGTGGTTGTTGAGCGAACGCGAGACTCGGCGTCTGAAGCCATATCCCACAGCTGGGTCATGTGACCAGCGAGGCCCGTTGGCTGCCGTGCATCCAAAGAGTGCAAACTTCACCGACGGATAATTTGTTAGGTTATTGATTGGGGGCAGAGGAAGCTTGGGTAGATTGTAGATTCATTTTTATATTTTTTAAACGATTTTTCCGTACCGAGAGCTTAGCCGAGCGACCAGATGTAACAAAGCGTTACCGGTATATTCACAACAACAAAGAAACAAAGCTAAGCACACCCCCAAAAAGCCGACAAAATCCCATTTAGTTTCAATGCGTAATTTGCGGCGGTTGAAATTAGCCGGTACACAGCATTGTACGCCACAGCGGAACTTGTCGCAGCGCCAGACGCGCGCATCTGAACCCTTCAGAACGGCTCCTATTGCTATGCCGCGTTGATTTTCACAGAGGGGGGAAGTGGGCAGCGAACCCGAGCTGTGGGAAGGAACCGGCTTCATGCGGGGAAGACTCCACATTTCCCTCGCGACCACTGACAATAGGCGAACAGAAAAAAACGTGGTGTTGCCTCTCTCCAATGTACGCTCCAATGTACACACCTGCTGGTTCACGGATGGTGTGCAACCCAATATGCAAGTAGCTATCTTGTGTATACATAAGCCTCCGGCTGCATGTGTCTCGGGCTGCCCAGGACACGTTAGAACCCTTAATTCGTGACGAAAAAAACACTTTCAAGGTTTGGCCAAGCATTGGATCACAGCGCCCCAGTGGCTTCACTGCGTTATCTATATAGAGACAGCTTTCTAACACCGTTTGAGACGAGGCTCAAAAGAAAGCTGTCTCTGGTATGGACCAATCAGTTTCAAGGATAATGCATATATTATCAGTGTTTTTTTTTGCATTCTGACCACAAGCATTGTGGTTAATGCAGACATGATTCCTTGTGAAAATTTTCAGTTTGGCGTTTTAACATCTTAACACCTATTTTGTTGCCAGATAAAAGGGGAAAAACTTATCATATTTTGGTACTGGCAAAGGAGGTCCCATGATGTAGAAACAACAACATGTCACGTTTTTCATGAACGCTGCCTCACAAGAGGAAAATCTTTATCGGAGAGCGCTTCAGGTGAATGACCGTTTTTACGGAGGACTCGCCCTAATTTATACTTTTGCTGATTAGAAGTGCCTTTTTACGTGGGATTAATCTTTCGTATTCTATTTTCTTGAGCTTAATGACGCTTAAGTAACTTAGCTTTAACTCGACTTCCATTCATCTTTCGGTGAAATGAAGTGGTACTCGTTATTTGGGCACTGATACTCCTGACCGGACGCTGGATCGTTGCTCCCCGCACTGCCACCGATTGGTCAAGGCTCCATGGTCTGCCGGGGCCTGCCACAGCAGCAGCAGGCCTTGCCTCAACACGTTGACGGATACAGGGGTTCATCTTCTTGGTTCTTTCGGTAAAGTCACGTAGAAGGGAAATAATAAAATAATAAAACTAAAACATAATAAAATAATTCTCACGACGTTTCGGCCACAACGCAAGCAGCCGTCCTCAGGTGAAGAACAGGTCTGTCGGAAAGACAGCGTCTGAATGAACACCACCAGACGTTTAAATCGGATACAGGAGTGGCCGCTCCCACTCTCTGCCCATGCCTGACCACCGGTTTACACGTGCGCGCGGATTTGATTTCGATGAAATGTGCTCTATCAGAAACGTGTGCTTCAACTGTAGGTGGAAGGGAGTACGAGGTGAACCATCAGATCAACGACAAGGTCTCGCTCTTCAAGGGCGACATCACCCTGCTGGAAATCGACGCCATCGTGAATGCGGGTGAGTGCCGGGGACGCGCTGCCAACACGTTTTTGGGCACGTGGAACGGTCCACGCTTTTGAGGCTGGTTACCGCTCTCGCTCTGTCGGCTGTTTCGCAACCCCCTTTCCCCGTTCCGAGACATCCGCAAGTTGCAGGGTGGGTGTCCCCCCCGTTCACCAGTGGACCTCGGAACGCGCGAGCGGTTCGACGTTAATTTTATTTGGAGAGACGTAGAGCCGTTGTTTTTAAAGACATTGAACTCGCCGCGTAGAACTGTAGCGACACGACCGCACTCTACGGTAGCTGGCGCCAAACTGCGCCACAGGCTCTCCCACCTGGCCTCGCGGGATCCTCGGCGTACCGATGAATTTGTTTCATTTAAAGTTTTCCTTCCGATTCCGTACACGGACGTCATCAGAATGGGAAAGGGTTAATTGTCCGGCGGTGTCTTGAGGAGGTGGCCGAGTCTGCCGTGTGGCGATAGAGTGGCCGACCGCGTGCCACGACTGTGAGAATATTCCGTCGCGGTTTTAATTCGCTGTGGCTCGGTGGTGCACCGCGATTACCGGTCAATCCCATTGACCCTCACGATCCACTGTTGGCCGTCGGGCCTGCGTCAGATGTCGCGTCCGTCTCGTTTGTACCGTTCTTGCTGCCTCGGTTGTACTGTTCTCATCTGCATTGTCCGTAATGTCTCTGCTTTGTTTTTACTGCCCGCAGCGTCTCGGCTGCACCATCTCGCTTTTGCAGTCTGTATTCTCCGTTTTGTCTGTAACGGCGTTTTTTTTTGCGCACGAATCTTCTCATTTGTAAAGCGACTCATTTTGTGCTGTTATCTCATCCGTCTCCGGCTCAATTGTACCGCCCCGTCCGATCGGTCACGTTTGCCCTGACCATTGGCTTAAGGAGAAACTGCCCGTAAGTCTTGCGCGAATTGAAAATAATCCATTCTTACACGCATGGTCAGGCAGCATGCATTCCGAGTATAAATAACGTGTAGTAATCGAGGAATTAATAATTGCTTGGGGACGAGCTGTGTGTACAAGACGAGTGGAAATTAAAATGTAAAACTGGCGTGGGCCTCCTCTAGGTAAGCTCAGCCTCAGATGAGCACCTGGTGCCGTGTGTAAGTATTTGCAGCTGCAGAGACAAAGGCAGCTGGGCTTGGTGTTGATTCTGCTATTGGCGCAAATGTTTAAAATGCAGTAATTTTGTAAGAGATTTTAGGACCTATTAATGTTGCCCACAAGGTGGCAGTATTTCACTATGAAGGTAACTTATTTGTAATGTTGGTGGATTCTGTTACCATTTAATGTGGTTATTGTATTGATTTAGCTATTAATTCACACACATGGGGTTCATTATGTATACACTGCTTTTTGTTTCAAGGTTCTCAGAGTCCATGGGTATAATTTCTAAGTTGGTCTAAGCTGAGTTGACTGTTAAAATTATATTTATTTTTACATTGGTCCGCTAATTATATTCAGGACGCAGACACAGTAGCATCTGCGCATGGATTAAAACTTGTTTCGCTGCTGTTCTGAAACTCCACGTTACAGCAGAGCCATGCTTAAAACAACATGACGCAGTCTGTCTTGGGGATTGTGTTCCCGACTTCCGAATCTATACAAATTAATTTGATTAATTTAAATCGGGCCTAGATACGAAAGTTCGCCCGATATGACAGTTTTGGTTTTATTCAGACTGTTCCGAAAAGTATGACATCACAGGAAATGACGTAACACAGGTTACATTACTCCCCCCCGTTCCAACAGGGGAGCAAGTGGCACCCTGGTGACGTCACATTTGTTAGCGTGAAACGGCGTTGGATCGTTACGTCGTGCGACTGATCCGACGATACGAAATCGTCGTTAAAAATACAAAGATCCAAACTTTTCCAATCTGAAACTTGCCATTTGTGTATGATGGCAAAATGTTAATGAGCTGAATGACAACGCCCGTGGTCTGCTCACTAGAAGAGGGCTTCAGGAGAGAATTTGCGTAGTTTTTCTACTCCGTTGAAGAAAGCCAGACAGACTACAGTGCTTCACTGTGTGATCCATCATTGGCGTTACATGGCTGCAGTCGTGCTGCTTGGGGCTTGTGTCTTTAAGTTTTAATTCAAGGAGGAGATTTACGCATCGGGCTGTTGATCTTTTGACACGGTTGATGGAGCACCATTGTCTTCAAAGCCATGAGGTGCTATGTTTGGGTCCTTTTATTTGGGACGTGACATTGTAGACGGCGAATACATTTGCCTACAACATCATCTGTCACTGGTCCGTGTTACGCAACCACTGCTGCTCTACCGCCATTGGGACCACCTGAAGGCCAGCGGCCTTTAGACCGTGTCGTCTGAGCTGGGCTTGACACAATTGAATGTGAAACTATTCTTACAACTATGAGGGACAGGAGCATTGCTCAACCACTGGTGACAGAGCTGAGGCTATCAAACTGAATTGTCTCAGTCCAGTCTTATTTATTTTTGGTCGTAGCCTTGTGCACAAATCGCGTCATGTGATGTGTGAAACGAATACAGCAAAGGATGCACAAACACAGCCATGAAATAATAATTTCCTCTATTTATCCAGGGAAATGTCACGGAGTATCGTGGCTTTTTCAGGGGTGGCCCTCACTGGGGGCTGTTTTTCCATTCTATTCGTGAGTGCTTTGCTTGTAATAGGACACCAGAGAGCCCAGAGAAAGCCCCTTGGATGCAAAGGGTTTGCTCAAATCTCCGTACAGATTGATTCAAGAAAACATTAGCCGCATCTCCGGTCTACAGAACTTCAATGTAAAGGGACGAGACGGATGACGCGTTGCTTCGGTGTTGCACTGAGGTTCTTCACGAGAAAAGAGGTCATCTGGTTTTAAGAGTTACACAAATTAACAGTGCATATAGGTAGGTAAATTGCTAAATAAATCATGTGGAGTAGCAAAGGACAACAGCTGATGCCTGTAGCCTCTTGACCCAACTCATTGTGCATGTATGTGTGTGCGCGTGAACTTTTTTCACACCGTACGTAGCCAACCGTGTTTAATCGGAGGTGCTGGGGAACGACAAGGCAACAAGCAGTTCTAAAGAAATTGGTTTTCAATCGAGATTCAAAAGTGCATAGCTCTAGCGGCTGTGCACTTGAGTTTTCAATCCGCAGAGTTCCCCCTTCGCCTCTCTCGCGATGATGCGGCGGGTAAATAAAGAAAATAATTCTCGAATGACCCTCGGTGGAAAGAACACAAGCTCGTACATCTGAGGCACCAGCTGCATCCTGGAATTACTGAGTCTGCTCAAGAGTTTGGAAAATGTCTCCACTGCCAAAGCAGCCCTCCTACATTCAAAAGAGGGAAAACATTCTTCCATTAGAGTTCTATTGTGTATTTTTTTTGTGTTTGCCTTGCATGAAAAGAACACATGGGGTAAATTTTTTACATTTTTTTGAATGCTTGTCAGCGATGTATGATTGTATATGGGAAATGGTCAACATTTATGGTGTTGCAGTCCGTGTGGCTTTTAAATAATAATTTTTTGTTCAAATTGAATGTCTGTGTGCGCTTGTGACGATCTTTGCCACCGCTTGCCATCACAGGTAATTCACGCTCGCTCCAGAAAATGCAAATACAATATTCACACGGCGGTGAAGGTACTACGTTGGCTTAGTGACCAAAGCTAATTTTGGGTGACTTCAGCGTTTGCTTTGTTATCGTCCGTGCCAGCGACGACGTGATGCGCAATTGAGCCGCGCCGCCGCTGGAGAGAGATGGATCGGTGGTGTTCGTCGAATTGCCACGGCCATCCAGCTGTGAATTTTAAGTGGCTGGAGGTGATTTTGTACGTGTGCATTTCGGCGCCGCCACAACTGCTCTACGTGTCGCGGCGGCTGATTGAAAACGCACGCGCATGCGCCGCAGCTACGCAGACCACTTCCCATTTGTTTCGCCAGACCGAGGAGAGTGGCGCCTTGGCACATGTCATCATCGATACACACATGTCCCTTGTACTTCTCCTTACGTCTCCGTGGATTGGGTCCAGAATTTGATTACACGATGCTTTTTAGAATATATATACCGACAAGACGATAAGAAATTGGCCTTTTGCTGGGTTGTTATGTACGTATGTAAGGAAAAAAAAACTCGAGAATAAACGCGCTCACCTCTCAATCGTGCCGAGGATTTTTTGTTTCCAATCCTCGTTTTCAACAGCTCCGAAGTCGACACGGGTATTTCATTACTCTTTACGAAAGTAACTCTGACAATGAGATGTTAAATTATAATTAAAGCATCGAAGCGATTCTCTAAAGGTGCCTGACAGGCATTGCCGTGCAGCAGCAGCGGTGTGCCGCTACAGCCCAGCTGGCAGCACAATTATCTTAATTCTTCTTGCTTGGGGGGGGAGGTTGCTAATTAGGAGCACGCCAAGATAGTTATCATTGCACCTGCACAACACCCAACACATGTCGGTGCATGAGCTCTCAAACGCACGAGGCCCTGAGGCCCCACACACGAAGCCAGCGTTGCGTTGCAGCGTTTGGTCTGGGTTCGGTGCAAAGTGCGTGCATGTTTACGTAACGGTGGCGCCAGGGTGGTGAGATGTTAACTGACTCTCCTGGTATGCAGGAGGTCGTTGGTTCGATCCCCATCCTGACGCCTGCTCTTTATTTGGAGGTTGCGTCTCTCTCTCTCTCTCCCCGTCGTCGCATGGATTTTTCTCCGGATCCTCCGGTTTTCCCCCCCCACATTTAGAAACATGCGTTGAGAGCATTTGGCTTTGATACATTTCCATGTGATAAGCCACTTTGTTGAGCTATAATTTGTGGCCAGGTGGCTTATGATATATACCTATATAGCTCAGTGGGCCTTCTTACCTGGTAAAAGAAAAGTAGTTTAGTTGAGATATGCGGGGTGATATTGGCAGATCCCTGCTATCTGTCCGTATCCGTATCTGCACAGATGACTACTCTTTGGCTGTGAGTTTGCTCCCACTTGTGGGTTACTTCTCTTCAGAATACTTTCTTGTGGATAATCCAGTGATTTACTTATTTTGGAGAAACCACTTTTAGGTCGGATGGTGTCAAAGACAAACCCCCACTCCCCCACCTCCCCCGTCGTGCAGATAAGAGGATAAATGTGCTGTGGCTTCCACTTTTGTTATTTCGTGCCTGAGTGCAGATAATAGGATGAGCACGCGCGGATAATGGAAGGGGGGCGTATAGGAGGACTTTCACTCTATTCTTTAACGTTCTTGTGACAGCTGAGCCAACACTTTGTGGAAACGTCTGAAAGTTATATCACTCGCCTTCACCTGTCATCTTTGAATGATACATTTTTTGCCGACCACTAGACTAGTCTTATAGCCTTTATATATATTTGTATAGCAGTGAAACTTTTGCCACTTTTTTGCTGCTTGCCCCTCCGCAAATCGAGTCCTGAGTGCGCGTGACTACGAGCCGTGCATGTTGGGATTTTTGCTCATGCGTGCGCGAATGAAAAGTGCGACCCCCGTCGTTTTGTCCACGAGAATCGACTTTTACCTTGTGCAGGAAATTGCTACTTTGGGCCCAGCGTCTGGCTGATGCTGACCCCCCCCCGCCCGATACTCTTCATGTGCGACGTCGCGGTAATGGTTCGCAGGGTGCAGCCTGCCTTCTTGTTAGTGTTTGGAAGTCATTAGCCCGTATTGATCTACACACGACGACGCCGTGCAGCCATGAACTGACTGTTTCAATTAAGGGTTGTAACGATGCTTCAATTCGTCAATCGATATCGATTCAATCGGCGTCCGTAGCCTTGGTTGATTTGCTCTTTAGCTGCTGCGTGCAGCGCCGGCTGTGCGTGGGTGCGGGAAAAGGACGGTGCCCACTCCGGCTTCCGCTCGGCCGCCCGCACTCCGTGGGCAGCAGACCTCCCTTCTTGCCCGAGTGCGCCATTTCCTGTGCATTTCGGTGCCAGTTCTGGCTGCGTGGAATCGGTCTGGATCGCCATGCTGCGCTGCTGACACTGTGTGTTTAGCTAAGTTAAGCACATTAAAAGCTTAGCGAAACCAGCTTGGCAACAGAGTCGCTGTGGAATTCCATTCCATTCCATTGTATGATTCTTCCGTAGCTGTGTTTTTAATGCCAGTCAATTAATTCCAGAATTGGCTCTGGTGGAATCGTCGGGATTGAATATGAATCCTGCAGAATTCACCCGGATTACTTATCCCTCCTCCTGAATCTATCCATGGAAAAGCTTATGATTTGCACGTACATTCTTCCTGTTGGCGGTTTTTGAACCGACAGCAGGAGTTTCTCCTCTCCTTCCTTCGCGCGTGGGTGGGTATCACAACACTCCCCATGGCTCATTCTTTGCGCGATTCTCAAAAGCCTGCGTCTAAAAGCAGCGCCGTTGGGAGGGCACTGAGAACTGCCACGTCGGAGGCCGTCGATTTTCATCGTGCTTTTATTGTTGTTGTTGCTGCAAAACATCGCCGCTGTCTTCCACCACCGTCAACGCCAGGGCGAATCGCCAACGGGATGTTTCTTTCATTTTCGTCATCATCGTCGTGTGTATCTGGGCCTTGATGGGAAGCCTCCAAAGTGAGTCTCCAAACTGGCCGAGCCCCTTCGGCCGCACTGGTTCTCTCAACCTTTTTAGGCGTGGCGGCCCCCCAATCAAGGCCACTGGTACCCGCGCGCACCCCCCCAACCCGGCGCCCTACTCCACCCCGCCCCCCCCCCCGTGTTACTAAAACCCAGTTCAAAGAAGATCCCACCCGTGTCCACGCTTCTAGTGAATGCGGCGTTCGTAAGCCGTCCCCTTCACGTTGTGTACGATCGTGTTTTTTTGTGGCCACATCGCGTGGCGCTGACGCTGCCCGCGCAGGTACGAAAATGTCTCCCGCATCGGTGTCCGTGCCGCAGCTAGAATTGTGCGCATGGCAGCCCGGCGTTGCCGTGTCGGAGACACACGGCAACGCTGTCAGAGACACGGCAGGAAGCGTCCGAATCGCTTTGTGGTTGGGGGGGGAAGGCAGTGCCGTTTCCTCCGCTGGAGGAAAACGAGAGAGCGGGTCCTCCTGCAAACTCGCGCGCCGGTCCCAGATTAATCGCGCGGCGTCTGATGCCCATTGGCGGCATGATTCGCTTCCAACAGCGGGTGGGGGAAGATCGCGTGGCAGCAGCAGCAGCGTCTGTAATGGACACAGAGGCAGGAAGGCTCTAATTGTTTGAGAGTTCCAGGGGGGTCACAAAGACACACCCTGGCCTTCCTGTGTAATTGACTAAAAAACAGGATGTGGCCAGGACATGTTTATTGCCTGTAATTTTGTTCAATGTGCTGTAGCGCACAGCATTACCCATCTACTCTCCTCCCCTCCAAAAATAAATATGACAATGGAGATTTATTTCATTCCTTAGTTAAAAATGGCCATTGCCACTCATTCTGTAATTTGGGGGGTGGTTTTTACAACTCGGTTATTAGTCCATTAGCTCGCGGTTAAGTACTTAGGGCCAATTGCGTTGCTCTTCTTTCTCAATTTGTTTGCTTTTCGCAGGGGCGGGCATGGGTAATGCAGTGGTTGATAGCACAGGGCCTCTCTCACAACAGCATGTGTGTCCTTATCGCCGTCTTCAAACTTGCGTGGGACGACGGCCCAAGACAGACGCGGCCTCTGTGGCTATCTGCGAAAAACGAGAGCTATTTTCTTTGTGGGTTGCGTCTTCCTGGTCTTCCTGTACGGAAGGCTTGTGCTGGTCATATCAGGTTAGCGATCCCTTTGGTGTCTACGGTGCAATGGTGGGGGGCAGTCTCGCTTGTTTTGTCTTAAATTTGAACGAACGCGGAAAGACGACATTTCCAAATGCGTTATTCCTCCGGGAGTTTTTCTTTCTTTGTTGCAAAGTGAGCACACACTTGAAATTGATACTCTGAACACTGTTGGTTGTTACTTTTATTAACGCTGATGGGTTGGGACATCAGCAGAGATGGACCCACAGGTCTCCCCGCTGTGCCCAGGCAGTGGGTCTGAAACCTGGTCTCCTGAAAGAGTTTCAAGACCCAAGTGACTCCGTGCTCCCTTAACCTCCGCAGTGTTGCATTACCCATGTTGCCCCTCTTTTATAGCACCCGCTCTCTCTTGCGTTCGTGAGAATTTGCACGGGCAAATTGGTGAGCATGATTGCAGTTGGCAATGGGGCTGTGTCTGTGTCCTGTAGCCTCCGTGATGCATAACAGGTGGTGGTGCGAGCGAGTGCAGGCGTTTCTCTCCGTGTAACGCCGGGTGTAGGGAACAACAACAACATAAAAAAACACTCCTCGGTCACAAGCTCTGTGCCGAACGTGCCACGGATAATTCGCAAAGCCAACGGTGGAATTCCGATTCTGAGTAAAAGTGAGAACTGATGGCCCTGCTTATATGGTGTGTCTCATGCTCTCTGCGCAGTGGGGGGGGAATTGTACACCTATATACGTAGGCGTTTATTATATTTCAGCAACTGTGAATTGTTCGGGCAACCTATATGACCAAGTGTTCTTGCGTGTAATTGGCCGAATGGAACGGCATCTGCAACAAATAATACGGAAAATAATATTCGGCCCTTTGCCAATCCTCTGCTGGATGAAGGCCTCCTCCCAATGAAGTGTGGTTCGTCATGGGTCTCGTTTGACCTTGCTTCGACTGTCGGGGTAGTCGGGACCGCTTCAGACATTGCTCACCCACTCTCATGGTAGCCGTGGCCGTTAGCAATAGAGCTCGCGTTGTCGGGTTGTATGTATGTTGAACTTCTTTCGCACCGTATGTAGCCAACCGTGCTAATCGGAGGTGCGTGGGAGGGGGGGGGGGGACAAGAAACTAAACGCACAAAAAAATCAACCACTCTACCACAATGGCTTATGTGTATTTTTTTCTAAATTGAAATGTCTTAAATGAAATCTTGATTTGAAGCTTTCGTGACTGCAGGAATCCATGCTCTTTGGTTCTTTCGGTAAAGTCACGTAGGTAGAAAAAATAATAGACGACGACGTTTTGATCGCAACACAAGCAATCGTCATCAGGTGAGACAACCACAGCAAGAAAACTGCAGTTTAAAAAAAAAATTAACTTTGTACTCAATTAAAATCCCACGTGAATCGAAACGATTCACATTCCCACGGATTGATCCTTGGCTGGATAAAGGCTCTTCCCCACGTCGTGTCAGTCATGGGGGTTGTTCGACCATACTTCACCGTGCTCATCAGTGGTGAATGGTGTAGGAGAGCCCATGACCCGGTTCAGATATTACTCGCCACTCGCCATAGCTGGGAATGGAACTCGCGCTTATGGGTTCACAACGCGCCACTGCTCTGTCTTCATCTGTAACAGCCTTGTCAGTCCGTACCGCCAAACCTGTATGCCAATACAGATTATAATAATGTATTTTTTTGAAAGAAGAAAAAAGTAAATGTTAGTCTTGTAAGTTCAAGAGAAATCTTTCAAGGAAATCGGTATTATTTGTCTAGGGATATAGATATTTCGGAGGCCTGCTGCAGTATGTTGTGACACAAACTCTGGAATGTTTTGTTAAATATCTGCTATTGTAATTTGTCAGTAACCTTATCACGTGATGAAAAAGCAAGCTGGGCAAGACCCAACCATTTTGTGAGCGTACAGATTTGAACAGTATCGCCTACAAAGCACAGCGGAACCACAGCTCGGAGGCATGAGAATGAAGAATGGGATTGTAATTTAGCGTTTGAAATTACAGTCGGTAACAACAGGGACTAACAAGCACTTAACCGTGTGTAACATCCTCTCCGGATGATATTCCAGCGACTCGATTGGCAGTGGGTGTATGCTTTACAACAATTATTCACAAGTACTGCTTTATATTGTGAACAATATACTGCATAACAAGTTTAATCTATAGGCCGGAGTTGAATAACCGTTACCCAAACAATTACCGTGTTACGATACTTTTCACTTTCAAGAGGCGCTGGGGGAGGAGGGGAGTAGTGGCATAATGGTTCACGCACCGCGCTACACACTCGGCCAGCGGAGTTTGATTCCCGTCCACAGCTAACACCGGTGGCGAGTGATCTGCAACGTTCCAGGGCCCCAATTTTTAGGAAACCCCAAACTGAGCGGAACCGTGAAGTTCGGTCAAACAAGCCCCGTGACCACCACGGAATCGGGAGGCCTTGATCCAGCATTGGATTGACAAGGAGCTGGACATTATTCACTATTATACTGGTAGGAACCACCTGGTTCCACCAGCCCACAGGGGATTATTGTGTCCGTCCGTCGTTCATACAAAAATGGGAGGGGTGGGGCTGGGTGGGGAGGGTGGGGAGGGGTTGGGTGGGGAGGGTGGGGTTGGGTGGGGGGTGGGGCTGGGTGGGGAGGGTCTGATCACCCCGTGGTGCCCTTATAAAACTCAACGTTTAACCTACTCACGCCGGCTTGTGCCTGCCCTCACAGTCGGCCATATTTGCGGAATACACCACGCCGCCGTTGACCCTGGCCATTGGCCGAGCAACCCAACGTTCCTACCAGCTCCCTCCGCAGGAATGTGTTTATTCAGAGGGGTTGTTTGTTAACGGTGACTTGACATTAATGCACAGTTGTACATCCTAGCCGAGCCGTTCTTCTAGAGAGACGTTGATGTACACACGCCGCGTGTGGATCACCCTCGGGCCGTGATTCTCAATCCCCCACTGCTCAGGACGGATTTACCCACGAGCCACGTGTGCACATCCAAAAGAGGTTCCGCATGACTCCGCGCGTGGCGCTAATACGTCCGTGGGCTATGCCTGGTAGGTTGGGGATTGTATCGTTTTATTTGCATGTTTTTGAGTGATTTGTTTTTACCCGTCGTGTACTTTGCGCTGCCTGTCGTGTTTTTGCACTCGTTGTCGTTGTCACGTTCTTATACCGTGACCCTACTGGAGATGTGTGGGAAAAGCGCTTTATCGCTCTTTGGATTCCTCCTGCAGTATAGAAATATAAAACATATTCTGATTCTGATAATCATGAGATGTCCACTCACTGTGCAGTGAATGGATTCACGTGTTTTTAAACGCGATAATATAAAACAAACATTCGCACAGACGCACAATTCTTGCGCTTTGTTCACCGCTTTCTCCCCATATGGTGCCATGTGCCTGCACGCACAAAAACGCTGGAATCGTACTTAGGGAAATGAACACTTTAATAACCGCTTTCTACCGGGTCTTGTATGAAAGACAAAATTGTATGGTCGGGGATTGTGAGTTTACGTTAAAATTTTGACTTGCCTGTTTGTATTAAAGATAATTTTTTCAGAATGTTACGTAACAAGACTGCCACATTATCTAAAGTTCATTTATATTTGAGTCACCGGCTCCTCGTGTGTGCCCAGGGAACACACTGCATGCAGTTTAATTTCAGAATGGAACATGACTTAATTAGGATTCATTATTCATTAGGAGTCATTCATTAGGATCCATTTACAAACTCGTTAGAACATTTAGGCCTTAATATAGCGTACATTAATTAATGTGTTCTAGTGGCGCACACACACACACACGCAGGGTCCTTTTGGTGTGTGTGTTTCCAGCTGCAGTTCCTCATATTAGAAACTAGTTTTTCAAGATTTGGCAGTTTTAAATTGAAGTGTAATTAGTGGCAAAGCACAGATTCTAGATTGGTTCCTGGTATCAGGTGATCATGTTTTCCACATTCCCAAAAGAGGCCGCATTGATTTAATGGATTTGCATAATGAGCCCCTCCCCCTCTCCTGCTTTGATAAATATCAAGTTAAGCAAGATTGAGTAGATATTTTTTTTCAGTCACGAAAAGAAAATTCGACTAATTCCATGCATTTTGTTGCTTTGTAATGCAACATAATATTCCGACGGTGTAAACAATCAAGTACATCGGGTGTGGCATGGCCCTTCTGCCAGGGCATCACACGATGGCAAGGCTGTGAGCCCCACTTCCACGCATCGCCGATCACACAGGCCCAACCTTCCACCAGAACGTGGCAGAGTGATGGCCTCCGTCCGTCGCTTCGTAAGTTTTGCTCCCCTTTGATTTGTCAGCCAGGCTGACCTTCGGGGAAGAAGGTGGTGGTACAGAGCGAGGGGGGAGGGTCGCTCGAATGTGCTTGAGTGAGTGAGCGAGAGGGTAGGAGGGGGGATGGGCCGTGCTGTGTTGGTCGAACACTAATCGCCGTGCCAGCGCGAGGTTGAAGGCGATGTCATTGGATGGAGGTGAAAGGTTGGAGATGTTATCCATCTTCGCCCGACGGGTATCGGAGTCCCAGTGCCTGTCGAGGACTGAAAGTAAACGCTCAGGAGTTTAAATATCTAAGACCGATATTATCACAATGGCTGGTTGTGGAAGTTCAATTAGTGGAAATTACCGAGTCAATAGGCGTGTTTAATTGTGTTTATCGTGCATGCATTCCTGCTGAAAGTGTGCATGGGTGTACAAACTTAGCAATTCTTCTTTGTTCTGAGACGATGTTTGCTTTGCTCTGCAACCTGCTGTGTTGCGTTCCGAACGTTATTGTTTACGAGGTCTTACCCATTGCGACCGGGAATGGAGTGGTGAGGCTGTGGTTACAAACCCGATTTAACGGAGTAATTTCTGGCCACAGTTGACATCAGTGGTGAGTGATGGCTGAACTGGTCCTGGGCCCCATTTTCACGGAACCTGCACTGACCTGCGTGACAAAGTATAGCGAAACAACCCCGCCCGTTACCCAGAATGGTGTTGGAAGACCTTCATCCAGCAGCGGAATGTATGTTGGCTCCTGTGTGTTGACTTTCTTTCGCACCGTACGTAGCCAGCCGTGCTAATCGGAGGTGCGGGGGAAGGAATGGGAAAGTGACGCAATTATTAATATATTTTACCCATTGTCATCGTTTAAAATTATTGGTCGCAGGATATCCAGCCCTCGGGGAAGGGGTCATGGATAGTAAATAGATATGGGGCTTTGGGTGAGTGGGTATGTATGTGGGCAGACTGACAAATAAACAGATGGATGGACGAACAGGCAGATGAAACGGACAAGAAATCAATTCCCTGACGTATGGAAGCACGCTAACACAATTTTACAATTGTAAAATGTTGTTTAGGACTGGCATGATCGATGGGCCGCTGTTTTACACGGTTGTGTGGAGCCTGGGCCAGATCTGTGCTTCGTAGGTCAGACTTTATCTTTGGAACAAAGTGTGTTCAATCTTAATTTTTGGAGCTTTCGTGACTGCAGGAATTATTCTTTGGTTCTTTCGGTTAAGTCACGTCTAAAGATAAAATAATAAATTAAAATAATAATTTAAATTTATTATTTTATCTTTAGATGTGACTTAACCGAAAGAACCAAAGAACAAAGTGTGTACTTTCGCTGCACTTGTGACGACTTTAGATTGCTTTATGGCACAGTGAATCCGTGAAGGTCTCTCTGCGGGTTCCTCTAACTGGGGCACTTTAAAAAGGGTCGTGAGGCTCCTGGCGAGCAAAGTATGATGATAATGCCCACACTTGACGCTGGTTTTTGCGTGCATACATCTGGAATGGAACCACTGTGGATGGAGGGTGCTCGGTCCGAGCAAGCCCCGTGGACATGGCGGGGGGGACCCCTGCATCGAAGTGAGGGGCATCTTGGTGGTGGCCACCCATCGCCGAGGCTCTCCGCCGGTCTCTCTCACGAATCGCTGTGGCTGCCTCGTCCCCCTCATCTTCACACACACACACCCTAATCACAGGTCACCCGGTCATACGTGCATGTCACCCCGGATGTGTCCATCCCTCCCCTCCACTCCCTCCCCTCTCTCCCCTTACTCCCTCCCTCACCTCCACTCCCTCCACTCCACTCTCTCCACTCCCTCACCTCCACTCCCTCCCTCCCCTCCACTCCCTCCACTCCACTCCCTCCACTCACTCCCTACCTCCCCTCCCTCCACTCCCCTCCCTCCCTCACCTCCCTCCCTCACCTCCACTCCCTCCACTCCCTCCCTCCCTCCCTCACCTCCACTCCCTCCCTCACCTCCACTCCCTCCACTCACTCACTCCACTCCTTCCACTCCGCTCCACTCTCTCCACTCCCCTCCACTCCGCTCCACTCCCTCCGCTCCACCCCCTCCCTCCTGCTCCTCTTACCTCCACCAGAAGTCAATAGCGGCTCCTTTTGCTTGCCACGTTAATTGTGTGCTAATACCATGCTCGGGGTCATTGCTATGGTGCTGCGTGACCTTGTTTTTCAAAGCATGTTTTTCAAAGCATGTTTGCGCTGTCATGAGCATGCTGGAACTGCGCTGGTCAGAAATACTCTTGTGAACCCTCATGCCGTGCCGCCACTGCCTTTTACCCAGACTGCCGTCAGTGACAGTTCCACGATCACCTCGTGTGAAAAACGGAGATTTTTCAATCAAAACAAAGCATTAAAAAATGTTGCATCTCAAACCACCTCTCAGTCTACCACTTCGTAGGCGAGATGCCGTGGGTTGGAGGGCCATGGACCTCCAATGCTCGCCCAATCCTCCCCAGGATAATGCGTCGCCCTCCTTCCCGTACATGTGGAGGTTTTTTAAAAGAAAATGTTTGGTCTTTGCACCGTCATATCGGGTCAGACTCGAACCACACCAAGGCTGCGGGTGGTGGAGGCAGGAGGGATGACTGGAGGGTTCATGCGACCGGGCCCGGCACCCCGGGCCTGGCCTCGATCTTAACCGACCGCTGAAACGTGGGCTGAGCAGCCCCCCCTTCCCCCCCCCCCCCCCATGTTCTCTACGTGACCGCGCCGATTGGCGATGCATCCTTCTGCTTGTGACGCTTCGTCGCTTCGTCCGTAGAACCAGTTCTCGTGATGCATCGTCCGTTGGGTTCTCGTGCGCGTGAGAATTGCTGAGGTTGTTTTGAGACTGTAATTCGTGGTTTTCGCGACCCCTGCGGCGGCCACTGGAGGGCGCTACACTCACTGAGACAGAGCGAAAAGAATCGATTTATTTTCATCGAATCGTGATCCGAATTGGTTGCACTCTTTTCAGCCTATCATCGCTGACAACATGATTAGAATCCTTTTGATCGTTAACTTCTTGTCCATTCTGGCACCCCCAAGAGTTTGGCCTTCTGCATCGATTGACGGCATCAAAACACAATTTTGTGTTGAGTGACACGCACGCGCGATTTGGCAATGCAGTGGGTTTTGAAGACGATACAAGGGTCTGACATTTTGTTACGCTGCACATGCTTTGGATGGCACATTTTCACGATGCATGCGCGCAGTTAAAGCGTGCTATGCTTGCGTGCCAAATAGCATTCCATGCCATGGCCGCACACGGAAATCAATTTGAAAATAATGTGTTTGTTCCCAGTAGAAAAAGAGGCTGCACTTGTTTATCCAAAAGACTGAACTCACTATACATTGTTTAGCAAAATAGAGCAAAAGCCAAATGCATGGCTCTTTGACTAAGTACACTGTGAGTCTCTCTAAAATTTTAATCAGACCAAGCAACAATTTCCCTGGCCCTCTCGTTGCTTGTGGCTTTCGTGTTAAGCCCAACACACTGGCAGCCTTTCCCTGGAACTGCGCACATTACAAATGTATACAACGGACCACATTGAATCTGTAGTAACGATGATAATGATGATGTTCTTTATGTAACCAAGGCAAAGCCACACTCACTCTCAAGGCTTTCTCAGAAGGGTTTTGCTCTGGCGTGTTTTGCCAATTCCACTCTTGAGAAGAATTGCTTTGTGCCACAGTGGCAAGATGTTAACTTCTTTGCCTGGTATACAGAAGGTCATGGGTTCGATCTTGACCCTGATGCCTTCTGTATATTTGGAGTTTGCATCTCTCTCCCTCCCGTGGTCACGTGGATTTTTCTCCAGGTCATCCGTTTTTTTCCTTCCAGATTTCGAATCAATATAATGCGTTTAGAGTATTTGCTTGCGATGAAATGTCCACATGATATACATATATAGCTCAGTGGGCCTTACCTGGTAAAAGAAAAATATTTTAATAGTTTTAAAGAATATTGGTCTCTTCCCCCACTGCCTGTTCTCCTTCACTTTTGTTTCTCTTCCCTCGTCTTTCCTTCCCCATATAAAACCCTACACTCCTACTTCTCGTAGTCCCTAGATTAGCGGGGTTAGCGAGCCCACGCTTCACCCCTTCCCAAAAGCCAGGAAGCACTGAGTTCGGGTTTCGGCCCGTGGAATTTCTGTACCCTCCCTCCCCTCCTGTGGTTCGTGCCTTTTACCGGGCTCTTGTCAAATAAATTAAATAAATACAGAGTTTTTTGCACGTGGAAGAAAGGAAGAGGACTGGGAGAAAGCCCACGCACATGGGAGGTGGGGTGGGGAGGGTTTAATAATTAATTGCTGCAATTCCATTGAAATGGCTTATTGCTAAGTGTACACTTCCTATCTTGGTTTTTGTACATCTCAATGTTATTGCAGTTGTTGAATACGAGTGAGTAATATCTCATCTGGTCCTGGGTGCACCCCCTCCACCACCCCTTCACCACACCTTCACCAGCCCGCACTGACCGGCTTGGTGAAGTATGGTCAAACATGAACCTGCGTGCTGTGGGGGAGGCCGTTATCTAGCAGTGGCTTGATTAAAGGTCTGTAATTCAACATTGGACAGTTGCAAATACTTAGTTACTTACAGTTTATCACGTTTCAAAGTCAAAGTGCCATGGTGCTCTAAAGAGCAATGGGGTGGTGGTACACACCGCTCTTGGCAGCCCTTTGACAACGGTGGGAAATTCCACATTTCCATGGCGAGGGCCACTCTCATCATAAGACAATCGCTGTTGACTTCCCGTGAAGTGGGAACTAATTTTTTTCCCTCCATCAACCGTCACGCAAGTGAACGTTCGCTCCTATAGCTACATCTGCAGTGCAAGTATTTCTGGGGCTGGCAGCGAGCGTGTTAAATAGAGAGGAAGGAAATCGGTTGGGCCCCATTCCCTTGGGGCATCTTTGGAATGAACAAGTTTTTAAATAGCCGCTCGTAGGATAATACAATCCGATCTCATTGTTACTTGTGTATTTCGTTGGCTCGCAATTGTGTTATGCTGGGGATGATACTAGCACGGAGCCTTCGGCGTTTCCATTTAAAGCATTCTGCCACGGGGGAACACGGTGCCAACGTTTGTGCCCGTGCTTTCTCAAAACTCGGGTCTCGGGGGGGCGCGGCGTGGGCTCGCAAATAGAGGTGCAGGACTGATTCAGATGTCAACTCGCCACTGATATCAGCCCTGGCCAGGAATTAAACTTGCGTCGGTGGGTTCATAGCGCAGTGCACCAACCACTGCATTGCCCACTCCACCCCAGATATTAGAAGAATATTAATGTAATCATCAATGTCGTTGCCTGAACTGCAATGTACAAAAACAAATCTGTAAATTTGCCATCAGAAAAATGCCACATTTCTGTGTTTTCTGTAAAGCTAAATTTAAAGCCACTGATGCAGGAAAATATTCCTCTTACCTCCCCCAGGGCTCTAGAGTCACGTCGAATACCATTTATGGAAGCTCACGAGTTGTATTAAATAAATGCACCTAGTTTTTGGGGATGAATGGAATGTTGTTATTCGGCTCCATATTAATTTGCAACAATAATACATCTCATAAATGGGTGCACACGCACTGTACACAAACAAATCTCAAAAGTGAAATTGTCTCCATAAGCATTGAAGCTTATGATGATCTCACTTGTGCCACCCTTGAGCTGGTGGTGGAAATTCTTTGTGCCTATGGTGGGTGGGTCGGTGGGGAGATGGGTGTGTGGCTAGGAGAGACTGTTTGTGGATATTTTATTGTTTGGGTGTTTAATTACTAAATATTTGGGCTTTCTGCCCAGTTCAACTCAGAATGTTATGTACAATGTCGATATCCGGCTGGTTAATTGGAGAAACACCTGCTGCTTGTGTTCGGTGATTATTTTTTTCAATTTGAATTTCAAATGTGGAATTTGGGCCATGGAACCGTCATGCAATGACTTGCGCCGATAGATTAAGTTTGCCGTTTGAGCCAGTTACCCAACCAAATTATTTCGTGGTGTGTTTAACTTCCCTTTGCGACAGCGACCGGCTCTGTAGTTGCAACAGAGCGTAGGTGTATTTTAACGTGCCGTGTATAAATGCCGTGTAATTTAAACGACACGTTAAATTGTTCTTGCGTCATTGGTCATGCCTTGTCCGATTTAGGCCAAAGTGTGAAAGAAATTTTCTCTCTGGTACTGAGAGGAGAGGAGCATCTTCATGTGTTTATTTTTATTTCTGGCTACCCATGTTGAGGATCGGTTCTAAGTTTCGGGTAGATTTTTTTGTCGACCCAGGTGAGAGTAACCTGGGGTAGTAGCGCCTGCCAGTAGTGGGCTATGATTGTTACGTATCATCCCAATGAAGCAATTTATGCAAATATCTCAAATCTGGACCCTGACGCTGCTGGTACCCCCCATGGCTTATTCTTGCGACTAATCGCAGGGAGATCTTTAAGGTCCGCTGAATCAGACGGCGCGCGCGTGGTTATTACACTGGGCGCTGCCACTCGATTCGAACTGCGCCCTCTGGAACAAGTGGCAAAAGCACTTTTACCGGGATGCCGCATCACGGTAAGGGCTTTTGGGGCAATGCTGTTAGCGAGTAGCACCTTTGACGGTCGGCACTGTGGCACACGAGGGGGTGGGTGGCCAGCACCACGCCCGGCCACTTTTGTCTCCCGATTGCCGATATTTACACACCGTGCCAGGTACTCATTTGAGGCTGAGTCGACCTAGGTAGTGGAGGCCCAGGGCCAGTTCCGATAATCGTCTCACTTGTGTTGGCTGCGAGCCGGAATCGAACTCGGGTCACCGGATTCGTAGCGCAGCGTACTAACCACAAACACTGAAACGAACATTTTCAACGTCAAGTTATAATTATAAATGCGTTGACGAACCGAAAGTGAGATTGACAAGCGGCCTTTTTGAAAAAGTATTTTTTATTCTTTTTAAAATGAGCAAACCAAGATTATCCCCACAACCGTCACTTTAGAATACCGTTGGTACACTGGCCATGGCATCGAGCACGGATGTGTACTAATTCTGAACACACACGTCATTGAATGCATAAACACAACGTGTAAAGCAGAACACGTCACCAAATGAACATGGGAGTACAAAAAGTTAGGGAATGCGTTGGGCTGTGAGTTCCCAGGAAGGTAAGAGGAATTAGCCTTTGATTTGAGTCATTTCAACCGATCTCCTCACTCTACGTTATGTTTTCCATCTTTTATTTTTTTCTTAAATTTTATTCTCAACTCTGTAGGCGATGTGAGAGCGTTGCAGTTTGTCAGAGTGCCCTGTGTGCCCCGAATGCTCGGGCAACGTGTGACGCGGCCTCAGCGAATTGGATTACGAGTTGGCTTATCTTGGAATTTTGGCATCGTCATTTTTCTCTCCGAAGGCGAAAATGGCTTTCAACGTTTAAACCGTTATCGGATATATCTTTTAAATACACTATGTACAGTATGTACATCGCGTGTCCACGTGGCATTTGTCCTCTTAAATGCTTCGCAGCAGCGGCTGCCTTTGCACCACGGAATTTGTTCTCGACAAATGTGCGCGCGTTCCGCATCGACACCACAACAAAACGAAAGCGCAGTAACGTCGTTGGCCACGTTTGCTCCAAGGATAAAACATTTTCGGAACATAAATCGGTGAAACAACCGAGTTGCGTTTTCCAGGGGTTGCTCCGTGCATAGTTAGGCGCGACGTCCGTCGGTTCACTCCACCTGCCGGCACGAGCTTCTCGAGGAGGACGAGAAGCTCCCCCGGCACGTGGACCAAAAACGGGCGGACGAACATTTTGCGACGTACGACCCCGAAAAAACCGCGTCGGTTGAGAAAAGCCTCGCACGGTACGCCCCCGCCACGCGACAGCGCCTGGAGAGTTCGTTCTGGGTTTCGATCGCTTCCGGCGGCGGCGGCGAGCGAGAACGCCGCGCACAGCACTTGCCGTCCGCGGGGATGCCGGAGAACGCTCTCCTGCCTCGTCCACCATTCGCGGCCGAAGCCTTAAACGGACAAGGAAAGACCAACCGCGTACGAAGCTGCACGAGGGGATGCAGAAATTAAGAGACGGAATGGTGGCAACCAAAGCGGGATTATTGTAGTGTTGGCATCTGCAATGGGATGCTTTTGTCTAGCTGTGACTAGAGAATGGCTGACAATGGCCAGTGGTAATTTTGTGCGGTAGCATTATGCTGGGGTAGCCTTAATTCGCCTGTCGTTTGAAATTGGCTGCTGTGTTGTGTTTTTTTTTTCTTATTCACAGACCAGAATTTCATCTCCATGTGAGCGCGTGTAAAACGAGCTGTGGTCATTTGAATTGCGCGCGGTTGGTTTGTTCGCGAGCTTGAATGCTTCTTCTCGGTAGGTTCAAGTTTCACTATTTACAACGCGTATTGGCTAGCAGCTGTTCTTAACGGATCTAGCCGTGCTGGTGGGAATGCGGTCAAAGTTAGAGCGCATGCACGCAAAAAGACGTGACGCCCACGGGGAGTTTGTGAGATCGCAAAGCCAAACGTGAATCGTGTCTGCAAGCAGATTGTGGCGTTTTCCAGGATCGGCATTCTGCTGTGGTCATGCAGTGCCGATAATCCCAAAAAGTGTGAACTGGTACAATACATCCACTTTAGCCCATTGTTACAAGTATATATGTACTCTTGACCCCAGCTGCGAAACGTAATTTGACCCTATAAATGCGGCTTTACTTACACTCTGCGTAATTGGCCCCAGAATCCCCATGATCCCTTGTGGATTCATCGCCTTTTTCGCACGGAACAAATGTGCCTTTTATTTTCATTTTCTACCTCTTGTCGATGCGAACGTGGACGAACGTCCGTCGGTCAAGTCTGATGGTGGTGCTGCTGGTGGTTGCTAGTGCAAGCTCAAGCATGGCGAGCCGCTGATTTTAACTCTCACAAATCCTCGTACTGCGATCAACAATCGGAAGGTCCGGCGTCTGTGGTCTTTTGCCGGATATGTGCGAGCCAGTGAGCGCGTTTACATCTTTTTGTGTCCCCCCCCCCCCCAAAGCCTAATGATAAGGATAAGCGTGTAAATCCAGCGCCGGTGTTAAGTTACGCCCGTGGGACTGTATTTCGGCCTAAATGTGGCGGGCAGGGGGGAGGGTGCGTGGTAACTGGGCTCGAAGGATATGGGGTGAATTTTACGGGAAAGTTGGTGTGATTCGTGACCTTGTTTCGTGCTTTGAGCAGCAGCGACCGATAGCCGCCACGGTGGTGGGATGTTAACGACCTCGCCTGGTGTACAGGAGGTCGTTCGTGGGTTCAAGCCCGACCCTGACGCCTATATATTTGGAGTTTGTATGTTGTATCTTTCTGTGGGCGCGTGGACTTTTCTCCGGGTCCTCCGGTTTTTCGCTCCACATTTAGAAACCTGCGTTTCGAGCAGTTGGCTGCTATAAATATCCACATGATAATCCAGTTTGTTGATCGATCACTTGTGGCCAGGTAGCTTCTGAAAAAGAGCGAATAGCTCAGTGAGTCTTATCTGGTAAAGTAAAAAAATAGTTAAGTTGAGTTTTATGTTGTCTTGCATTGTCATAAGTAGTTACGAAAAACATATCCGGGGATTGTGCTGAGCAATGAAACATTGACCAATCAGGTTCACTCTACGATGCATCCGTAGTCAAGTCAAGACAAGTGTTTCCCACTCAAGACACGTTGGGGTACCAGTCACTTCCTTGTCCACATTCCTGCGGTGGGGGCCTGTCTCTCCACAGGGTGACCACTGTCGGCACCGAGGTTAGGGCGCTCGACATCAATACAATTACCAGTTCAAGTTCTGCTCAGGGCTCAACGCTGCCCATCATCCCCTGGGGATGAATAAAATTAGTGCCACGTTGTGATTGATGGCTGTGCAAGCCCGGCGAACGTTCGCACGTTTCGCCCTGCCTCTATATCGGTGGGGGGATGGTGGCTTACTTGGCTTTTGTTTTACATTATTCTATCCCTGTGGATCAAAAAAATTAAATAACAGAACAGAAACCTGCATCCTCCAATGCATTCAGCCGTGGTTGCCTATCGGTGTGTCCGCCCTCACTTGTCAAGAGTCATTTCAAAAACGGCAGTTGTTCCACTAGGCAGCCGATTAAAATGAATGGCACATTTTTACAGTCGTTACAAAGACAGTATTCACAACCGCTCAAGCTGTGAGCGTTTGATATCGTGTGGTTTATATTATTTTGGAATTTCTTGACGGGGCCTCTGGGGTTTTGTCCTGTCGTTGCAGAGGTGCACCATCTTCCCATTCTGAAAATTGCAGCCGTATTTCATAATTTAGTCAAAACATTTGGGCCATTGCTCCAAATAGGCAAACGCCCCCCCTCTCTCTCTTTGCGAATTATGTCATAGGACCTTCAATAATAGAGGTTTTTGGATTAGATCGCGTAAATTACAAATGTGTCGTTAAATCCACCACCACCCGACACAGCCAATTAGTAAGGTTTGTCACGTAAACAGAACGTGGCCAATTCGTTATTCGTATAACACAGCAGTGTGTTGGAGAGTAAACCCACAACATTTACAATTCGAGTACGATGTTCCGCCTGAAATTACAACAACCAGCATCATCAGGCGTCAGCCAGAGTTGTCCACTTTTAAACCAAGACAGAACGGTGCTGCGCCTTGCCTTCGGTCACATCGACGGCAACACCTTAGAACGTTTCTTTTGTCATCGCATCAGCCGCAAAAAAACCATAATCGTTGTGTAGACATTTCCACACGCTGCGGAATGACAGAAAAGCGTGCTGATTGTGGGACTCGACGGGAGGGGTCGTTAAAGCGAAGCCCCTATTTGCGGCGAGACGAAACTGCCTTGGGGTTTATTTAATGAGACAATTTGCGAGGTGGGGAGGGGGGCGGGAGAGAAGTCAAATTTTGGGGGGGAAAAGGTCCCAACGACATGAACTGTAAACACTTGCGGGCATTCGGAATCGCTCTTCGCGTTAATAACTCGTGGGGGATGAATGAGAAACCGTTTTAGAATAGTAATAGGAGTTTTAGTCGAAAGGTACGTTTTGTTGAACGTGTAAATGAGGCCTTCACTTTGCAAACGGCAAAACCAAGCGATTGTCTACTCCTTGCCAACCTTTTGAAATGGTCTTAAATGTACGCTTACAGATGTAAAACATGATTAATGTTGGTGGCTTAAAAAAAAGTACTATTTACATGTATACAATTTCTTTCGGGAATAGATTTCGCAACTTGAGAAATAGACATTTTCATGTTTTTATGCCTGTCTATATTTTGATTGTTTCGCGTGCGTGAGCAGTAATTATCAGTAATTGGCAGTATCCGTGCCTTCGTCTAGACGTGTTTTCATGTATGCACGTACGTTGAACTTCTTCCGCACCGTACGTAGCCAACTGCGCTAATCGGAGGTGCTGTTTTGGTATCAAACATTGCTGTCCCCTCTTTCGATGCCCGCAAGACGACGTCGCGAGTACATACAAGTACGCACCGTTGCGTGGCGTGGCTGCACAAACGCGCGTTGGCGTTCCGCGCTTTCTGTCGTGCGACCCCCTCCCCCAACGCAAAGCGTTTCCAATCGCAGCCGCGTGTGAAATCTCTCAAGTGCAAATACATTTAAATATTCAGGTAGTCTTTATTATAAATAGTCGTGACGCACATCGATGTCGCGGAGCCGCTCGGGCGTGCGCGCGCTCATACGGGAATAAAGTGAGTTTCCAGCAATCTCTCCTCGATGTAGCGCACGTTCTGCGGCCCGTGTCCCGGCTGCAGCTTGTACATGTTACTGGTCCAGTCCGAGTAGCCCGGGTGGATGCCGTAGGGCTCCGGACACAGCGGGTCGTTGCCCGCGCCCATCGGGTACGAGCTCTCGCTCATCTCCAGGATGGAGTTGTCCTTCTTGGTGCCCGACTCGACGTAGTCCCCCTCTTTCTGCCGCGAGCGGATGAAAGCCCACCGCGACACCAGGTACTTGCCCGTCTTGTGCGAGTACCAGCAGAAGCTGCCCAGCAGCACGGCCGCGACCAGGAAGGCGACGGAGCCGCCGACGATCGCCGCCGTCGGGAAGGGCGCCTCCCCTCCGGCGCCGGCCGCGTCGCCGCCGGACGTGACCTTGGCGTTGCGCGACTCGGGCCCGCCTGCCCTGGCGACGGTGCACACGGCGCCGTCGTCGGCGGCGTACTGCCGCTCGCCATTGCCCGTGTCGATCGGCTCCAGGCAGACGCGGTAGTTCGCCAGGGGCACCAAGTCGGTGAGCAGGTGGAGGCGCACGTCCCCGGACAGGATCACGGTTTTGGTCGCCCCCCCCGCGGCGCCGCCGGGCCCGTGCCCCTCCAGCACCCAGCTCAGCTTGTAGGCCGACACGGACACGGCGTCGTGCCACTTGACCTCGACGATGTCCTTGCTCAGGGACGTGGCTTTGAGGGCGATGTCGAGGTCCCTCGGCTCGTCGGGCACCACCGCGGTGGACGCCGCCGGCCTGGCGGTGGTGAGCCTCTTGCCGGAAATCTCCGTGGGTGGAAATCTCTCCGGCCTGGCGGTTGCCCGTTGGTACCACCTCTTCGTGGACGCGTTCGAAGGATCGCCGTCGGCCGACGCGGTCGGCGTCTGTCCCGAGCACGCAAAATCCCCGGGCTCCAGATCCTTGATGGCTTTGCCCCTGACGCCGCCGGGGCCTCCGCACAATGCGCCGCGCGCCGCCACATTGTTCCTCACTAGCCAGGCCCTCAGCCAGGCGAGGCCGCAGTCGCACCGCCACGGGTTGTTCCTGAGGTTGAGATGCCGCACCGCTTCGAGGCCGTCGAAGGTGCCCGGCGCCAGGCGGCTCAGCTGGTTGTGCGACAGGTCGAGGTGGGAGAGCTTGCCGAGCCGTGCGAACGCCGCGACCGGCACGCGCTCTATCTGGTTGTCGTGCAAGAGCAGCTTGCGCAGGCTCGTCCCGGGCAGCTGCGGCGGCGGCGCCCGCAGGGAGTTCTTGGACAGCGAAAGCTCCGTCAGCTCGTCGAGCTCCCGGAAGGTGCCGCTCTCCACGCCGTCGTCGGCTATGAGGTTCCCGTCGAGGTTCAGGAACCTGAGCTTGGTCATGGAGCGGAATGCTCGGGCGGACACGGAGGCGATGCGGTTGTCCTCCAGGCGCAGCTCCTCCAGGCTGGCGGGCAGCTCGTTGGGCACCGAGCTCAGGTGGTTGCGCGAGAAGAAGAGCAGCTTGAGAGCGCCCAGGTAGCGGAAGGCGCCCGCCTCGATGCCCGCCGTGGCAATGGCGTTGTCGTCGAGGTGCAGCTTCTCGAGGGCGGGAACGCTCGCCAGCGCCTGGCGCGACACCGTGCGGATGTTGTTCTCCTGCAGGTGGAGCTCGCGCACGCTGCTCGGCAGGTGGTGCGGGAAATCGTCGAGGCGGTTGCCAAAGAGGTAGACGACGGTGACGGAGAGGAGGGCGCGCGTGCCCGCGGGCACCCCGCCGCTGCCCACGCGGTTGTTCTGCAGGTAGAGGACCGTGGCGTCGGCGGGGATGTCGGCGGCGGGCACGGCCGTCAGGTTGCGCTCGTTGCAGTAGACGAAGCCGCGGTCGCATCGGCACGTGGATGGGCAGCAGCGAGCGGGCGCCGGCAGGCAGGCCGCCAGCGCGGCGCACGCCAGCAGCAGCGGCGCGTGGCAGCGCCGCATCGTCGCCCCGCGGAGGGGGGGGGGGGGGTTTCTGTTACAGCGCCGTCCGGAGATCTGCAGGCGCACGTACGGCAAGGGAGGGGGGGGAAAGAGAGAGGCTGTCAGAGAGGGCCGCTCGCTCCGGTGTCTGCGCGTCGTGCCGAGGCAGCGCAGACACCGGAGTCGTCGGGTTCGTGTCTCGGTGCCACTCGAGGAGCGGGTTGACGGTGCTCGGCCCGGTGGACTGCGACCGCTCCGCAGCAGCAGCCGCCATCGTCGGGTAACAAAGTTCAGCGGCAATTGCCAATTCTTGTTATGTCTGCTTCACGTGAGCATCTGTCCTGAGTG
This sequence comes from Lampetra fluviatilis, assembly GCF_964198595.1. Classification (NCBI taxonomy): domain Eukaryota; kingdom Metazoa; phylum Chordata; class Hyperoartia; order Petromyzontiformes; family Petromyzontidae; genus Lampetra; species Lampetra fluviatilis. Next base: position 2,322,343 of record NC_136307.1, read on the forward strand.
AACCCTGAAGGAATTCGGTTTGAAACACACACTGCGTCTGCTGTAAGTGCAGTTGTGGTAGCCTGGTTAAAATAAGGGGAGGGGGGAGGCAATATTTTTTTCTTAAAAAAAAACAGAATTCGTTGAAATAAAAATGGCAACATTCACATGTGTGGGAATGTTAAGTGAGAGCATATTATTTCACCTGCAGATGGTATCACTCGTAATAAAATGGACAAAGACGCACTTTGTAGCGTACGATGTAATTTAGTCGTAAAATAAAAACTTGGGATTTTTCTTTTTGTGGAAGTTTAATTCAAAAAGTAATAAGCTTACCGGTAATTGCTCTCCCATAATCAGTGCATGTGTTTCCAGCAATTTGCTTTTAGAGTAAATTGCCGAACGTAAACCCTTCTCTCCACGCCCTAATGTCCGTGTGATGTTTGCCCGGCCGTGCGAGCGGAGTAAAGTCACGGCGCCCGTTGTGAAATTGAAAAAGGGAGAGTGATGCGTGCATTGGTGCACGTGAGTTATTGCATAAAAACTGAAACGCGCGGCGTAACGAGCAAATCCGGTGATGCGTGCGTGTGCGAGCGCACTTCATCTCACCAGCTTGCAGAGCGGGAGTGAAATCCTTAATTTGCACTCGCTAAGTTGGTGGAACCGGGGGGCGCGCGTGGTGTCGGGTGTCTCCGCGTTTTATTTCCTTGACTGGCAGCTCGCACGAGCTATGCTAATAAATAGGCCTCGTTTTCGCGTGGCTTCGGTTTTTCTGAAACTTCTATTTATTTACGCAAGCGGTTGACGCCGATTGCCGGGCCCGATAACAGGTGTTCGGTCCCCCCCCCACCCCCCACCTATTGATTGGAAAACCTCCATGTTGTGGTTCAAAATCCGAGTACAAGGTGTCTTTGAGACCGATTATTAGTAATATTATTGTAGGGGGGGGGGGGGCCTATGAATTGGGCGCTGCGGTGTTGATGTTAACTCCCTCGCCTGGCATGCAGGAGGTCGTGAGTTCGATCCCTGACTGATGCCTGTATATTTGGAGTTTCTCCCAGGTCCTCTGGTTTTTCCCTCTACTTTTGGAATCGGCGTGCATTCAGAATATTTGGCTGCTATAAATTTCCACGTGATAAGCCACTTTGTTGGTTGAAGGTGGCAGTCTGTGGCCAGGTCGCTTCTGGAAAATAACTTTCGAGCTCGGTGAGGCTGACCTGGTTAAATAAATACAGTTTAGTTTTCATTTAATTTACCGAATCGACTCCAATTGACCCCGTGTGAATTTGTGCACGCGTGTATATCTGTGTAAACAAAGATCCCCTCTGCTATCAGGGCAAGTGCTGTTACTTGCTTTGGCAATCTCAGTTGCATTGTCAGTGTTATTTTCATCTTTCCAAACCGTCTTATTCCTGCTCATTTTCTCTTCCAAATGAGCAATTTGGTCGATGAAATTGCCAGAGTAATAATACAATTTTGTTCGAGAATGCATTGTGCTTTTTTGATAATAACCTCCCGAAATAACCGGGCAGTGGCGGGAGTTGAACCGTGAACAGATGGAGTTAGTGGTTCGTGTGCTTATCTACCACCGCGCAATACAATTTGAATTCCGTTACCAAGGAACCAATTAAAGTTGCAAAAGTAATATTTCACCTGTGGTACCCTTTCAAACAGTGGTGACATTTCACAGAAATAATTCCGCTTCATTTTTCGTTTAGGAAGTCTCTTCCCCTTTGTATATGAACGTCTCTTGGGGTCAAGCAAAACTTTGAGCTCAGCTTCCGATTGCATAATTCACTGCGTTTATTTGATACACAATTTATTCACTGTGGCTGGAGCAGCGTCACAGTGGCTCTGGCTCTGCGCTATCCCGATGGTCTCGGTTCGACTCCCAGCCGTGGTTAACATCGGTGGCGAGCGATGGCTGAACTGTGGTCCCCTGCTACCCACCGCTAGCTACCCCTTCATCAACGAACGCCGAACGGCGTGGATGAGGCATGGTCGAACAACCCCCATGTTCCAAACGGTACGGGGGAGATCGTCATCCAGAAGTGGGTTGGCAAAGGGGTTTAAATTTGAATGAGACCTTTTTATATAACGTAGATAATGAAAGCAGGTGAGCCGAATGTTGAATATATCAGCTCAGTCTCCTATTAAAAAGGCTCTTAGCTTCAATAAATAAAGAGAGGAATAACAGACTGATGGTTATACCAATCGCCAATGAAATTAACTTTTAACATCTTAACAGCTGTATTATGCGAAAAAGTTTTTTTTTATATAAATATAATGGTAGGCAGTTGATGTTTTTTCGCTCGGCTTGGCTCTCCAAATCTGTCAGGGCTACACTTGTATGTTATTTGATGTCATATTTTTTTATCACGTACATTGTGGTGGACTACCCTGTACAGCGTGCATTCGTCTTGTCCATGTTGTAGAAGAAGCCGATTTAAAAAAATATTTAAATTCGGTTTAAATTCATTGTTGGGTCGTCCACAGTTGTGTAATGTATGCTACAGGCTCCCCCAGCGGGCCATACACAGTGTATACATTCTATATTAAAATTACGTGATTTGAATTCGTATATCAGGGGCTGTGTTGGCAGTGGCATGCGACCACATGACAGTTCTTGAGCATCATCGTCATTCACAAACACCACTGCCTTGCTCTCTGAATAAAATGTAATACGCTATCGACCGAGCGGAGAAAGATGCAGATCATAGTGACTTGAACGTGGAATGCACACCCAAAAAAATTGGCCGCAATATTGGCCACGGGCCCTCGTGTTGGCGAGAAAAGGAAAACAAAGTGAAAGTTGCAAGGATGTAGACGCACTAATAAAAGAAAGATTGATCGCTATCGCCCCTTGCCTCGTTATCAACACCGGCGTGCAGTCGCGTGCAGTCGCGTGCAGCCATTTCCTGGGCACGATGCCGGCCCGTCTCGCCCGCAATTCCCACAAATAAGAGGTTATGAGGATGATGCCCCCTCGAGTATTTTTTTCTTCTGATTTTGAACAACCCGCATTGTCAATGGTGTGGAGCCCTCGCACGGCAGGGCGTGGTGAGCCCGCGACAGCTTATGTCACACGTTTGTGAAACTCGCAAACCCGCTGGGTTGCGAGTTTGCCAGAAGGGCAGTGCAGTAAGTGGGTTTGTGTGAACTTGTCTTTGCGGATTGTTCAGTGTATTCCGCCGTATGGGGGGTGGGTTTGCTGCAGGCAGTGTTTTCCCACAAACCTCCACATGATAAGCAATGCCTATAAACGACATTGTTCAAATGTACCAACTCCGTAACCCGCAGTCATCAAATAGAGATTGATAGGGGGTGTGTGGGTCACTTGATGAGATGGCTTACAATCCTGAAGAGACCAATATTGAGGAATGATTGTTTTGTAATTGGATTTGCATAATGCTTGTGCCTAATCGGCTGCTGCTGCTGCGTGCGTGTTGTGCTCACTGCATCCGTGTGCCGTTGCTAATGTGCCTGGAAGGGAAACATGCTTACGGACGCAAATATAGCCTCGTGTTCATGACACCTTCAGTCAAAAAAGTGACTTCATGCAAATTTGTTGATTTAAAAAAAAACATGATATTAACCTGCAATCATAGTCCACAGGGTTATGTTTTTTTGCTGCGTATTTAGATTCGAGAGGGATGGGCAAATAAGGATGTCAGATTCTGTACGGATGAGCTTGTTAGAGGTCAAACTGTGACCACGTTTCTATTGAAATTGCGCATATTTCAGTTTGGATACAACTGTAATTGTACATTTACGGTCGTTGTGTGAATACCATTTGTCAGAACCCATCAACTGTTGCCATCAACCTCAGTGGGGGAGGGAGGGGTCCTTCGAAGCTGATCTCCAAAATGATAGAATTCGTCCATCGAACAATTGAAGGTAGTTTGCCAAATCTTGGCCGTGATGCCAGCAGACGGGGTTTTCCTTAAATTGTGGCATTGTACAGCCACTTTACTGCGACCGTTTATCCCTCAATGCACCATTGCTTGTTGCCAAATGTCCAACGTTGCCTTTTTTGTGTCGTGGCTATTTCGTTGGTTTATGGATCAGCAATGAATGTATGTGTGTGTGTGCAGTCTACACTAATTGGCTGCCATGCCCCAAGCGCTTATGCAAAACGATGTATTTGTTGACATAAGGAACAGGCTGTTTTGAATGGCAATGGTAATACGACCATTTCACACGCTCCAAGCAATAATTACATGCAGTAGCTAAGAGTAAATGTAGTTTATATGCACCAATAATGTATTTTCCCCCAGTTATATAGATATGTGAATATATTGATAGATGTGTACGTAGTCAAGTCTTTGTTCCAAACTTATCCCGATCAGCACGGTTGGCTAACTACGTACATCCATAAATCCCAAATGTGCTCTGTCGAAATCGTGTCGGGAGAAACGTGGAGATCTGTCGGTGCAATACGACTGCCTGAGTGAGAGAATGTTTGCAGAGGATGTCTTTGGCAAGACTTCCCTTAGAGTCAGAGCCCCTTGATCTGTGCACAGTGAGGGTTTACGCTTTTGCATTCAGTCTGCCATGGTCTCAAACCACTATTTCTAATTCTCAGAACTGGAATGTATATCCTGTACATTAATCGCTCAACCGAATTTTTATTGCGATGGGATTTGTGTCTCTTTGTGTGTGTGGTCGTTGTTGTTGATGTCAGTTTAATGTTACAGGAGAGCGGTGGTGCAGCGGTTAGCACGCTGCGCTACGAACCCGGCGTTCCAAGTTACGCTCCCGGCTAACGACGGTGACGATTATTTGAATCGGTTGTGGGCCTCCCCCTAGATCGACTCGGCCTCAAATATGAGTACCTGGTACGATGTGTAAACATTTCCACTGGGGAGACAAAGGCGGCCCGGGCGTGGTACTGGCCACCCCCACCCCCCTCGTGTGCCGTGCCAGCCTTCATAGGTGTTCACCAACAACGCTTGCCCCAGTAGTCTGTTAAGGCTATACGGGGGATCTTTGTCTTTATAGTCGTTGTTGACCGGGCTGAAGAACGTCAGTTTCAATGTTCGAGTGCCAGGGAACCCAGTTTCATCATGGGCTGCATCCCAGCCCAGAAGTTCAGCGATGCTAGTTCGGCCCTCTGACCTCTGGGTTTACTTTTTCTCTGAAGACCTGGTGGGTGGGGGGGTGTTGTAAAGGCTTCATGTCAAGGGGAGTATATTAGATCGTAAGTGGAAGCAATCGTTTTCGCAATTTTTGTTTGCAAGGAGTCCTTGGGTCTTGCACCTTTGGGCGTCCAATATTAGGAAGCGACTGGGAGTAGTGCACTTTAGATCGAGATTGCAAACTCATTGCTCTAGAAATGCTTTTTTATGTTCAGTTTATTGTCCTACCTTCACGTCTCCGATGGGCACGGGTTGGCTACGTTCGGTGCGAAAGAAGGTTCGGCATACGTACACACACCCCCTCCCCCCCCCCCCGATGGGCACGGTTTGATGATGTACGGTGCGAAAGAAGTTCAACGCGCATACGCACACAGTCGGTCGATCGCTACAGATTCCCCGAGTTGACTCGCGGGAACCATCTGGTCTGCCGAGATGGCCAGGAGGTGGCAGCGTGGAGAATGATTTTTGTTTGGATCTGCCCGGCTGTGCGAGGAGGCTGCTTGGAGCCACGGTCTGTTCGCTCGCTCCCACGCGGGACGGTACAACGCTCCAGTTTTGATTCCGCAGTGCAAAGGAATTGGCACAAACATCCCGATTTGAGGGCTTGGAAGAGTCTTGAGACTCACACGGGTACTCCTTAATACTCTACACGACTGACAATTGTTCAAAAAGTAAGTTGAAATAAGATGTCATGTTTTTTTTTAGCCAAGTCACCAAATTCCAGTTTTTGAAAGAACGTGCTTATTATCCACCGTTTTTGCCAACTCTTGGAATTCAAACACATTATTTTATTTGACATGGTATACAGTACTGTCTGACGGCGATGTGAAGCATTTCAAAGATGATAATAATAATTCACAGGCCCCCCCACTGCTGCATCGTCGAAAATGTAAAGAACGTCCGCAGAAGTAGCGCAAATGTGAACATGCATCGCAGCTTGATAAATTTAAAGGAGTCGCGTAAGAGATGAAAATATAAAAAAAACACGTACAATATAAGTAACGTGCATCTTTTTTTTACAACCGTAGGACATTACGCAAACTTAGAGCAAACACACAGCTTCCATAATTGGTTGTTGTCGTATATATTGAGGTTAAAACGTTTCGTCTACCCACAAGTAATAGGCGTTTTTGTGCCTTAATCACCGAGCTATTACTGGGATTTACTGCCAGTTATCTCGTTCTGCAGTATTTTATGAGCACATTGAATGCTGTCTCCTTGGGTCTGCTGTTGCCAAACCCGAGCACCTGCTTTGGACATTTACGAGCAGATGTGCAAAAATGTTGCCATTGAAACATCGCCAATCCTTCTATTTAAAGCTTTCGTGACTGCAGCGATTCATCTTCTTGGTTCTTTCGGTAAAGTCACGTATAATGGAAATAATAAAATGATAAAAATAAAACAATAAAATAATTCTCACGACGTTTCGGCCACAACGCAAGCAGCCGTCCTCAGGTGGAGAACAGGTCTGTCGAGAAGACAGAGTCTGACTCTGAGAATTATTTTATTGGTTTATTTTTATTATTTTATTATTTCCATTCTACGTGACTTTACCGAAAGAACCAAGAAGATCGCCAATCCTGTGTTACGCAAATGACACAGTTGTGTTTATAGTGTAAGTACATACTCTATGCTGTACTGCTTATAATTTCCGCCGTATTTTCAGCGACGCATCAATGTATTGATCGATATCCATTCAGGAAACTCACGATATATGGTTTGAATTGTCTGTGTGTATGCGCACGATTCGTTTGTTTGTATGTATGTGATGTGTATATACGGGCGCCCACGCAGCCACTAGTGGCCACTACATTCATCATGACGTACCCACTATTCCGCGGGCCCTATCGGTGCTTATATATCGAAACAAATAATAAATTGTAGAATCGGATCCGCGTGTTGAATCGCAAATGCATGAGAGCTGAACCGTGACGTTCACCTGTATGTGCTGACAATTTCAGTTAAACTTTCTAACAATCGCTGTCGTATGTGCTGAATCTACTTATGGGACTTGTGGCCTACTTTCAAGCCTGACCCAACAAATCATTGAGGGGAGGTGGGAGCGGTGGCCCTGGTCTATCATGTGCGTCAGAGGCGTGCTCAGATGCAGTCGAATTTGGTTACAATATAACGGGGATGTTTTTTGTAGCTAATGTGGGAGGGTGTTAAGGTAATTCAAACACCAAATGGATACCTGTTGCAAGGCACACACACACTCGCTCGTTAAACGGTCACGTTTTTGTCAAATAGGCTAAAAAGGGTACGGTAAAAATGTCTATGCTGCAGGCTGGAATTTGTCGTCAGCCAGAACTCAGCACGACTAACTGCTGCTGCCAAATGTCGCTACTCCTCGTGGCCTTTCCAATACAATTGTAGACACCCTTTTTTGCTAACTTCAGGTTGCTCTGTAACAAATTGGTCTGCGGTTTCTAAATGACGGGGGGGTATTCATCTTCAAGTGTGGATTGTAAAGGACTCTCTCGTCCTACCCCTGGGGTGGAACTGTTAAGTCTCCACAAAGACAAAGATCCCCCGGATAGCCTTAAGAGACTGTTGGGGCAAGTGATATTAGCGAGCACCTGTGAAGGCCGGCGCGGCACACGGACGGAGTGGGTGGACAACACCACGCCCGGCCGCCTTTGTCTCCCCAGTGGCGATGTTTACACACGGCACCAGGTACTCATTGGAGGCGGAGTCGAGCTAGGAAAGGCCCAGGACCGGTTCAGGTAATCGTCACTGGCGTTGACCGTGAGCGGGAATCGAATTTGTGTGGTCAGGTTCATAGCGCAGCCCCGCTAAGCGCTACACCACTGCTCCCGACAAGTCTCCACACACACACAGACATTCACACATTCCGCAAACTTGAAAACTTCTTTATTATTGAAATCCAACAGAACTTCACAAATAGCTGTAAACGACAATGGTAAATAAATATACCTTGGTCATGGAACGAAAGGTGGGTGCAATTGAAAGCTGTGCAGTAAACCCCCCATCCTCCATTAATGTAATATGCTGTATCTTATAATTGAATGGTCCATAGTGAAACCTGCTGCTTAATGTACTTGCCTATTAATAAGTTACCTTGAGGTTGAATTATTTACGTAGTTTTTGAGATTCGACCATCTCCTCGCTTAATTAGCTTGTCAGCTGGATTCCAAGATAGTCTTCACGTAAATTGCGTTTGTTGGATATTTAATTTAACATTGTTTATTTGGCCACAGTGACAAGAAAATTACATTTTGTAAAATTTATTGATATTTGCATTCCTGTACCTGTAGTATATTTGTGTTTTTACTTTCAATAAAGTACACAAAACTCGGCCACGTATAGATATTTGAATGACTTCATTAAAAGACGTGGGTTTTTAAATTTAAATTGGTGGTTATTATTACACCGTCTTAAATTCGCAAGTGAGATTTTATTCACGATTCAGGTTGCATGTGTTGCATACGATCGAGACTCGGCACTGCGTAACGTTGCTTTTGGCTCACAGAGAGCACAGAGATTTGTGTGACGCAGTACAAACGCACGAGCCGTTACTTTGTGGACAAATCTACTTTGCACATTGCCAAGATGACATTTTGGGCAAGATTACATTATCCATCGGAAGCGTCGCCGATTTTTTTCAACAAAAATCTATTCCCGAAGAAATATTTTGCACACTAGTTTAATGCTGCGATGAGGTTCAGTGTACATTATCTAATTGGGCGAGAGCTCATTTAAGAGGAACTACAACTGCTTTTTAAGGCTTGCCTCTACATCTCTGCATCCTTCGTTGCTCGTGGCAGTTCTACATTTAGTAATGTTTCGTTTCGCCGTGGGAAATTCTCAGTAGGTTCACGTCCGCTTGCGGGAATTCACTTGGGTGGCAGCTGTTGGGTTTACGCCGTCTTCTGTGTGGGAAGAGGCTTCGTGGCGAACACCTACCCATTGAATAGTTGTAACGATCACAGCTGTCTATTGTCATAATTATTCTAATAATTATGCTTGTTTAGCCAGGCAAGAGTTTTAAGACTCTTTCATAAGGGCCACATGAAGTGTTTTGCAGTAGAGGGGAGATACTGCTGCATGCAATCTCAATCAAGTAATTAGCAGGTGCATTTTTCAGCATCGGGATATTTTGCTAATGGCACTTACATCGTGTGCTTTTTGTTAATGTCGAATCCGTACCTCAGTAGGTAAAGTCAGCCGTCGTCACTACAGCATGCTTCCCACTTGCTTCCTGCAGATGGCATAGGGCTATGTAAGTTTACCGACGTGTGACTCGATAGACTGGTGCACGGGCTCACGGTACAATTTTCCATTCGTAGCAAACACAAAGATAGAGCAGAGATATGCAGGGTTGTAAGCAGTCGTAATTGCATGTCCAGGAGTGTGCTGAATACACCGCGTTCTAATGCGAGTACAGATTGCTCAATAAATACATTCACACGCTGGGCTTCCCAAATATAAGCTCTCTGTGGATGCTGAATCATAACCACAAAGGAAGAAGGGAGCACAAATAGACACAAGACTTCTCACAATTCGTTTTTTTTCATTGTTTTCGGTTTGGGTTTTTCGTCGCGATTTATGTTACTGCTCGTGCACGCACGGTGGCAGTGGACCCGCACGTCTGTACCGTCCTGATGAGTCCTAGCAAGGGGGAAAACTGCTACACGGATTTCTTATCATCCTGACATGCAAAGCATGCTGTGTTGAGTCCGTCAATTTAAATCTTCCCCGCATGAGCACCGCCGGCCGCAGATTTTGTGCGAAACTCAGGAGGGTACAATTCTACCGAAAAATAAAAGGTTACGTTTACCGTATCATGGCCATATGAGTTCGTAGGTTATTTTTGCTGTAATTCCATCAGCTCGGGGTTGGGGGGGGGGGCCTCACTTTGCGAATTCGTCGTGTGGCGGTAGTGTCCGTACGGTTTTGTAACGCCGCCGTAATGCTGCAGAGAGCACACAACGCGCCCGAGCAGGAGGCAATTACCGCGCACGTGCAGCGCGTCAGTCATCGCACAACGCACATTATCATTTAAATGAATTAAGGCGGCGGCCGTGTCTGCCTCGGACGTTTTGTAATTGTCGCTCGGCGCTAAATCCGCACGTGTGTGCTGCGAACGATTCCCCTGCCCTCTGTTCCGCCGCGGAAATGCGGTGGCAGCAGCGGCGAGCGCTTTATCCGCTCGCGGGGTTCGCCTTTGCCGCGTGACCGTCGTGTGCTTCATTAACTGCTAATGCCTTCGCCTTGGCTGGCGTTGACCCCTTCGGAGACCCGCTGGCTCCAGGGAGGCTCGCTGCCAAACGCTGATAAAACCTTCGCCTGTTATTCAATTCCATCCTAAAGGATCTCCCTATCACAGGCTGCCTGCAGGTGTGTGTGTGCGCGCGCTCGTGTGAGTGTGCGCACGCGTGTTTGTGTGTATGTATGCTTGTGTGTGCGTGCGCGTGTGTGTGCGTCCGCACGCGTGTGTCTGCGTCCGCACGCGTGTGTCTGCATCCGCACGCGTGTGTCTGTGTGCGCACGTGTGTGTACGCATGTGGTGTGGTCGCGTTGTGGTTATTATGATGCTGTACCGTGAATCCGGCGGGCCAAGTTTGATTCCCGAACACGGTTAATATGGAGTGGCGAATATCTGAGCCGGTGCTGGCACTCCTCTAAGTCAACTCCGCCTTAATAAGTGCCTGGTGTGGTGTGTAACTATCAGCACTGGGGAGACAAAGGCTGCCCGCTGTGGGTACTGTCCACACCACTTCCTTGTGTGCTGTGCCTACCTTCGTAAGTATTCACTCACAACATTTTCCCCAACAGTCCATGGATGTAGGGTGGATCTTTGTGTGTGTTTACATTCAAGACAAAGATCCCCTGTAAACCCTAAACAGACTGTCGGGGCAAGTGCTGTAAGCGAGCACTTATGAAGGCCGGTACGGCACACGAGGGGGTGGATGGCCAACACCACGCCCAACCGCCTTTGTCTCCCCAGTGGCGATATGTTACACACTGCACCAGGTACTCATTTGAGGTAGAGTCGGCCTACATACACACACATGCATGTGTGATTGAGACCATTTACAACTTTTTTAATGTATTATTTATCTCTGTACATGCCTAAATTGTCCCCCGATATCTCTTGCGTTGCTATCTCCTCCCCTGACCAGCAGGATCACAGGCTTAGTGCCACGGCTTGCGGCCGCCTGAAATAGGACTACGCATTTATTTAGACCATAGCGTGGGATTAAAGAAGTGAAACCGGGCATTGAGAACGATGGACGGGATGAGGAACCCGCGGGGGGTGGGGGGAGAACAGACCCCACCGAGGACCATGAGTTGAGGATTTAAGGGTTATTCCAGCTTAGTTTAGGATGAAGGATTTGTATTGGAGGGTGTCTGATTCCTTCTTTTATATATGCCTCGCCGTTTGAATCGTGTTTTTGTGAGTGGAAGTCGTAATACGTTTACACCAGTTTTTTTCTCGATGTGCACTTTCAATGTGTAATTATGCCTGCTATATATATGTATTTGAAGTCAACTCAAGTCAAAGTCTCCCCACTTTGAATGAGCAATGGAGCTGCGCTCATATTCATCGGCCACCTCCCGCCCAGGGCATGTGATGAACCACCATTTGACTTTCTACAAAGTGGCATACATTTTAACAACCTTAGGAGGATGATTGGTTGAATGAACAACCCAACCAGGAGTTCAACTCTCATCCGTCTGATCGTGAGTCCAGTGATCTCAGCACTTGGGATATTTTATTTTCTACTAAAATCATTGACATTCATGCAATGTCAAAAAGCAGGTTATTTCTTTTACTGACATTCAGCGCGTTTGATTTGTCTGCGCAAGTTGTACCTTGGCTTTAAAGTAAAATAAACGCGTGTTATTTCACTATCCAACCAAGTCATTACAAACTCCAGGGGATAAGAGGTTTTGCGATGGAAGGAACGCGCACTCGCGTGTCGAGAGACGAGGTTTGTTATTTTTATTTGCTCGCGTTCTTGTTTGGGGCCTTGGGCACACTCGGCACTCAAGTGCGGCTCCCTCTCCGCCGCCGCTGCCGCTCGCTTGCCGCACGCGTAACGAAGCGTCGCGTTCGGCACGCAGCCTTGGGAAGAACATTTCGAAGACGTCGCAGTTCGACCGGCGGAAAAAAGGGGACCGCTTCTCAGCTCGGACGCGTCACTGTTGTAGTGCGTGTACGGTGTACATAGGTGGATTTTCGAGGTTGCTACGTGTTTTTTTTTACTATTTTAATATGCTTACGAGAGCAGGTTTAGCGAGATTTAGAATTCCCTGCATGCTCCTCTTTGCGACCGAGCGACAGCATCGTCGGATATCCCCATGAAGCTGAAGGTGATTTTTTTTTAAACAAATAGCAGCACAGCTTCATCAAAACAAGGAAGACCTCAATAACAAAAAAACGCGAGCCACTCTTAATTGTAAACTTGAGCGCAAACTGCCCATCGCACGGCATCAAAGTGCCCGGGTGTCGCTTAATGGCAAGCGAAGCTGCCAAGGGTTTCTATCGGGGGCGGCGGTGGGGGGTCATTCTGGCTGCCACTGGGCCAGATGAGTAAGTGTTGACAGTTCAAACGAGGCACTTACCACTTTACACGGGGTGGGAGCGGGTTCGGGGCAGGCCGGTGCCGGCCAGCGCGCGCCTCTCTTACTCCAGCATGGCTCGCCTCGGACGATCCAGCGCAGCGCACTTTCTCAGGGCGTTCATCGGCCCCGTCCGACTTCGAGCGCACACATCGGCCCGCGCTTGGGTTTTTTGTTTTCCCGCAGAAGCCAAGAGTTGTGGGTTTCCCGCCGGCAAGGCTCGCGGCGGCGGCGGTGGGGGGTGGTCGCCGCGTCGTCTCGAAACGTCGGACGTCCGCTACCGCAATCGGGCGTTCATCGCCGGCTCTTGAGATGCAGGCGTCCGCCCTCTGGGCCGTTCAGCTCGTTCAGCTCAGACCCTCTGTCTCGTTGTTTGGCTTGAAGATTCTCCTCCCCGCCAACTTCCGCGGTGGGTGGGCGGGCGGGCGGACGGACGGACAGATGCGTGGGCGGGCAGGCGGACGGGTAGGAAAGTAGTGGACTGCTGCGATGGTAGCAGGCAGCAGCGTGGTGGCGGTGTGTGAATGTGCGTGCGCTAAAACGCTCGTGCCTGCGACGGCGGCGGGTGGCTTGTGGCTGCGGCGGCGTTGGAGCGTGCGATAAATTGAGGGTGGGCAGTCCACGCCCTTCTCTCCTCCTGGGATGTGCAGGGGCGGGAGAGCGCGGGACGTGATTGACATTCTCTGGCTACACCCCTTTTTTACATTAAAAGTATCGGCAAATGCTCTCGGCACTCTTGCAATGTATATACGGATGGCTTTGTGCTTTGGTGTGAATGTGTTTTGTATGGCTGCACTGGAATTTTTTTTTTTATGAGCTTACAATCCCAATGACACAGATTTTTATACCCTGCCATTTGATAACTTAACCGACCTGAATGTCTCCGCATGACCACGAGCACCTGCTAAGATAGAGGCATTTGGGTGTGTTTTCTGGCTATGACACATTTGTGTACACGGATTTTTTTTTATTAGATGCTCACTTGCGGAACTCGTCCAAGTAGTCTGATGTAGTTATTTTTCACTTGGTAAAGATATCGGTGTGCGTTTACAGATATTATTAAGTACATATCTGCCCTCGTTGTTTGGTGTACACAGCTACCCAATGAGTTCTGTGAGGAATGACCCGAGATTGCCTTCTGCTGCGATGGGTGAAAGGCAATGTGCTGCTGTTTGTCAGAGGTACAGCCAAAATCCAATAAAGTTATTGACCGCTACATTGTAAACTTAATAACGTCACAAAGTTACCTATAGTTTCCTGGTCTCCCGTCATACATGTGTAACAAATCACAGCGCTACCTTGCTTTGTAAAACAATAATAATTATGACGGCAATCATTTTCCCAGGACAGCCCAACTATATCTCAAAACGGTTGTTTTCAGGAGGGCTCTACATTATTGGGATGTTTGGCCAATGTCATTGATGGGTGTTTTTGACCCCCCCCCCTGCATAAGAGAGGAGTAACACTCAACACTGCCATCTCCTGGCCACAGCTCCCAGTCTCTTGCCCACAACAACGTGGCCGTGCCTGACGTTCACCCATCCAAGAACCTGCAGGCGGTTCCCCGCTCTCACGAAGTCACAGTGCGTTCCTGGTAACCTCGTCCGTCGGATCGTCCTAAATGGGACCCCTATTTTTCCCATAGGCAGTAGAAACAGCAGGAACGTCATCAATAAGAGTGTTTTTTTTGTTAGATCGCGTAAATATTTACGCGATCTAACCCTGGTTTGTACAAGTTTACGACGATACAATTTACGATGATCCACATTTAACCACTTTCATATAACGCCACTCCGTGGATCGATTTACGACACAGCTTCCCGACACGACCGCCAACACATTTGGACCAAGTCTGTCTGGTTTCCCGAAGTGACTTGGCGTGGAGCTTTTGTTATTCTCGAGCCTTTCTTGTGGATGTTTAGCTTCTTAAACTCCTGTTAGATACGGCCGATAAAAGGACCATAACACATTGGCAATTGGCGTTCCTGCTTAACACTTAGACTTTCGCGACCAATATTATCCATAAGAGTGTTTTTTTTTGCTTAGACGGACTTGGTCCAAATGTGTTGGCGGTCGTGTCGGAAGATGCGTCGTAAATCGATCCACGGTGTGGCGTTATATAAAAGTCGTAAATGTGGGTCATCGTAAATTGTACCGTCGTAAACCTGTACAAACCTGGGTGAAGCCTACTTGGCTTCCATGAGCTTCCATTAGACGTCAGTATACGAGGCAACACCCGCTACAGTAATTTTACTGGAGCAGTCACACCTGATGACACGGAGGCTTGTGTTGCTTCTGGAACGTCGTGATTTAATTTAGTTATTTTCAATTATTTTTATTATTATTTTTTTTATCTACGTGACTTTACCGAAAAATCTTAAGAGTGTGAATCCTTGCAGTCATGAAAGCTTCAAATCTAGAGTCCGTATATGAGTTATAATACCTGTGGGTTTGTGCTAAGCATCATATATTTTTTTTTAATAAAAGATAAAACTGCCCTGCATGTGAATAAATCTTCACGCAATGCAGATCCCGGCAATTGAAGTGAGATCCACCCAAACGTATGTTACTCAACTCACATGAGATGTAGGCTGCGTATGCAAGGGTTATGTTTGCAAAGGCGTGCATTTTTATTTTTCGTGGCAAAAGTCTTCAATTTAGACGACACAGTGGGGCGTTGGCGTATGCGAAAATATTTGAGGGTGCATTCGACATAAAGAAAATAACAGTGTGAATCCCGCGGATTCAATTCATGTAAAATTATACCCTAAGAGAAACTGACATCCCCCACGTCCCGTATAATGACATGCCATTTGAAAAACACAGCTTGCAGGACAAATGCATTTTTACGTTTACCAATGCCTCTGCCGTGTGTGGTGCAACAGCGCCGTCTCGGTCATTTCAAATTCATCCACGCATTCTGTACCTACGTGTCATAATAACTGGGGTATGTAGCAATGCACAGATTCGTTGAGTCAAAGCCATGCTCGTGCTCACTCTGATCAAACCGTGCACGTAAGTATGGATTGTAAATTTGTGTGCGTCTGTGTGTCATGGATTCACGTGACCCCTGGTGCCACTAGAGGGCCGCCAAACAACAGTGTCGTGAGGAAGCCGTTTCAGGGGCTGCGCTTTTACAGACTGTGCAGGTACATGGCATGATTGTATAACGACGCATCAGCTTCAGCACGGAACCTCTGACTCATGGTAAACATAGCCTTGAGCAATCTTTAAATACAGCGGTGTAATGCGTAATTGCTATTTTTAAATTAAATGCCGTTGTGTAGAGTTGTACAATACATTCGGGAGGAAAGGCGTGGGGTTACGAAGGCATTTTCGGTTGCAGTTTTTTTTCTCCTCCTTAAAGTAGTGTGGATCTCATTAACTTTTTAATCCGAATTGAAATAATCACTCCCAACTCAGTTTACTCTGATGTGTGTGTATTTTTTGTACTTTGGGAGGAGCGGTAACTCTTAGATCGCGTGTGCTGAACCACGGCATGTATGCGTTTTGTTATTTTTTTTTAATTGAACAACTAAGAGCGTGCATAATAACTTGGAAAATGGTAACGCTTCACTTTTGGGTTGAATAATTTCCTGAAAAATTTGAAGTTAAGTTTGTTAAACCAACATGCTTAAAAATAATAATTGCAATTTGTATTCAAATAATTTTTTTATTTTTTATAGGGTCATTTAGAGTATGTTTGGTGCTATAAATTTCCACACGATGATAAGCCCACTTCATTGGACTATCATTTGTGGCCAGGTTGCTTCTGAAAAAGAGGTAAATACCTCTGTGGGCCTTAGCTGGTGGTAAAAAACGAATTAATGGCTTTAAAGAATAATAACATTGTCATCATCAATTGTGTTCAAACCACTGCTGGATGAAGGCCCTCCCATAGACATCTGCATGTCCCACAGTGCTGCATTGTAGCAATCCACCCAGCGCCTGCACATGAACTCGTTCCATCGCAAGGCAGTAAACAACAGCAAGACAGTCGTTAGAGACCAAATCCCGTCTTGTTTTTCAGTTGTGTCCCGTAAAACGGTGAAACCTTCGATTGTTTGACCAACTTTTTATCGGCGGCTTTTGCTGCGTTGCGAAGCGTGTTGATCTCACGAAGGCATTCCACGTGCGGACTCTTTATCGGCAGCGTCGCACACCTTGCCAAACCGGAGACACAATTGATGGAAAACGAATTGGTGCACGGCTCTCGGTTGTCGTCGGTGAGGCGCGAAGGAAAGCGGAGATCTCCGCACTTATTCAACGGTGGCAATCTTCTTCTCCATCACGGTGAGAGAGTTGACAGTAATTATGGAGGAGTGGACGATTTTTTTTTTGGGCCACCACAAATCAAGACGTGTGACTTTTTTTTTTTTGGGGGGGGGGGGGGTGGCGGTTTTAAGATTTCACGGGATAGAGTTGCCCAGCTCGCACTCGGGCGCTCTAAACAACCGCAGGTTAAACATAATTTAAATGTACAGGGTGCTTCAAAAAAATGTTAACACTTCGGAGAATTTGCAACAATACCACAAGAAATGTGCCTCCGGGTTCTGGAGACCACCTGGAGAAGATTCCAGGCGTGTGTTGACGAAGATGGCGAACAAGTGGAGACTCTTTGACTCTTTGAAGGTATTAACACACATTTGTTATCGTGTTACAGTCTTATCATCCCTTCTTTTTCCATTAAAAACGATAGTCCCATAACATTTTGAAGCACACCCTGTATTACTCCGACTGCAGTCCACGACGCTCGTTGATGCCGACCAACAATGTAGGAGGACCGCTGCAAACCCACTCCTCCCGAGATCCACCGATCGTTGTCCTCGATGTCACCGTGCGCTCCCGGGCTCACAACCCGGGGTGACCACCGCGTTGGGGGGGGAGGGGCGGAGGGGGGCGTTTTCCGCACGGCACGCATGCTCTGGGATTCCCTGACCTGCCCTTGGAGGGTCAGGAACTTGCAGTCATTGGAGACTCGAGTCCCCGCTGAAAACCTCTCGCCGCCTGTTAGCGTCGCGCGGGGCTTTCAAGATGCGCTTTTGTGGCCGTGCCGGAATGGCGCTCTTCCTTCCGATATAGGAAGCAGCAGGAGCTTTGCACTTTTAAATCATCTCGATTGATAACGAATTTCTTTAGAACCGCTTTGTGTGTTTAGTTTGTCCTTCCACCGTGCCTCCGATGAGCACGGTTGGCTTCGTACGGTGTGACATAAATTCTAGGTTTGAGGCTTTCGTGACTGCAAGGATTCATATTCTTGGGTTTTTTCGGTAAAGTCACGTAGGTAAAAAAATGTAATTAATAAAAGTAAAATAAAATAAAAAATCACGACGTTTCGGAGGCAACACAAGCCTCCGTCTTCAGGTGGAACCGTCACAGCACGCTCGCTGTATCAAGTAAATGAGAAATTCCAAGAGATCCGACCCCGTATATATTAATTTTAATTTTTTACCTGGGTGTGACATAAGTTCAACATACATAACACGGCCTCCTCTCTCTCTACATCTCTATCTTGGGTCTTTTGAAGTCTCTCCCTGGTAACTTCTCGATTATTTTCATCCGTAAACCTGCATGACGCTCTGAGATCCATTGCTTAAGGGTGCCTTATAAGTCTAAAAAAGGCATTGTGTCATAGTAATGGGTGACTTTAACGCAAAGCTAGGTAAGAGGTGCATAGACGAGAGGATGATGGGAAAGTTTGGCATTTGGAATGAGAAATGAGATAGGCGAGCGTGTCTGAGCGTTTGCAGCCAGCAAAAGCCGTGAAAATGACGAGAAATGTTTCTCGAACAAGAATAAATCTAGGAAATGAATGTGAAGAAGCCCAACATGAGGTTGATTTGAATATGGCAAGCTGTCGTAAGCTCGTGTGAGCGAATGTATGTTCAGTCACGCACGAGTGTAGCAAACAGCAGCCATAAAAGGCACGCTAGTTTTTGTCTCAAGAGCAAAGTTGCCTGTGGGTGGTGACATTTAAGAGTGGCTCCTGCGCCTTCCTCTATCATCTGTTGTAATTTCCCGGACCATGTTTTTCAAATGAGTCTCTTAAAATCCTCGTGAATTACAGTTCAAAAATGAAATGGCGTCGTTATGAAACGCGTCGAAATTTGTCGTACAAAACTCTTTCAAGGCAGGCGCACGTAGTAAGAACTATGAGTTGAAGAATGACACATCTGTTAGTTATTGGAGTAAATACTTGCACTGTTAGCGTTAGGCGAGGACTAATATCGATACAACGTGTATTGCTTTTGACGTGCGTCTTCAGTAAGAAAGGTAATTCTTGTGCTGCATGGTTACATTTGGCTCGGGTAACAACGTCGCAGATCCCGACTCCCTCGGGACTCAGCTGTGGGCAGATTTGTGAACTTTTGTAGAAATTGGTATTTTAAAACGTGGCAGAATGGGGTTGTGTAAATAAAAAATAAGCATGTGTATGCTCGATGAAGAATACATTTCTTGCATGTGAAAAGTGGTTTTTGTGATCGTCTTAAGAAAAAAATTATGCTTGGATATGCGACGTTGTACTGTAATTTGTAAATTCACATGTAGTGATTGTGCACTGTACGGTATAATTACAAAGTGATATACTCTAGAATGCAAAATAACTTTCTTTAAACACGTAACAAAACGTCACGGAAATCTATAATGACCATGAATTGTAAATGCAAGTAATTACCAAAACATAATTTGATACAAAGTCTGCCAATTGATTAATAGGAAAAATAGGTCTAGTGGTGCCAATAGCCAAGGTTAAAGCGCCATTGCAGGTAATTACAGTGAAAGATAACCACAGTTTTAAACGAATGTAAAAAAAATGGCGAATAGACGCATTTTTACTTTTCATTAATTTTGCCTTTGCTGCGGCCCTTGCCTAGTATGCATGTGAATGTGTGCGTGCGCTGTGAATGCATTAAGTTGTCTCGCTGGAGATAAATCTCATGTGACGCGACTGTAAGTATAACCGTGGCTATTCATCTGTGTTGCGTTAAATCATGGGACGCGCGGCCTAATTGAAGGCATACACGTCCAGTGCCAACCGCTCTCCGCAGATTCCCAACGTTCCACTGACTTTATTCGAAACAACCCGTCTTGAATGTTTTTTTTTAAACTAATTAGAACATATTTAAGTAATTTCTCCTTGCAAAACCATTTTGGGTTTTGCAGCGTTATGAGTTCCAGTGTCAAAATCGGAATCGCTGTAAAATGTCGCCGCTTGGAAATTGTTTGAGATGCTTGGAGAAAAATTGGAAAATTCCACTATCAAAGTGGCCGAGTTTCAAATGCACACACCCCGAGTTGACGCGCATGTCATTTTTCGAGAAACGTTAAGTCGGTAGAAATCTGAGGAAGCTCTTGATGACTGCCGTTGATTTATTGGAGGTAATTGCGAAACAAAAGCAGTGCAATTTACTTAGCAGCATTTACATGTGGATACTTTCTTAATATTGATAATCAGCAGCTATTTCCTGTTCAGCCACGGAGCTTCCGCAGATTTCCTTTGGACTCCTGGAGGGCCTATTTGCATGGTGTCACGCAGGACTTATGGCCTTAAGTGTGAAGGCGGCGGCGGCGGTGGCCTGGCGGCTGGGAGGGTAATGCGTTTGGAAGGAGCCGGAGCCAGCGCCCGCTTGCCCATACCGTGCTCAGATCTGGCAGTCATCCAAGATGAAAGGTGGTTCTCAAGTGCGGCGAGCTGATGGTCTCGGCCAAATCACTAATGACCGTCGTATAATTTTCACATTTCACTTAATACACGGCACCATTCTCCTGAAATATAAAAGTATCGGTAAATCGGGTGATTGACGGGCAGCGAAACTGCTCATCGCAGAATATGAAAGATCGGCGTCCAGCATTAGGGATAAGAAATGCCGAGTGAAGTTCGTTTTTTAAAGATATGCCTGAGGGAAACGACTTGTGTTAGCGTGCTCCTCCAGGGCTGTTCCCTGACACTGTGGCACGCTTTGCTGATTGAAGGGGTTCTGCGGGATATTTATCCACGTTATGACAAGACTGAATAGCACGACTCGAATATAATTGGCATACAAAATATATACGTACACAACAACAACCGCCATTTTCCACTAAGTGGCGGTGACGTCACCACGGCGCTTGTGCCAGGCTATGTGCACTTTAACGTGGCCTTATATGTACATACACACACGAAGACTCATTGGTTTTGGGCAAGTAGTGCTGTTTAGCGCGCACTGCGCTACGAATCTACCGACCTGAGTTGGATTCCCGGCCACGGCTAACATTGGTGATGAGTGATATCTGAATTGGTTCTGGATAAGCCCTTCATCAACCCTCGTTGACCATTCTGGGGAGGTATGTTCTAGCAACCCCACGACCGGCCACAGCATGGAGAGGCCTTCGTCTAAACAAAGGGAGTCTCGAATTATTGCGCCAATGTTTTTTCTGCCCATCAGTGTCACCGCCCCAGTATAGTGTTGATGCTTTCTTTTCCTTTTTCTCTCGTAGTAGCTCGTAAGGAAATACCCCGAACCAGCAGCGAGAGTTAATCGTGGTCACCGAGACCCGAGACGTAGACCCATGGCCCCGCCGCCGCCGTCTTCCCATGGCTTGCTTTATGAAGAGGCAAACCAGGCAGCGTCACTCTTAAAAGTTGGTACAGAAATACACCTGCAAGCGCTGCACATTCGCGGGATTCCCCGAGGGCTTCATGCCGGCGTTGCTAAACAATCTATTTATTAACCTCGGGCACTGCGGTGGTCCCATAGGCATCAACATGGACGTACATTTTTAAACACTGTTTGCTTTTTTTAATGTTTTTTTTTTTATAGAACGCACATCTAGTTTGCGTGCGGCCGAATAACCAAGCGCGTTGAATCCGCGTGGAATTTATGTCGAAACACGGTCACAATTCATCGGTCGGAAATCGCATCTTCGCCCAATGACACCACAGGGCATGAACACAGTCCACCTTTTTTACTTTACAGCGACAGAAAATGTCAGCCTCCATTGTCGCCTATCTCGGTAATGAAGATCATGCCCTTTACCCACGAAAGCCTCGACGAGCCTCGAAAAAAACTCTTGCTCGTACGTACGGTATGTACGTGTGTACACTGAACTTCTTCTGCACCGCACCTAGCCAGCTGCGCTAATCGCTTCAGGAGGGCCCTGAACATTGGGTCGTTGAGACAGTTTTATTAACGAGTGTTTTTGGCATTGGGCGGGCGTCCGGGACTGCCGAGAGAAGGAACCCACACTCTGCGAGGGGCGTAACGTCGACAGCTCCGGACAGACGGAGTGAACAAATCATTGTGGCACCGCCACCTCTTGGCTACCTCCCAGCCATGGCTGACGAAACTTTGGCAATCTGCCGTTCGAGTGCTGAATTGGCTTAAGCTTGCTTAGCTTGTAAAGTCTGTTAAAATTGGGCACATTCAAGGTGATCTCGTCGCAGGAATACAATTAATTGGGCACTGGATAGTTCTCCCCTATGGATACAGTTCTGAGCCAATGGGTGAAATTCTACATTCCTGTGACAATGATCAGTTCATCGGTTAATAAAGCCGGATGATTGCTATTGATTAAATATTGCAACATGGCTTTCCAGAATAATCCACCGTCTGTGGTTTTTTGATGTCGTAGCCCATGTGGAATAAAAACAGCACAATTATTAAATTGCGAAAATGTTGATGGGCCCTTCCCTTACGTCCTTGACAATGAAGCAATACCATCAACTGCTCAGGACCTCTCACTACCTTGCCATTCTCTGTAAAAAAAAAAAATCCCCTACTGTTTCACCTTTTTACACCGTCTCTCACTTGTAGCCTGGCCCTCCCTTCACCCATATAACCACTTATCCTATTCTCAAGGGGGGTCCTTTTGAGGTGGAGAACAGACAGGGAGTATGCACACAACAAAGACCAAGATTTCCCCGCGTAACACGCCGTTGGGGCGAGTGCTGTTCGCGAGCACTTCTGAAGGCTAACGCGACACAAGAGAGCGTGGTGTGGCTGCCATCACGCCCCAAAAGTGCCTGTTTACGCACCGCACCAGCAAACCGAACGGAGGCCCAGGACCGGGTTCAGATGTTCGTCACCGATGTTAGCCGCGAGTGGGAATCCAATTCGGGTCACCCAGGGTCTCGTATCTCGGTGCGCTTACCACTTCACCGCCACTCCCCTTCACGTGGAGCGCACGCGTGCACACTCGCACACACGCACACACCGACAGGTATACAGATGTATGGTACCATTATTTTATATGTAACTCCTATTGAGGCGAGGCCATTGCCCGTTGGGCAATTGTCAAACTTGGCGGCTCGGGCAGGTGCGTGATGTATGCGTGTCGCTCTGCGTCGGTGAGCTAATGTAGTCGCGCGCGCTTAACATTACGCTCCGTCATTGCTCTTGCTCAACAGACTAAATTCCCCCGTGGCTGCACTGACCCCGTTCCGGCTGCAGAAGTGAATCGTGCTTTTGTTGCAGCAAAAAAAAACTAGACGGGCATGTACCGTGCGAGCAACTGTCCCCGCTCGAAAAACCCCAACAACAGAAAAAAAAAATCGGACAACCCGAATCCTCGGCACGCCGCCGTGATTCACCGCAGCGTGACGGGGTCCGCCGCCCCCCCCCCCCTCGTACTCGTGTCCCCTCGACCAATCGGCAAGCAGCCGATCGGTAACCGGGGGGGCATCGCGCAGTCGGGCGATTTTGGGTGGTTGTCAGGTGATGGCGGCCGACAATGCCAGCGGCTTGGTTATCAGGCTAGCGTGGATCGACGCGTAGGAGGAGAATGCGTCACCTCTGCACTTGCGTCGAATGCTTTGATTTGAAGAGAACTTGAAAATGAACAATGGCTATTTATTTACGTAACTTTACGATGGAAGTGAGGAAACCCGAAGCACAGATTGGTCGTCAGGAATCACCGGAAGTCCTATTACTGTTTTACATGAAGAGGTGAAAACTTAACACGTCAGTAACTGAGATTCCATCTCGTTCAAATCGGGGCAGCGTATTCCTGTGAGCCAGTTGCATGGCCTTGTTATTTTTAAATTTTAATTTCCTTGTAAGTAGCTGAGAACTTGGCACGTTCATAGTCGGCGTTTAAAAACACAGCCCCTGAGGAATTGTAATATATTTGGATCAGGGCTACGGCACAGCTCACAGCAGTCGGTCACTTATTCATTGTTACTTTCTAACAGACCCAAATTGAATTTAAAAGGACATTCAGTCTTTCACGACTACTTCATGTACATAAATCACAATCGTCAGCAGCATTGTGGAGAATGAGTAATATGAGATAAGCAGACAATCTCTTATTCATATAATCTGTCTCTACATATTCCATCAACCCCCTAAGCCTTCTAGATTGAACACTCCCATCTCTTTAGAACTGATTTGTTTAGTTTGTTTGGCTTTTCCCCTGCACCTCCGATTAGTACGGTTGGCTGCGTATGGGTGTGAAAGAAGTTCAACATACATTCGTTCAACATACATACATACAAGAGTGTAATTCAGCAGCAATAATTACCAAAATCAATGCTGCTGAAATGATGCATTTCCAGAAGGCCGTGGGGCTGGTGGGAATTGGCGACTGCGGAAATGGATCCGTGGCTACCGCCATGCAAAGCAGTCCGGTGGTGGCGGACGGGCGGGCGGGCCGGTCAGCCAGCGGAGTACCTGGCCGCCCAACTTATCCCGGCACGGGGTTCCTGGGGCCCGGCCACTTAAACGCGGCGTGGGATTATAGCCGGTTTCATAGCGAAAATACCCGCTTGGGTGGCCCTCCCTCGCTCTGCTTTCCCGTGCCCGCATCTGACACCACCTTACACACCTTCGCTCAAGAGCTTAAGCCCATTCACTCTGTGTGTTCCTTGGCAGGCCCATTAGAAATTCCTGGCAGCGCAGATTGTCGTTTGCTCTACAGCATGTTTTTCCATATTTTGTGGAAATCGTGCCGTCCCAAGCTTACGATACTTTCCCCGGATTAGCACGTGGCGAGACGTTAACTCCCTCGCCTGGTATACAGGAGGGGGTCGTAGGTTCAATCTCGACCCCTGTGACACCTGTTGTATATTTGGAGTTTGCGTGTCTCTCCCAGTGGTCACGTGGATTTTTCTGTGGGTCCTCCGGTTTTTCCCTGCACATTTAAAAAAATCAACATCGTGCGTTTAGAGTATGTGGCTGCTATAAATTTCCACGTGATAAGAAGTAACTTCGTTGAGCTATCATTTGCGATAGCTGGGTCGCTTCTGAAAAGAAGAGCTGTATAGCTCAGTGGGGCCTTACCTAGTTTCATAATAAAAAAAAATTGCGACATAGAATTTTAATGTATGACTCACTGTTAGTAGCTCAGCTTATTGGAGAGTATATTTAGTATATTGATGATATTGATGTAGTTTATATTTTAGTTTTTTACGTGGTGGTTTGGCTGCTGCAGCTCCTTACTATTAAAATTCCTTCCCTTTATTACTGCTAACCCTACTTCCTCCCTTTGTTTCTGCTAATCCTACATAATGCACGGGCATAATATGACTTTGAGACCCCCCCCCACCTCCTACGCATTCCACAAGTAGTAACTAATCCCATATCTGCATTTCCCATAAATATGCTAAATTCCTCTGTTGATATGCAAATCCATTTGTCAAGGCGCCCTTCCTCCTCTAACCCAGCTTAAATATACGCTGCCAAGCTTGGTGGTGTTCATTCAGACGCTGTCTTTCCGACAGACCTGTTCACCTGAGGACGACTGCTTGCGTTGTGGCCGAAACGTCGTGAGAATTGTATTTTATTATGTTTTATTTTTATTAGTTTATTATTTCCCTTCTACGTGACTTTACCGAAAGAACCAAGAAGAAGAAAAAAATTTGTTTTAACAGTTGAGTTTTTTGTGGGTAACATCTCATGTCGGTCCGCACTTCTCCAGGTGATCTTCGTGCTGCTCTGCGTGGGTGCGTCTGTCTGCGCGCTCGGCGCTGCGGTGTCGGATTTTTTACATTTTATTTTGTTAATACGACGGTGGGGTTTTCGTTGTGTCGTTCTTCACCCCGATGCAAAACTGCGACGTCCACATTTTTTGCGGTGTTTTTCGAGGCGCAGACGGCAGTGGAATGGAATCTGTGTCTCGGATGTCGCGGGTTGTCGGGGAGGTGCGGCTCCCCCGTGAGTCACACCGCAAGTGAGTTGCTATGCAACAAATTAGATGGGGGGGGGGGGGCGTGGAGTGCCGCATTCGTGAAATTCCAAACTTGCTTGGCTTCATTGTCAAAAGTCAAAGTGATTTCTTGCCCAAATGATCGTCAAGGCAGCACGGTCATCTCCTGTTTACAGCCCTGAGCCAGTGGTTGAAATTTCACATTCCTTCCTATGGCGGGGGCGAGTCGATCCACAGGACAGCCATTATCCATAATCGAGGTTTGTGGGTTAGATCGCGTAAATATCAACTTGTCGTTAAACCAGCCACCACCCGACACCGCCGATTAGTAAGGTTTGTCACGCAAGCAAAAACGTGCCAATTCGTTACGATGACAGCACACCGGTGTGTTGGTGAGTAAAACCACAACATTTACAATTTGAGTACGACTTTTCGCCATTAATTACAACGAGCATCATCAGGCGGGACAGCCGGAGTTCTGGAGAAATCTTCCTGCCTCGGTTTGAAATGGAGGGATAAATGTGATGTCATCACTTGTGAGCCAATCAGGTGCGAAGGCCAGAGTGGGCGGGGGGGGGTAATGCATGCATATCAATTACCGGTTGGGTTATTCATATGGTAATAAATATACATTATTGTATGCTGACAGCCATTTGCTGACTTCCCCAAGCGGTGGAACACGATTTATTGACTCGCAACGCTCCCTCTCCGATCGTGAGCCCTTAACTCTACCGATGAGCCACCTGGTCCGATTGGTTTAATTGAATCGCCTAAAATTTTGCACCGACTGCAACGACACATAATGATGCCGTTCAAATACCAACCAGGGCGATTTACGGAAGATTCCATTTTTACAATTAGAAACAAGCTGCCCGGGCAGTCCTCGTAAGCGAGCCTCCACTTGCTCAGAGATTCAACCCTGCACCGAAGCGGAAGCCCTATGGGATGCGCACAAACACAAGCATGGATGTGAGGTGCGCAAGTTGTATATCCGTACGCTCGCGCTCCAGTGCGCACTTCTGCAAATCACCGTGGTGGGAGGCGGTGGTGTGGAGGTTCACACTCTGCGGTACGAACCCGGCGACCTGGGTTCGATTCCCCGCTCACGGCCAACACCGGTGACGATTATCTGAACTGGTCCTGGGCCTCCTTGGGTCGACTCAGCCTCATGAGTACCTGGTACTGTGCGTAAACATCGGCACTAGGGAGACAAAGGCGGCCGGGAGTGGTGTTGGTCACCCACCAACCTCATGTGCCGTGCCGGCCTTCATAGGTGCTCGCTAACAGCACTTGTCCCAACAGGTCTGTTCAAGCTATATGGGAGATCTTTGTCTTTTTGGTGCTCGACTTAAGACATTTTATAAAAAAAAAAATTGTTACCATTCTTGCCCCAAAACTTGCGTGTGTTTGTTGACTCACTTGTGACCACGCAGAGATACAGTGGGTCTGGTGTGGCTCTGACGTCGGGTTCGAACACGTCATATTTTACCTGATGGTTTTTGCATATTTGTGATCAGGTGACAACACGTCCAGATAAGAGGTCTATTTTGGAAGAGGCTTCCAAATGATGAAGATAAATGACAAACCGAGCTCAATATAATGATTTGTTTTCCTCTCTGAACGAATAACCCTTGATCCAAAAAAATACACTTTTAAACAATTACATATTTCTCATAAATATTGAAACAAGATGCAGAAAGTGGCAGCAGTTGTGATAAAGTCCCCTTCGTAATAGTGTCAATCTCAATGTCCAAATTATCTGCGTAAAGTACCGCTGTTATCCGCATGGTTATCGGCAAATGAACATAGCTTTGTCGGATACATTTTCCGCTGCTTCTGCTTAACGCGGATAAGGCCATGGTTAATGTTCCAACATGTCCAGGTGACTCTGGTGACTCCGATTATCCGCATACAGATACAGATAAGAGGAAGAATCCATCCACAGGTTATTGCGTTTTCTGCCGGTCAAGCATTTTCAATTACAGTTGCCAGGCCAAAAATAATGCCCTCTGGTATCTGATTAGTGCAGCTAATATGCTCGCAGTGTTCGGCCTCGTGTGTTGGTGGGCCGAAATAAAAACGATGGCCCACCGGGGGGGTCCAAGGCCGCCCCCCCCCCCCCACCCCTGCCATGAAAAATGTCGACCGCACGCATGTTGACTCTGCGCATGCCACCGCACTCGGCCGGAGATCAGGACTCGGCGTTCCTCATCCGTCACGCGACGCCTACAAATGAATTTGTTGTGGAATCTGTAAACGAGCCACGTAAACGCCACAGGTGAAGGATCCAACTGGCATGGAAATAATCGCGTGGTTTTTTATTCATTATTTGGCTGCTATAGGTTTCCACATGATAAGCCACCTTCGTTGAGCTGTCATTTGTGGCCAGGTCGCTTCTGAAATAGAAGCGAAATGCTCCCGTGGGCCTAACCTCGTAAAATAAAGAAAATAGTTCCGTTTTAGATGTATTTTGCTCTCTTTTCCTGTACTTCTAACGTGTTCATCTTCTTGGTTCTTTCGGTAAAGTCACGTAGAAGGGAAGTAATAAAATAAGGACGGCTGCTTGTGTTGTGGCCGAAACGTCGTGAGAATTATTTTATTATGTTTTATTTTTATTATTTTATTACTTCCCTTCTACGTGACTTTACCGAAAGAACCAAGAAGATGAATCCCTGCAGTCACGAAAGCTTTAAATCGAAATGTTATCGTGTTGTTGTGTTGTTTGTTGTTGTAACTTTCTGGTCCGCCCCTTACCGGACATCTGTGAAAAAGAACTTGATAGCTCATCGGATTCCTCCAGTATAAAATGAAAGATTCCGATAACATGCATAAACCCGACCCTGCTCGCACTTTGCGCGAGTTCATTCTAGCGTGCAGCGTGTGCGCGCTGGTAATGCAGCGATTTCCAGGGTCCCAATCGAGGTCACGGTCGCCACTGACATGAGCCGTGGCCAGAAGTGGAACTCGCGGACGCTGAGCTTCACGTCGCAGTGCGCTAACTAACCGCTGCGTCGCTGCACTCCCCGCTCCACCCCTAGCGATGATCGAGAGGGGAAATAAACCTTGCATGCATCACCCCACGGAATACTGAAATGTCTCCTTGTGCAATATCGTTGGAGTATAGGGGGGGAGAGAGAGACAAAATACAGCATTTTCAGATGCGAGAAGAGGCAAGGAGTGTAATGGTGGGGTGTGGGGCCAGACACGTGAGTGTGTGGGTGCTCGTTAGAGATCATTTTAGTCACCGCGTCTCCGGCTCTTGGTGGTTTGCGGGGAGCAGAGAGTGTGGCCTCATGGTGCGATGCTGCCCCTGTGCACTTGCGAGAATGGCAGCTGAATAAGTTATGCCAGCACACACGCTCTGGAGAGCGCTGTGCCATCTCAAGTAAATATCAAAGCGCCGCAGTCACATGTATCATGGTTTTTTTTGGTTTATTCCCCCATTCACTAGCAGCGTGTAATGCTCGCAAGGTAGGGCCACCCGTAACCCCAAAACATGAATAAAACATGTAATTGATCGTAATGTAATATTCATGTTATTTTACTAAAACTCTGAGCGCAGCACATTTTTTCCACCTTGGTGGCGTTGGGCCACGTGCGTGCGTGCACGTGCGGTGGTGGTGGTTATGTAATGTCGGCGGCTGCCCCGAGCAAGGTGATGGTGTCTGCTGGAGTCGGCCCACACGTTCGGGGCAGCAAGGCCCTGTGTACGTTTATGTAAATTGCCGATCACATTGTCGGTAAATAAACGTGGACTCCTCCGTAGGTTTGCGTTCATAGCACGAATGTTAAACTGCAGACGTTATTATTTTTGTTTCCGAATTGTAATTGCACGTGACTCCTAATTACCAACTCATTATGCGTTGACTGACCTCTGCCATGGTAATGTAGCGTTTCCGTCACTGGCTTGAGGTCATTGAAGGAGATAGTAATAAAACTAAATTTTATAAAGCACCTTTCAAATGATTGGCCTCAAAGCGCATCGTTGAGAGCGAGGAGATGCTCCGACCTTCTTGATGCTCGTAAATGGTCTCCGTAATCAGATGTAAAAATCGTTTTCTCACGCGGCGAGCGAACGTCTTTCCACAAAGAAAAGCGCCCGCAAACAACCGCCAAGCGTGGGAGCCGCTGCTCCCACCCCCCCGCTTAATTAAATGTTGCGCGTCGTCGTCGTCGCTGCGCGAAGGAACCGTGGACGAGCGCGGGTTAGAAAGGGAGCAGCTGTTTGTTGTCGGCGTGGAGGGCAAAGGCGGTGTGCAACTTCACCGGGTTTGCCTGAAAATCCCACGACCTCTTGTTTTCGTTGCGTCGGCCGTGGTAAAGCAGAGGTCGCAAACGGGTTTTGATTTCTTACCCGTACCCGGCCGCACCAGGGTCGCAAACGGGTACCCGTACCCGGCCGTGTACGGGTACCCGTACGCTACCTGTACCCTACCCGAAATGAGTGACAGACGGTTACTCACCGGTGACTCACGGCCTACCCGTACCCGGCCGCACCAGGGTCGCAAACGAGTACCCGTACCCGGCTGTACCCTACCCGATACCCGGCTACCCGTACCCGGCTGGGTACAGGTAGCCGGGTATCGGGTACCCGGTTGCAACTTCTGTGGTAAAGTCGGCTCGTGCGCCAGGTGCTCCCGGCGGGTTAGAGCACCACGAGAGACGGCGACGGCTTACGTGGAGGGCTTTTGTGCTCCAGTGGATTTATCACGGCTGATGATGATGTTTCGTTCACCAGTCCATATATGTCATTGCTATTTAAGGTTGGTAATTCCCAGCAAATAAAAAATATAGGATTACTGCGGAAAGGAAACCGTTGACCGAGTGAATTGGTTCTCTGGTGAGCATGCAGTCCACTGTGCTGTCCAGCTGAATGTGTCGTCGCTAAGGGAGAGAATATTTATAAAGGGGGTTGACTCAGTGAAAGGTAGTGGCATTGAGGTCACCGATGTGGGTGTAAGACGGATTACAGCAGCATTGGATGTGCAGCCGTGTTATCCAGCATAGGAAGGACTGAATATTTGGGTGGCGATGACGATGCTTAATAATAGCGATGATGTAAATTTTTCGCAGTTGTTTGAGAAACCCTGAATGGATTTAAATGATTCTGGAGTCAAACGCCGATTGTCTGCATCATAGAGTCACGTGGCCGCCCGGTTATCATATTAATAACACGGGAGTTATTTCATGTTGCATATTATTTCATGTTCCCAGATTTGTATTTTTTTTGTAGCTGAAATCACACCTGGGTTTGTTGAGCCAATTTCATTGCTAATAGATAGAGGGGTATTGCAAGATTTAAAAAACCTCCCTCTATTAACAGTTTGCATTGGTATATTTTTATATGCGAAAGTAAAATGAGGAAAAGTACTCATTGCTATTACCAGTGTGTTTATTACCATACAGCAATGTCAAGTTATTATTTGTATCCATTCGTAAAAAGAAATAAATGGGTATGGACAGCTATTGCTAAATAAATTGCAGTGGTTTCAAAATTCTGTGGCCAAATTGCTTTCCTGGCCCAGTGAAAGTGTTCGTGAATCACACCAATGTTGAGAGACTTAAAATGGTTACGGTGAAACTCGGATTGGAATTTAAAATTCTGGTCATGGCATTTAAAGGTGCGGAATAGGCCGAGCCTCTGTTCGTGCCTTGTGGGATTCTCGCAGCGACAACAAGAAACGGATTCGTGGTATTGTGATCAGTGGAATTGTGTACCATTTTTGCAGAGATGCATTTTCTTTTAAGGTCAGCTTTTAAGAGGTATTGGTTCCTGCACGTGGTACTATTAACAGTTGTCTGTGTGTGTGTGCGTGGGTCGTGATCGTGCAACGGTTAGCGCGCTGTGCTACGAACCCGGTGACCCGACTTCGGTTCCTGCTCACGGCCAACACCAGTGACGATTATTTGAACCGGTCCTGGTTGACTCTGCCTCAAATGAGTACCCGGTGTGATGTGTAAACATCGCCACTCGGGAGACGACAAAGGCGGCCAGGCGTGGTGTTAGACACCCACCCCGTCATGTGCCGTTCCGGCCTTCATAGGTGCTCGCTAACAGCACTTTCCCCAACAGTCTATTGAGGCTAAACGTGTGATCGTTGTCTTTTGGTGCTTGTGATTTTTGTTTTGGTACTTTTTCTTAATAGTTTTTATTTTATTTTGCACGGTAGAAGTAGGGTTTTCATTTTCTTGGTGGCGTCCATATATGGGATTTGGTCCTCGTGTATAATTAATGTACAGCGTTACGCGATGCAATGAGCATGAATGACGCTAATATAAAATGAGGTTGTTATTATCATCTTCCCTTTGGGGGTCATTAAAATGAGTTCCATTGTGGGAAGTTAACGGTACTCCCTGGTTTTTTCGGAATAGTGACGTAGAAGGAAAATAAATTAAATAATAGAATACGACGCTTCGATTGCAACGCAAGCAACCGTCATCAGGTAGAACTACATTTAGAAGAGTGACAAAACACAGACACAGACAGACACACAAATTTAGCAATCTTTGGAGATGGCAGTCAACCAGGGCATGCGTCCACTGTATGCTAGCCGACTCGCCGTGTTGCATTGCACCACATTTCCAAAAAAATAGCTTAGTCTGCTTTCCCAAACGGCCCATTTCTCTCTCCAAAACTTACCATTCGGACCTATGGGAGCCTTGTAAGTTTTTTAGTAGGAATTGGAACACTTTGACCGTGATGCTGGCATGCGACGTTCGTACTCGTCGCAAACTACGTGAGGGAATATTTTGACGTTCGCTCTGAAGCTGACGACGCGTAATATTTGATGGTTAACGTACGTACAGTACGTTGACCTTCTTTCGCACCCTACGTAGCCGAACGTGCTAATCAAAGATGCGAGGGAAGGACAGCGAACTAGCACACAGGTAATACACCCCACGCCGCAGTATTAATTGGGGCGGCCTGCCAGATTTGAACCGTGAACCTCTGCGATGAGCGGCACCGCCAGAGGCGACATTTGAACACTGCCCCAAATTAGGTCGCCCGACACCTTGAGAAGTTTTATTTTATTATATCTATAAAAAATGCGCGAGTTAAAATAATGATACGAAAAGCATAAAGCTAACCTCCTTAAAATATGCACGATTGCTCGTATGAATTTTACCCATTGTTTGTTTCTGTCAGCGTCGTATATGTAAATTACAGATAATTAAAATCCGATGATGAGACCGATGAACAAAACAACAATCACGCGTAATTGGATACAAACCGCGATACAGAGTGAGAAAGAGACAAATGAGCGATGCGGTGTGTGTGTGTCTAAACGCCGCCTCCAGTGCAGAAGCGGCAGCTATAAAACCTGGGCGCCCCTGTCCACACAACCCATGTGTAATTCATAGGCGAGGCTGCACGTGTCATTTTGGATCGGCGGAAGAAAGGGATCGCGACCAAAGCCGCCCCCCCACACACACCACGTGTGGGTCCTGCACGCATAGCTGACTGCTGCGCGTTTGCTAGATTCTCACCCAGTCTTGGGAACCTTCCACATTACTAATTGGATCACCTTGCTTTTGCTATATATTGTCTCCCAATTAAGAGGCACCATTAAGACCTCTGCTGAGCCCCTAAGCTGTGCTATTTACTTAAAAGCTTATCGTGCGTTTTTTCTTTCTTAATTAATTGGTGACACACACAGAGAGGGTTTTGTCAGCAGGCGCTATCGTCAAGGTGGCAGAGTTTCTGCAGAAGCAACCTGCCGTCTTTGCATCAGGACACAGAGAACATTTTTGCGCATGGAAATATATGTTTAAAAAGAAAAAAACCCTGCGAGAAGAAAACCGTACGCGTTGTTACAGAAGTGTAATTTGAAACAGAATCTGAATTGAGCCGGAGCGGCCTGTGTGATGCACTGTGCCAGGCCACGGAGCCAGCGTGCACGCACACGCCGCGTGCCTCCTGATCGTGAGGTCCGGTCCCAAGGGTGGACGAGCTAAAGTGATCGCTGCTTGATCCACCGTGCTCGCCACCCCCATCAGTACCACCACCACCAGTACCACCACCACCGGCTCATCTTGGCGTCTTTGTCCTGCGAGCCTGAGAGCTGCAAAAGCTAAAGAAGGAAGAAAGAGGGCAAAGCCAAACAGTCGCGCGGGGATCGGCTTTGAATTTTTACTCCTGTGTGAGATCCGATCTAGTCGTGTTGCGTTGCTGACCTGTTATGGGGGGCTGGTAGTGGTGCTTGCACTGATACCATGTGGCCAGTGGCCAGTTGATATCATGGCATCTTGCACTGGTGTAGTGGTGTTTGCATTGATACCATGTGGCCGGTTGATATCGTGGCATCTTGCAATGGTGTCGTGGTGCTTGCACTGATACCATGTGGCCAGTGGCAGGTTGATTTCGTGGCACCTCCATATAGCCTCGCTTAATTTCTATTTCCTACCATGGCTGAGCAATAATATTTACAGGGACGATTCAAGCAGCATTCTCATTGTGGCAAAATGATAACCGATCAAAAGCGGCATTGTACGTAACATGTCTGCGATAGAAATTGAAATGTATTTTTTATAAACCTTGATTTTTTTGTACTTCCCATCGAACCAGTTTAAGTTGTCCCTGGAATGTACGCAAGCTAAAGCCTTTGTTTGTCAGCTGTGCGATAAGTGTTGCGGAATTTAATAAAGGGGCTTTTACGTTAATTGGACAACGCGTGGAAGCGTCCGCACGCCGACCGGGCGGACCCAACGCGTACCACGTGGAGTAATACCAATAAAGAAGATCCTACAGATCTTCACTTAAAAATGCCCCAGAATTGGTGTTTGCTCTCGGATCGATTGCCGCTCGGCGCTGAAAGTACAAATTGGGCGGCGGTCGTGGAGGGGAATTTAATTTGTCAGCTCGCTCGGTGATCTCCGTCCCGGTTCGGGAGTTGAAGCGCATCGAGGGGTCGATGGTGTTGCACCCAGAGGAGCTGCTCGTGATTTTTCAAAGCCGTTTGGCCTACTCCGAGAGTCGGGAGGTGAGGATTTCCAGAGTTTTAAGCGATGTCCTGTATTTGATTGGTGCCCCAACCAAATTGGCGTTGTTACAACGATGCCGGCAGTGCATGACAGCCTCCCGGAGCTACTGCCGCCAACCTATCGTCATCCAGAAATGTCATAATCCACCTTAAGCCTGCGCACACTGGCTGATTTTACTGCCCCATCTCCGCGGTGGAGGTCTTCTCTCGGACGCGGTACATCTCTTGGCCGACGCTCCTCCATTATTGCCCCTGAGCATTGGCCACCTTCCCCTCCAGAGGTGTGTTGTGTCCAAGCCCCCATATATTACAGATGCAAAAAAAAATCCTGTTTAAAAAAAAAAAAATCTTCTCAATCAGAAAATATTAAGCGATTTCAATAAGATTTCATTGAACGCATTAATGTATGGTTGTGCAAGTCTCCGAGACATGTGCTTTCTGATAACTACGTGACGTCGCAATTTAATGAGCCTTAACGGATGTACTGTTGCTAATTTGATACGAAGTTATAATGACCAATTGTGATTTGGCTTGGAATTTTTTCTTTAATTCAAGGAATATCTCAAAGTACTTCAGCTGCTTGTCTTTCTTTGCCATAATATGTACGCTAACATTCCATCACGTTTAAATTCGATGATATTTTGGATTTCTGGCTTGAAGATCGATTACTAAAATATCTTATTAATGCACACAAACCCACGCCATTCTGGGATAATATTGTATTTTAATTACTCATGCAAGCCTCAAAGAGCCTCAACAATTTCAGGTGGGTCCTGCATTGAGATGTTTGGCCAGTTTTGGATGTCGGAGGAAACTGTAGTACCCAAGTGACAAAGATCCTCCGTGTAGCCTTAGCAGACTGTTGGGGCAAGTGCTGTTAGCGAGCACCTATGAAGGCCAATACGGCACACAAGGGGGGGGGGGGGGGTGAGTGGCCAGCACCACGCCTGGCCACCTTTGTCTCCCAAGTGGCAATGTTTACACACCGCACCAAGTACTCGGTTGCGGCTGAGTTGACCTAGGGAAGGCCCAGGACTGGTTAGGATAATCGTCAATTGGTGTTGACCGTGAGCGGGAATCAAACTCGGGTTGTTGGGTTTGTTGCGCAGAGCGCTAACTGCTACGCCACCGAAGAAAAAAACACACACAAGCAAGAGGTAATTCTCAGTGCTCTGCACAGATAGATTCAACAATCCATTATGACGTTCATTGTGACATCATTTAGTTTTTCTATATGTTTTTATTTAAGCCCCAGAAAGAGCTAGGGCAGAGGTCGCAACCGGGTACCCGATACCCGTACCCTACCCGATACCCGGCTACCCGTACCCGGCCGGGTACGGGTACGGGTAGCCGTTTGCGACTCTGGTGCGGCCGGGTACGGGTACGGGGTAGTCCGTGAGTCACTGGTGAGTAACCGTTTGTCACTCATTTCGGGTAGGGTACGGGTAGGGAACGGGTACCCGTACGTGGCCGGGTACGGATACCCATTTGCGACCCTGGTGCGGCCGGGTACGGGTAAGGAATCAAAACCCGTTTGCGACCTCTGAGCTAGGGTCTGTAGCCAGGGAAAGGGAGGTCTGGACCAACCCTACTCACTACGCTGACACCACCGCGACCCTCACCAGGACAAGCGGACTGAGGAACGAACGAACACGTACGTGTTCAATCGCAGTGTAAGGGAACCGGTGTTTCCAATTGCCTTCGGACACATTGCAAAGAATTGTATGCATGGCGTGTCGCAAAAAGCAATACACTAAAACGCAATTATGGAGCTTTTAAAAGACGGAACTTGAAAGAGCATCTGGTCAGCAGAGCACAATGTACACAACGGGTGGTATTCATTGAACTATTCATTAAGACAAGGTGGTGTTCTCGGCCATTCCCCACGCACACGGCACGGCACGGCACATGCTCTTATACCTCGGCTCATGCCGCTCGGTTTACCGGTAAACTTTCTTTAAAAAGAAGAAAATGGATGGTGTGACGTGAATATAACACCGGAGCACAGCGCAGAAAGTCTTATGTTGAATTTTGAAAAGGGAGCAAGCTTTTAGATGACAGCTGTCCGGGCCTCTGGCGAGCAGAGTTACACAATAAGCTGACCGAGATCCACTGCGTCTTGTGCAAGAGAATATTGAGCAACCATGCGGTAGAGATGGAGAGTTATTATGGGTTTTTTTTTGCGTTGCAATCGTGGGTAATTGTCACATTTGATATTTGGTTGATCACAGAGGGTGGCCTACCTTTTACAAATGATGTCACATCATCACCACCACCACCATCATCGTCAGCAGCAGCAGCAGGAGCAGCCATGGCCAGTCTACTGCTGGATCAAAGCCACCCCATGCCACCACCAACTCTCACTACCCTACGGTGACTGCCCATCATCCCTTGGAGCGACGCGTCCAGCCCTTCCCAACGTCTCTTACGTTTTCGACACCTGTCGGGAACCTGGATGCGTTCACTAATTCACGTCTTCCTCTAAAAAGCTTAAAACAAAACTTATTATTTTATCACTGAGCTCTGTAGCTCTTTGTCAGAAGTTACTGGCCACAATTGATAGCTCAACAAAGTGGCTTATCACGTGGACATATAAAGCAGCCAAATACTCTGAACGCACGTTGATTCTAAAAACCAGAGGACCCGGAGAAAAATCCACGCCACCACGGAGAAAACATGCAAACTCAAAATATACAGGCGTCAGGGTCGGGATGGAACCCATGACCTCCTGCGTACCATGCGAGCGATTTAACATCTCGCCACCGAGTTCTGCCTCTCGCCCTAATTCCGAGTGTGCGTCTCGGTGAGTGATGTCACGCCCGGTGCTCGCCGTTCGTTTTGCAGCTCCGTGGTAAATCCAACGGGAATTATCGGGCAGCTGCGGCAATCGGACTATTGACTCGGTTAAGACCGGCCCCCGGAGCTTCAGCTTCCTAGGTCACCTCGGTTACTTATCATGGTGGCGAGATGTTAACTACCTCGCCTGGTATGCAGGTGGTCGTGGGGTTCGATTCCGAGCCTGACGCCTGCTGTATATTTGGAGTTTGCATGACTCTCTCTCCATGGTGGCTTGGATTTTTCTTCGGGCCCTCCGGTTTTTTCCCTTCGCATTTAGAAACATGCGGTTTAGAGTGGTTTGCCGACTGTAAATCTCCACGTGATAATCCACTTTGTTGAGCTATCAATTGTGGCCAGGGTGCTTCTGAAAAAGAGCTAGATAGCTCAGTGGGCCTTATCTGGTAAAAGAAAAAAAGTAGTTTATGGGTTAGTTTATCAGCCCTGATGGCACCAATGAACGTGGGTCGGCGAATGCTCCGCCTCGCACAACGTACGCGTGGTGTCGGGCGGGCGACGCGTCATGGTGCGAGATGGTTCGGTCGTCTTCTCGTTGTCAACGTCTCCTGCGTTTGGGTCGCCTTCTTGTCCCTCGCACCATCCCCCCACCACCCAGGTCCATCTTGCGCGGCCGGGGAAACAATTGCGGCGTGCAAATCAATGAATCTGCGTAAATAAATCAATGCGCCTGATCATTCGCACTGCAGCGATTTATCGCGGGGGGGGGGGGGGCGGCGGGTGGTGGGGGAAAAAAATTACTCGCAGCCTTTGATCGCAAAGCCCGGAATGTTGAATTCCGGAAGGTGTCTCGATTCGTCCGATTCGATTCGAAGAGCCCGAAGAAACCGAAACATGACGGTTTTGGCAGCCGGATAGCGGTGAGCCACGACTTTGAAACGTGCGGGAGGTGTGATTGAGAATTTCCTTTGCTCGCGTTTTAAATCTCAGAGTGGCATTGTGGTGGTGTTTTGGCAACGTGCTTGCGTACCAGCGTGTACATCACACAGCCACTGTGTGTTCTGACAGTCCAGGTGGTTTCTCCCTTGTTTTTGCGAGGTTCAGTACATGTGATTATAAATAGATTTTACTCCTAAGTTATTTTTTGCTCTTCCGATGATTTGCTGGGAAATACAACCAGATGTTACATCGGTGATACATTTACAGTGACGAGACTTGTATTAAACACTGGAGTCTTCCACAGCCCGAGCATACACAAGGCATGTAAGGGTTCACCCCCTGAACAAGAATAGAAGAATTATCACCCGCACTAATTGTTTGATTCAAGAATCGATCACGTTTAGTTTTGTGTTCACCGTCTCCTTTGTAATCCTTGTTGTTTTTTCTGTCTCGTTCGTTTCATTGGCCTAAATATAGCACGTGCCTTTAATATTCACGAGTTGCGAAAAATCGATTCTCACGCTAAGCATGTGCTCCGAGCACAGGTAATGCCTTTCCATTCGTGAATCGACAAATTGTTGGCACGCATTGGCATATATGCAACCATCGGTACGGTGGCGGTATCTGTGCGTGGTGGGGCATTCGTGGGGGTTCCTCGTGACGTGCGGCTCCGCGAACGTTTGCCGGTGTGCGGCGGGGAACGGCGGCGCTCGTTGCGGAGCGTCATTAGTTAGCCGCTTGCCAGGGCCGTGTTTGTCGTCGACTTCTTTCGGGCTGCGCCCCTCGCCAGAGGTTCAGAGAGCGGTCAAGTCGGGGCTGCCTGATCATTCGCGCCAGCCCATAATCTCTATTCCGGCGAGCTGAGTGGAGCTATTAGTGGAGCTGCTTAGAAAGTCCACGTGAGCGCGATTGAGCCGAGAACCCCCTGATGCATTGTGGTCGTTTCTTCTCTGCCCAGGGGCAGGGTCTTGGCACAAGCCTCGTCCATCCAGTACGATCTTGTGCTGCTGGCTTTTTCATTTCTCAAATGTCTTGCACATTTCTCAAGTCATCTCGCAGCGCCTTCCTTTTTACACGCTTTTATATTTATATTTAACTCACTTCGTCTGTTGTGTCCTCAAAAAAGCAATCTTGTAACTCATTTTTACACACTTCCCAATGAGCTGTCGACTGCAGACTGCGTATAGGTATGTCATACTGATGACAACACTATATTCTATCATAAAAAAATCCAAAACAAACGTTTTTAAACATTTTACACGCTTTTATTTAACTTACCGTGTGTGCTGTCGTATCCAAAAATCTTGTAACTCAATTTCAACCGTATTCCCAATGTCGTATCGACTGCAAACTTTGTATACCTATGTCATACTGATGACAATACTATATTCTATAATAAAAAATATATATATATTTTTAAACAATCCTTTTAACGGCTCTAATTGTCCACGCTCAACTGACGTTGGCTGTAAATCACCACGTGGTCCCTTACGTCACGGCACGCCTCGGGGAGCCACGCCCAGGGGCGGGGGATGTGGAAGGAGGGGAGGGGCGATGGGGGAAGGGGGCAGGGGTAGGGGCAGCTCGGACAGTACATTTCATTAAAGCGTGTTTACATTTTTTTTATTCTGCCTTTACGCCACATCCCCCGCATCCTCCCCGCAAGCTTCCTGCAGCAGGCCTCTGCCTCGGACAACGTTCCCTGTCCAGCGATGCGGCCCACTGTGAGTGGTCGTGGTACGATATCTTCTCTCCTGAACCAAGCACCGTCTCATTAGGTTTCCGTTCTTTACAGCCAAATTAGTTCCACGCGACACCAATCCAATGCCACAATACTCCCCAGTCATCTAATCTCTTCCTTCATATATTTTTCAAATCTCTGTCAATCCTTGAGAGAAGCTGCATTTAGTTCTAAATTAATCCTGCTTTGCCGATATGTAAATCCTGGGTCTGGTGTCACTCGAGGATTGTGTCATCGTCTCCCGTCGTGGTTCCTAGACATTTAATTCAGGCTGGCCTGTTGCAGTTCTCTTCCTTGGACACTGATGTTCAGCTTCCTTGGACTCTTCAATGAGATGTCCATTGCTTTGGTTTCCGCAACGTTCGTTCTGACATCAAACTGTGTCACCTGCCGCTTTGCCACGATCACCAAGCTGCTAAAACCACCTCTTTAGAGTTAGACAAGAGGGCTTCTTCATCGGCGAACAGAACCGATGTCACCCTTTAGACGCTAACTTGTGCCCCTTCATCAAACCTCTTCGTCAAGGATTTACCACTTCCTCCACATAGAAGTGGCGACGGCCTTCCCTTCCTGTCGTGACACTAAATTGTCCACTGTCTCTCAGTACCGGGTGGAGTCGAAATGGATGTCTGATGTCCTGCTGTTAGTTGTTAGTAAAAATATATATAAAAAATGGACAGTGACACGCAGATGCTGCGTGTCATAGTCTGCTATGGCATGTCATTCTACTACGCAGATGCTGCGTGTCATAGTCTACTATGGCATGTCATTTTACTACGCAGATGCTGCGTGTCATAGTCTACTATGGCATGTCATTCTACTACGCAGATGCTGCGTGTCATAGTCTACTATGGCATGTCATTTTACTACGCAGATGCTGCGTGTCATAGTCTACTATGGCATGTCATTTTACTACGCAGATGCTGCGTGTCATAGTCTACTATGGCATGTCATTTTACTACGCAGATGCTGCGTGTCATAGTCTACTATGGCATGTCATTTTACTACGCAGATGCTGCGTGTCATAGTCTACTATGGCATGTCATTTTACTACGCAGATACTGCTGCCTGAATTCCACATCCGATGTTACCTTTTAGGCTAAAACTTGCATGAGAGTTTTCCGTAAACAAATACCCGTTCCCGGTTGTTAAACATTGATGATTATTCAATCATCCCTTGCAAAGCAAGATAATACATCTCAACGTTATGAACTGGTTAAATAAAGAAGAGCATTGAGTTAAATTTACATTATTATTATTATTACGATGACCTTTAGGTGACGGTAAAATAAAGTATTGCCTCTCACTGCGGTTTATGATGGCTGCCAGAGAAATTGTTTGTTACAATAAAATATTTGCACGAGAAAAATAAAAGCATGACACGGTTTTGACCGTGCATTGTTGGCTACGGTCTCTTTGCAAAAAAAAAACGAATCGACAGACTTGTTTATTTAGCTCAATGCATATTGATTACATTTTTTGCCCCCCCCCCCTCAACCCCCGAAAGCAAAGAAACAGCAGGGTATAAAAAAAAGAGTGTTTGCCCCTGTTAAATTGGGGCAAACACCGTCTCTCCTGTTTTTGTGCCGTGGTGATTGGTTTTGCTGCTTTGAGATGAGCCGCGATGCCGACTCGATTTGGAGCCAGGTTCTTTTCATTTGTGGCTTCCCGCTTGGCGTGCGTGCACGCGTGCGTGCAAGTGAGTCTGCGTGCGTGCGCGAACGAGCCTGTGTATGCGTGCGAGCAAGGCGGATAGAGAGAGACAGGGACAACTCACTTTGGGGTCACGCTGTCATTCACTTTGCTTTATTTCGCGTTGCAATTCCTTCACATTTAGAATCGACATCACGCATTTAGGTAATTTGGCTGCC
This sequence comes from Lampetra fluviatilis, assembly GCF_964198595.1. Lineage (NCBI taxonomy): Eukaryota > Metazoa > Chordata > Hyperoartia > Petromyzontiformes > Petromyzontidae > Lampetra > Lampetra fluviatilis. The sequence goes on from NC_136307.1 coordinate 2,364,497, forward strand.
GTAGATTCCCACGCGATAAGCCACGTCGTTGAGCTATCGTTTGTGGCCAGGTCGCTTCTGAAAAATCAGCTATATATCTCAATGGGTTTTATCTGGTACGATAAAACATTTTAATTGAATGTGATTTGCTTACCTTTGCTTTACTTTTCAGCACTCTATTTGTGTTCTTGTACTGTTTGTAACTCTCTGACCTGCCCCTACTGGACATCTGTGAAAAAGAGCTTTACAGCTCATTGGATTCCTCCTGCAGTATAAATAAATTTTCAGTTTTGCTTGATCTCGCTTCGCGCGCCCTACAACGGCGGAATAACACGGCCGCGGAAAGCGTCATGTGACAGCCTTTTCAATCTAAATTGAAAACTCATTTCTTTTAGAAACTCATTTCTTTTAGAAAAGAGTTTTGAGTTTAGTTTGTTGTCCTTCCCTCGCACCTCCGATGAACACTTTTGGCGACGTATGAGACAATGGAAGTTCAACAGACACATGTACGTACAGCCTGCAAAAGTCGCGCAATCCCGACGCCCGAATCATGCGGATCATGACGCATCGGCGTTGGTCAATGCCTTTGCGATTAAAACGAAATTGCTCGACAGTAGCAATTTTTGTTGGCAGCTGTGGCCAAGGCTTCCCACAAATTCGCGACAGTTTTTTAGAAGTAGAAGACGAAGGAGAACCACCAACCACCACCCTGCCTCCGATTTGAGTCGCTTTTCGTCGTGTTTATTTTACCTCTTTCTTAATAAGCACGCTGCATCTTCTCCATGCAAAGACACATGGATGTCGATCCATCATCGGAATGACACCGAGAGACAGAGAGGGGAGTACAGGTCATGGATTTGCATTGGGTAAGAAACGCAGTTCAGGGTGCGGGGACATGAGGGCATACGTACGAGTAACGTTGGCTGCTGTGATGTCGCACGACTGTGAGCGATGGCAACGGCATAGGGAGGAGGCCTTCATCCGGTGGCTAGGAGATGGTAACTACCTCGCCTGGTTTGCAGGAGGTCACGGGTTCGATCCAGACCCTGACGGCTACTGTACATTTGGAGTTTGCGTGTTCTCTCTCTCCCCGTGGTCACGTGGATTTTTCTCCGAGTCTTCCGGTTTTTCCCTCCACATTTAGAATCAACATCTGAGTATTTTTGCTGCTATAAATGTCGACATGATGATAAGCCGCTTTGTCGAGCGATCATTTGCAGCCGGGTCGCTTCTGAAAAAGAGCTTTTATAGCTCAACGGGGCCTTGCCTAGTAAAATGTGTAGACCGAGCGTGGCTGATGATCTTCACGTGACATTTTGACAGGGGTCCAAAAAGGCATCCACAAAGGCGAAGGATACATTTTTGAGGGCAATTCCTCCTACCCATCCCAGCCCAACCAGCATTGTCATCGTTAACAGGATTCTGTTACTTCCACGTTCATAACAGTGAGATTTCGATTGCAGCAGCTACAATGGGTCCTTAAAAAAACAAAAAAAGGGACCATCTGCTAAGCTACCCAGCCATTGACGACATAATACGTGATACAGAAGTGCCTGCTGCAAGTGAGTGCTTTTTCTGACTGGCATAAACACATTTCATTCATTCATTCGTTTGGTCAAGTTAACGTACTGCAGAGCGGATGATTGCAGACGCAGCCCAGACACTGGATTAGTGCTTGGGGCATGTGACCGCCCGCACCACGCTGTGTTGTGGCTACTCAATCACTCATCACTGCCTGCGCCTGTCTGCAACACGTTGCATTGTGGCTGCTTACTCGCTTGCTGACTGCCTCCGTCTGCCTGCGCCACGCTGCGTTTTGGCTGCTCACGCGCTCACTGCCTGCGCTCACTGCCTGCGCTCACTGCCTGCGCTCACTGCCTGCGCTCGGTGCCCGGCTCGCGCGTGGTTGTGCCGTGCACCACAAAGGCATTGTGTGCGTGTGGACTTGTAATGGGATTGCGTAAGCGTCGGTGCGCGGGCTTGGCGGCGTTTCGTGAGCAATTGCAGAGAAAATTGCATCAAATGCCTGCGTTGCTTGCATCAGCACTGCCGTGGATTATCTTGATGCCGCTTTTATTTTCCAACTAACGCCCTATTAGATTGTCACCTACTGCCTAATGTAGCTCCGTAAATAGTTCCTGAACCCAGTCTCGTGGAATATTTTTTTGTACGCATGTATATTGAATTTTTCAATGTCGATGGTTTAAAAGTGCATAGCGTGAGTGACTTCCAAATATGGGCAGGAAGAGCGTTCCAAACGACCGCAGAAGCGCATCTGAAGGCGTGCGCGATGTGGTCACCACCGTCTTTGTTCGATGGGCAGCCAAAAACCCGCCGCTGCGAGGATGCCCGGAGTTGGCGTGATGATGGCTTTTGTTCCTTGACGAGATCGGCAAGGTATTATGGTTCATTTGTGGAGAGCACTTGGTGTGTAACCAGTGCGACCTCAGCGTATTTACCACCCACACTGCAGTTGTTGTGGCTGGGAGCAGAACCCGAGTCCACCTTCGCGAGCTAAGTCTTGCAGTCACAGATTGTAGCGGTACTGCGGTGGGGGATGGGTTCAAAAAGTATCCACGAAGGCACACGCTGCGATCGAGCGCCAAGTCCTGATTTGAAGCCCTCATTTGAGGGGCCTGGTCTCGATTAAAATGTTTTAATCGAAAAGAGACCAGGTGGCTCAATGGGCCACTCTGTCTACAGGAAAGCCACCCATACGGATGCCTACCTAAGACCTGACTCCCACCACCATCCATCCCAGAAAAATTCCCTCATCAAAACTCCATAGAGCGCTATGTATTTCCGACCATCATCACCGAGCCAGGGAACTGGAATATGTACACCAAGCCCTCAAGACAAATGGATATTCAGACTACACAATCCGTAAAGCTATCACCCCAACTGTTGGGAAAGAACCATCTGAGGACTCAATCAAAACCATCACCTTGCCATACATAGCAGGGGTCACCAAAAATATTTTCAAAATCATGAGAAAACACAAGATCCAGGTTCGATTTAACACAGCACATACAATTTGTGATCTGATCCCATCTGTGAAGGATGTGATCCCTGACATGCAATACCCCGGCATCTACAAACTAAGCTGTGTCTGCGGCTGTAGTTACATTGGGGAAACGAAGTGACATGTCTCGGACCGTGTTCGTGAACACAAGGCAGATCTGAAACACGGTTGGACCAATACCTCGGCCGTGGCTGATCATTGTTTTAATGCGGTGGGCTCACACGAAATGTATTTCTCGAAGACGAAGGTACTTTGAAAACCCACTGGCTATCAACATTCATTCATTCATATATACAAACATAGACACAATTTCAACCGAGATGACGGGTACAAACTCAGCAATCACTGGAAGGACGTTATCAACCAGTTTAAGTCATAACTGGCTGTAATGTTGCCATTTTAGACCTGGCAGCTCTTTAATTGGTTAAGTCCACCACCAGGACCATCACTGCCCACTACTACCATCACCACTAGCAGAAGGAGCCCTTTATTGGTGGAAACCCACCACCAGTGCTGTTGGTTACCCTCTACGAGTACCACCACTCACATTCACATTAGCTGCCCCGCCCATGCTGCTGACACTTGGGTACGTCCGTCGTCTTAAAAGACTTCTTCTGACCAGCATGGAAGAGCAGGCCAATTGCCCTCCGAGAGTGGCTCTTCAGCGCTGCCTTTCACGATGGTCCTTCCGCCAGCAGTGTTGCGAGCAAGCAGTTGCAGGGCTGCACCTTTTTTTTTTTTTACACTCTTACTTATGACCGAACATCTAATGGCCACGCAGACCCCGATGTGATCAAAGATCCTTGAGTGGGCGGCTGGCAGCTTCCTGCATAGTTTTGCCTGTAAAGTGGAATAGAACGTGGGGGCAGCACTTACAGCCCGGAGAGGTCGTGGACGCCAGGGGCGGAATAATATTTTATGGCACGAGGCCGTGCCGCTGCGGAACGGGAAAGTTTAGGGGGCCACCGACAGGCCGTTTGTCATTGGTCGGAGGAGCAACGTCGCGTGTGTAGGGGCGCGGGGGGGGGGCGGCAATTGTGAACGACACAGGAAGCGCGCCGGTTGTTTTTCACGCCCGCGTGCCCCCCACCCCCTCCGGTTGGGACGGCGTGGCAATGCTGCGCCACGACGGCTCGTGCCGCTTTGTTTATTTTACCGCGTCAAAAATTGAGCAATACCACGCTGGCCGTTTCAGGAAACGAGAGAAGGAATGGGAAAGCAAAAACAAAAGTAAGGCCTTGAAATGTGAAACACAAAAAAAGGTCCTGTTTCATACGCGCGGCCTTCGGGGGGGCCGCCCCCCACCCCCCGCCGTTCACTTCTTGCACCAGGTGGCAAATGACACTCATTGCACCTCGGCAGACACGTTCTAAACCACTTCCGTTTGTCTCGTTTAAAGGGCAGCGCGTCATTAGCCAGGGGCGGGTGGGGGGGGGGCAGTTTCGCGACGACGTTGAACTCCGAAGTGCAGCGGCGCTCGCTTGAAGGTCCGCCACAGGAGGGGGGGGGGGCGGCCGCGGTCCCCTCGCCCGCGGTGCGCTGGGGGCAGCGTCCGTCGCTCTCGCAGCGCTTAACCACCGAAGGACACAGGCGCTCGACGCAAGTGTCGGCGCGTGCGTGTGTGCGTGTTGGGGGAGCGGTGGTGTGGCGGTCAGTGCTACGCTGTGCGAGGAAGCCGGCGACCCGAGTTCGATCCCCGCTCATGGTCACCAACGTCGGTGACGATTATCTGAAGCTGTCCCGGGCCCTCCCCTAGGTCAACTTGGCCTCAAATGAGTACCTGGTGCGATGTGGGGAAACATCGCCACGAGGGAGACTCAGGTGGCCGGGCGTGGTGCTGGCCACCCACCCCTGGGTGTGCAATTGCCCCAACACTCTGTTAAGGCTATATGGGGGATCTTTGTCTTTGTGGGGAGCGGTGGTGTAGCGGTTTGACGCGCTGTGCTACGAGCTCCGTTGCATCTCTAAGAGGACATCTCTGGCTTTGTTTGGCCTCGTCGGCCAAATTGACGTTGCGCTTGTCGCGTAGCTCTTTGATTGGTCTCGCTTCAATGTGCTGCTGCTGCTTCTGCTGCTGTTGTTGTTTACTGCACCGGGTTTCGAGCCCCCTTTACAGGTTCATTGCAGCTTTTGAAGTAACAACAGATACTTCGCAGAAATGTTTGGGCCTATGATTGTTGGCACTCAGTATTTCTGCGTGGTATTTTTGCCCAAGCGAGCAACCTTCTGCAGAGTGATCATTAAGGCCATATGGCACCCACCCAATAGAGACTTTGAGAGAGACCGTTTCCCCAACGATAATGGAAAAACCCTAACTAACCCTTTGTGAGATAGAGAGAGAGAAAATACACTGGGATGTTTCTGTCGTGACCTGGCTAAGTGAGCGACATTGATGCAGCGAAGGGGTTCAGCTGATGAGAGCGTGGTGGTCAGAGCTTGCTTTCTGCCCACAAGCCACAAAGGTTCGGAGGGGATGAACTGCGGTAACTGTGAGACCTCGTGGATGGCTTGAGCGCGCGAGGATCGGTCAGAACATCAGCCAGGACCACACGCTTTTGTGGACGGGCAAAAGTTGAGAACTTCCGGCATTGGCGTGAAAGTTACCCCTGAGCTTGATTGAAAGTGAAAATGAAACGAATCTCTTTAGATGTTGACAACATTAGCGGTTGTTGTAAGGTTGTACGTGACATTGGTGTAGCCATTGGTTAGGCCTTTGTGGCGTGATATTGCTATTTTGTTGTTATTGGTGAAAGACCTTTTGAATGAAAAAGAGAACTTGGCACTAAAGAGGTCGGAGCACACCTCGGAGGCACAAGTAATTGGTGCAAAGACCGCGATATTTGAAGGCGAGAAGCTATCGGTAATTGCTGCTGTGGGCAGTGTTGAAATCCGAGGGTTGAAACTGTGTTTTGATGTTTGCGGTTCGACATTGAGACCATAATTAAAACGTTGCGTGCACGCGTTACATCCCGCTGTTTGAAACCACGGATTATAATTTAGTTGTAAATGGCCATTTATATGCCACATATAATGTGCACGTTTGTTACAGATATCGATTGATCTTCATCAAAAGCTTGCTTTTTTCTCTGTGGATGAGATTATTTTGTTTTAACTGTATGCCTTTATTTTCTCTCTTTGCAGCTAACTCGACTCTGCTTGGCGGTGGAGGAGGTAATGTTTTGACTTTCATTTTAATGCGCACACAAATGTTTACGCAAGCGCACACACACACACACCGCACTAGAATGACACACACACAAGGCACATGGAAAAATTATCCAAGATCAACATCAATACAAGAAATTTGAACGTTTTTATCTGTAAAGTGACAATGCTTGAAGGGATATTGTCATCTTGTGCATGTGTTTGTATGTTTGTGTGCGTGGGGAGCGGTGGTGCTGCCGTGGTTAGCGCTACGCTGTGCTACTAAACCAGCAATTCCCGCTCACGGCCAACACCAGAGTGTGACGATTATCCAAACTGGTCCTGGACCTCCCGTAGGCCTCAAAAAAGTACCTGGTGCGGCGTGTAAACATTCCTTCTGGGGAGACAAATGCGGCCGGGCGTAGTGCTGACCACTCACCCCCTCGTGTACTTTTCTTTCATAGGTACTCGGCAGCAGCACTTACCCAAACTCTCCGTAAAGGCCAGATGGGGGGGGGGGGGAACTTTGTTTTTGTGTGAAAAAGTTTCTACAACGGTTTAATTATTGCAATGAACGGCACTGCAATCTCAGGTCACCTGGGTTCGATTCCCGACACTGCGTACCTACGTCAACTCGCCCTTGTGCTCGACGCAGCCAGAATTACGAGCAGCTGCGCTTGTAACAGGCGCAGGCGACGCTCTCTGCACAGGCAGACTAAACGGTCGCTGAGAATTAATGGTGATGGTAAAAAAAAAACAAAGCTTGAGCTATTTTGGAAGATGTGCTCATTATCAGCACGTGTCTCAACTGCCTACCCGGGGTAAAGTAGGAGGACCCCTTCTGTTATTGTACTTGTAAAATCATTTCAAACTTGAACGGAATTAAATCGCCTTTCTGAAAGTTGACACACGTTGTGAAGATGTTGCGTTGGAGCCCAGCTCGTTAATTTTCCGCGCCAGGAGCAGGCAACTCGGCACAATCCCCGAGATGGAAACGCAGCAGCAGCACCGTCTTAGTTGCGTCACCTCCCGCCTCCGAAATCCGAGCGCAGGGCGACGATGTCGTGCTGTCGATCGTGGTTTCCAAGCCGCTGGTTCTCACGGTCGACACTTGCGAACTGTTCTAATTCAACGTGGGGGGGGGAGGGCGGTTGTGGCGGTGCACACACCTGTAATCCAGCAAACTTTGGCGATGCTATCCCGGCAACTTGGGATGGCTATCTGCAGGGCGCAATGAAGTGCCTGCAGTGAGTTTTACAGCAAGCGGGTTCATAACATATATTGATTGTTTGGAGAGTCATCCTCTGGAATGTTGTGAAGTTTTTCTGAGCCCCTCTGGTTTTGTTGTTCTTGAAAATAAACGATAGCGACACCCGCCAGGCCCTCAACGTAGGGCCCTGCTTGCTTGGAGAAAGTGTCGGGTCTCACCGAGGCTCTCCTGAGTGATTAGCGTCGGTAAGGAACGGTTGCTAAAGATCTCGCTTCTGTTTGTCTCTCCATTTTCTCTCGCCTGCCTTCCGCCCCCCCTCCCTCCCTCTGCGTTGTTCGTGCTCAATCACCACACGAGCTGCTTCTCCCATTCGTTCAGCGCCTGCTTGTTGGGGGGGGGGTAGGGATCAGAGTCAGGGCCAATCGCTCTCTCTCCCTCCGCTTTAGTGTGGTCTGGAATTCCCTTTCAATTGCTCTCGTCCAGGTGATGGACTAATGCATCATCGGTTCAGCCATTAATATTGCTTTGAAAGCTCACGACAGCCGCATCGAAAAGCACGTAATAAATGAAGTTTTTCCGATTCGTATACGTCGTCTGTAAATAGGTTAGCGTCTTGCGTGCGGCTACTAAGAGGCATTAGCATTCACTGGGTTTTAACGTGAGTACAAAGCCACGTGTTTGTAATTCCCTAGAAAGATCCACGCCTTTGCCATCGTTCGTGAAAGAGTCTGTTGCTGGCTTTCTCCCCCCCCGCTACGTTGGGATGCTTAATTTTGCGTCCACGGCTGCTTATGCTTTTTATCACCGCCCCTCCCCCCCCTCATTACGCGGCGCTCTACCGCGAATCTGCGCAGTATCTGGAGAGCATCGCTCACACTCTGATCTCTGCGAACAGATGACTTTCCACAAGCGCACGGGGCTTAATTAACTAATGACCGCCTTAATTCTATCCACCCCCCCCCCCCCGCGCTCATCCAGAGCCGAGCCGCGTGAGTTTGGGGTGCGTCGTTGAGGCTCGATAGCAACACCACCCCTCCCGCCTCCCAAGCCACCAACAAAACTCCCCAAGCAGCCACCATTCGACTTGGATGCAGCTATCCAAGTTCTCACAAAGTCAGAGCTGAATAAAAAAAAATGACAATAAAATAATAATACAATTATTTAAAAAAAGTGATGTTACATTTTTTTCAAAACCATTTACAAAATAGGAATTCAATACACAGGCCTTCATAATTTTGTATATGGGATGTATGCACCGATATCACTGGCTGGCCATCACCGGTTTGATGCATCCTTGCTGCCAGATGTACGCACGCTCGAGCGATATCCCAGGGGGTGTAACTGTGCTCCCGGTTGAACTTTGCAATGCAGCAACTCCACGCGACGAGGCGCGTGGAGTTGCTGCGCAATAAAAACGTCCTAAAGAACCTCAACACGGGAACACCAGCGGCAGGCTCCCCGGGTGTCTCGCTGTCTCTCCGCACATCGTTGAGCAGAGAGGCAAAGCAGCTCGACCGTGCCGACGACGGGCGGCGCATCATCGTTGTGCGATCGTTTTAATGCAATTTGCATGTGCACTCTGATAAAACTTTAATGGCCACTCCCCGCGCTTTGTGCTCAGAGCCAGAATTTGAGGGATCTGTCACGTTAAAATTAATGTCTGCCATGTGGTTATTCCATCAAGAGGGGATGTACACTTGATTCTACAGGTAGCTTCTTCCACCTATATCAGGACCAACAATGATGCTTCTCAAAACTCCCAAGGGCTACAACCGTCTGAAGCGCTTGCTTCAATTTGCCACGCTTTGCACGCAGCGCTATTTCGTTTTCTATACGGACGGCATCAATAATGAAAGGTGTTTCCGGATACTTTTCCACGGCGTCCTTTTTTATCCCCACCCCCTCCTCTTCCCCGTCTGGCCGACTAGCCGAATGGCCACCGTGCTCAACCGCCGAGCCGGTCCATCCGGGGTCAGTTGCTTCGATTCTGCAACCCGCTCGCACAATTCCGCGGGGGCTAGTTAACCCTGCAGCTTGCCGTGGCTTGCGCTTCTCAAAGGGGCCTCCTCCCCGTGTGTGGCCAACGGCAGGGCCCGAGCCGATTCCTTAGAAATCGTCCGCACCCGAACGGGCACCGGTCCCCTTCTGATTTCAGCGAGCGACGATTGGCTACCGTGGTGGCGAAGATTCTTGTCGCGGAACGGAGCTGCCGGCTTGCGTCGGGCCGGCCTGAGATGAATCTCCCCGTCTCGGTGGCAGCGCTCGCTGGAAGCGGCGGCGTTTTTGCCGACGGCGCGGACGGGCCGTGCGACCGGCGAGCGAGACGCGCGCCATCTGCGGGGGTGGGGGAGGGCGTTACTGCGAGCGCCTCCGGGCCGTGTCTGGAAGACGCCGCGACACCGCAGATTGCTCACCGAGGGCCGCGGCGGCGCAGAACGCCGACGGCCACGTGAGTGGGCGAGCGAGTGACGAGCGTGCCGAGCAGAGGCGCCCCAGGGATTTGACTTGCGCAATGGCGTTAATTTCCATCCGTAACGTCGCTCCGATGGAGTCTCACAGAGTGTAGAGGAAGCGGCGTGTGTCAATGTGACACTTTTTTGCTGATTGGCCGTGTCGGGTGGTGGAGGGTTACGACACATTTATAAATAACGCGATCTAACCCAAAAACGTTTATTATGAGTGTGTGTGTGGTTAACGCACTGCGCTGCAATCCCGGTGACCCGGATTTCGTGGTTTTCTATTCACACGGGTAATGTGGGCGTGCGTTGGGCCTCCACGAGTTTGGGCTTTTGTTGAATGGACACCTGGCGTGGAGTGTTACTATGAACATCGGCATCGGGAAGACAAAGACGGCCAGGCCACTTGTCATGCTGACATAACACTTAGCTGCTCCATGCGTCCCGGTCACTCACGGGCATGGATAGGCACTGGAGCCTGGTCTAGCCTCGACTAAGCTAACCCTAATTTGGGTGAAATTGAGTCTATTCCGAATTGAGTAAATTCTTGCGATCGCCAATGCATTTCAAGGGCCATTCTTTCCGCGTGGAATTTGCTTGAATCGCCAGTCTGATGGGATGGATTTGGCAATGTGTAGCCAAGCTAAACATAGCCGAAGGTCCGCGAAGCTAGATTAACAAAAACATCGACTAGGAATCTGATCCTAATTCTACGTATAATATTCCATTCAGTCTAACGGAGACTTTAGCCTGGCAAATTGCCTTGAGAAAAATTGCGATTCACGGATGCAATTGTCTTGGATGGAAATTTAAGAATCGATAATGGTGCCTTCAGGAAACTCACGTGTAAAATTAGGATGTTTATTTGTCCTGTGCACTGTAGATAACTTTAACACAAAAATACTAAATACCGGCGATTTGCCCCATGGGGGGACCGGCAGATATTCTGAAGGCAGTTGTTTCCAAATTATTCCACAAGCAGTAGCAATTTAGACAATAGGTGATTTCAACAGCCGTGCTATAATCGTCCTCGTTTAACTTAAACACTTGTAGTTTGCGCGCTCGCAGGTACACCTGAAGCAAACGTTTCTAAACGCAAACGATTAAAAATAAACAACGGTTATTACGGACGTTTTAATTTTCTTGAACTTACTGCGACAGGCCCGGGCGATGATTGTTATTAATATTACTACTATGCCAGGCGGATGGTGGTGGCTGTGTGTTCCTGATTAACGACGATAGCGGCGTTGGGCTATGTACACTGTGTGCGCGCCTCCAGATTAACGCTCGGCCCAGCCGCCTCTCTCTCTGACCCGCTCGCTCGCAGCCTGCGCTGCTGCGGCTGCATCGGCCGCTGCTGTTTTCGTTTTTCCCTATAAATCGTGCGGGATTAAGGGATCGTTATTGATCTACGTGCTCTCTTCATTCGATTTGAATTTTGGGCAGGAGTTTTATTCCCTCCCCACCCGCATGTGTTTTGGCACCGTTGCCCACGTACATGGTGCCAGAAAATGTGTTTAAGGTTTGCCCGTACATCGTCTTCAGTCGCACCCAAGTAGAGCTTTTCCACATTGGTGTAGGCCATTCTGTTGAGCTACCGCTTGTGGCCAGGTCGCTTCTGCAAAAGAGCTAAACAACACAGTGGGCCTTGATACTCTTTGGTTCTTTCGGTAAAGTCACGTAGGTATAAACAACTTCTGAAGTGGTTGTCCCACCTGATGACGGACGCTTGTGTTGCACCCGAAACGTCGTGATTTAATTTATTTTATTCTCGACCTACGTGACTTTACCGAAAGAACCAAAGAGTGTGGATCCCTGCAGTCACGAAAACTTCTAATCTAAGTCCGTTGAGTTGCATGGTCCAGGAAAAGTAGGCGTCCTCGGAGACACCGTGAAGGATCTACGCTCACGTGAGGGCTGCTGCAGAACGGGGGTGGAGCAGTGGTGATATGGTGGCAGTGGTTTGCGCGTCGCGGATCTGGTGACCCGCGTTTGATTCCCGGTCACAGCTGAATCCCAGTGGTGGAGTGATATTCAAACCGGTCCTTACCCCCACCCTCTCCTGAATCTACCCGCGCAAACGAGCGCCCTGAAGTGTCGTCGATCGACTCCCATGACAAATACGTGTCGGGGGGGGGGGGGAGGCTTTTGTTCAGCGGTAGTTTGAAGGAAAAGTGCGATTTTGTTGGGTCGTTGAATGATTATTATCCGTAAGTAGTAAAATACACCGGCATGCTTGCATATGCTTATGTTTCAAAGCTGTTAACTGACATAAACTAATGACACCACTCGCCATAAGTAAAGTTACTACTGAGTGATGCCCTTCCACGCAGCACCCGTGCGGTCATCATTCTGCACCGATATGACCCATAACAATACTGCCGTAGTAATAATGGGGCACCACTGTGGCGAGATGTTAACTACCTCGCCTGCTTTACAAGAGGTCGTGGGTTCAATCCCGACGCTGACGGCTGCTGTATATTTGGAGTTTGCGTGTCTATCTTTCCTCGTGGTCGTGTGGATTTTTCTCCGGCCCCTCTAGTTTTCTCTCCATATTTAGAATCGACGTCACGCGTTTTGAGTATTTAGCTGCTGCTATCCATTTCCACGTGACGGTAAGCCACTTCGTTAAGCCATCATTTGTGATCGCCAGGTCGCTTCTGAAGGAGAGCTACATATTCTTGGTTCTTTCGGTAAAGTCACGTAGAAGGGACATTTTAAAAATATTTATATAATTTTATTATTTCCCTTCTACGTGACTTTACCGAAAGAACCACGAATATGAATCCCTGCAGTCACGAAAGCTTTAAATCGAGAGCTACATAGCTCAGTGGGGCCTTACCTGCTAAAACTTAAAAATAGTAGCCATATTCGTAGTAATAACAACAACAATAATCTTTATGGTAGAGTACAGTTGATATTCGCTCCAGTCTCACGGAGTTTGGCCAGAAATCCGAGAGCAGGCCGCGGCGCTTGCAGTTCAGTGGCCTAACCACTGCGCCACCACTCTTACCCCCTTTCCCCTCCCCTCGTCCTATGAAGGATCACAGACTCCAGGGGTTTACTGTACGGTCCACAGTTTGGGTTGTATAGCCACAATAACAATACCGTGGTTTGTCTTTGATGTATCTCTGTGGGTCTTTGAGTCTCGAATGGGTTTACTCCGGCCTATGTTTTAAATAGCATGGCCACAATCGAGCGACATCAGCTTGTCGATGTTGTCATGGCTAATGATGGTAATGCATGCAAGCTAGCAATACGCAGTACACCATAATTTGCAATAAACGATTACACTTATCTCACTTCGTACATGTACATATACACACTCGCAACATAACGTACTGTGGTAGACAGAGAGAGAAAAAGAGAATTGCTATTCTTTTGAATAATTGATGAGAGAATGGATGAGATTTCGTTGTGCGTATGTGAGTGTGTGTATATATATACACACTGCTGTGTTTGTTATTCGACATTGCATGCGCCTGCTTAGGTGAGTGTTCCTTAGCACTGCAGCAGCATTTCATTTGAGTCGTCCACAAAATAGGCGCCTAAAGAGTGTGACGAGTTAACTTGTGTAACCATTGATGGAGACCCATCCAAGAGTTGGTGACCTCCTCCAGGGGAGCAACTACCGAGGGGGTGTTTGAGTGGCGGGCGGCAGATCCAAGGCACATTTCCGGCCGAGATGGATCACAGCTGCTTCGAGGCCCAAAGACAAAGATCCCCCATATAGCCTTAACAGACTGTTGGGGCAGGTGCCATGAGCGAGCACTCAGCGCAGCACATGAAGGGGTGGGTGGCCAACACCATGCCTTGCTGCCTTTGTCTCCCCAGTGGTGATGTTTACACATCGCACCAGACACTGATTTGAGGCTGAGTCTACCTAGGGGAGGCCCAGGACCGGTTCAGGTAATTGTCAGTGGTGTTGGCCCGTGAGCGGGAATCGAACTCGGGTCGCTGGGTTGGTAGCGCGGTGCGCTCAACGCGACGCCACCGCACCAACACTGGCACATACCGAGAATCCTTCATCCAGCGGCAGATAAAGAATGATCGTTCCCCGGCACACCCCCCCCTCCCCGGTGGGATGATACGGCCTTGTTCGGTGAGGTACAGCGGCGTCAAACTGGCCGAGATCTCTCGTAGGCTCGCAGACGTGTTACGCCTTTGTTCATGCAACCAGCGGGGGGGTCCGCATTTCGGCATAAAATTAGCGATGCACTGCGTAAAGTATGACGGCACGTCTCCACACCACTCGCAGACACGGCGACATTGTACAATACAATGTTTTCTGGGATACCGGGCTGGGCAGTTGTAACCACAAAGAACGTGCCACGTGTGTGTGTGTAAATATACGGGGAGCGGTAGTGTAGCGGTTAGCATCCCTGTGTCTCTCTGAGCTATGCTACGAACTCGGTGACCCGAGTTCGATTCCCGCTCACGGCCAACACCAGTGACGTTTATCTAAACCGGTTCTGTTACTCCCCGAGTCCGACTCGGCCTCAAATGAGTACCTGGTGCGGTGCGAAAACATTGCCACTGGGGAGACAAAGGCGGTCGGGCGTGGTGCTGGCCACCCACCCCCTCATCTACCGTGCCGGCCTTCATAGGTGCTCGCGAACAGCACTTGCCCCAACAGTCTCTTTAGGCTATACGGGGAATCTTTGTCTGTAAAATCCATCTTATTTTGGCCTTTCCATACACTGCACAGATTTCACCGTAATTAAGGCTTGCGTAACCTTTTTTTAATTAATGTTAAATGTAAGCAAGCGGTTATATTTTCTCCCCAGTGACTGCACTGATTGGCCTGCACGAATAGGGCAAAGGTGTGTGTGTGCGTGCGTGCGTGTGCGGATCAATGGCAATACTGGAAGGGCACTGCTTGCTTAACTTTAGTAATGATTCGACTTCAATTTGGGATGCGTCGCCAAGGTTACTGCCGGCCGCAGTACCTTTTTGCGCACTGTCTCGGCGCGGCTAATTGTTACCCGCTCGCGTTAAGGGATTTTATTTAGGCCGCACGGCACCATGGGAAAAGCCACACGACACCATGGGAAAAGCCGCACGGCACCATGGGAAAAGCCGCGCGCAATCTCTAGCGCGCATATATCGAACGTCCTTAATAATAAAGGGAAACATTGCGCCATTAAAGCATTTCCGTAATTTTAAAACAAACGTAGCGGGACCGAGGAGGCCTTCGTCCGGCAGTGGATAAACAATAGCTGACGACGATTATAACACGTCAGCTGTGTGATGGTTTTATCCCCTACATTATACCGAGGTTTGTTGCTTCGATAACTTGCATGGTAGGGGAGCGCTGCCGTGATGATGATTCTTATGAAGAGCGGAACCGCTGTGCGCTTGGCATGTTGATTTACTGCCTCCATAAATAAATTGACTACACTTTCAGTTCATGGTACATCGCATATGCACAATAAATATATATTTTTTATGTATAATGAACTTCTTTCGCACCGCACGTAGCCAACCGTGCTAATGGGAGGGGCGGGGGAAGGACAACAAACTTAACACAAAAAGCAGAATATTTATTTACGCGAGAGAAATCCGACGAGCTATGAAGCTGCTTTTTACAGATGACCAGCAGGTGCGGGTCAGAAAGGTTAATGCCTGCTGTGGCGGTGGCCGGAAACAGGGAAGACGGTGACGATTCGTGAGCGTGCGCCAAGCAGAGACGGCGGGAGACGCACGCCGAGAATTAAGAGGAGAGACCGAAAGGAAAACGGTGAACAAACGCTAATTAGAGGCATCATATTGACTGTTCGTGAAAGCGAGTGGGCTGGAGTAATGAGATGAGCTCACGTGCGTGGGAGCTGCACGGATTGTTGCTGCGTCGCGAGCTTGTGAGTGATAGCATCCCAACTTGCTGCGGAGGCCTGAACCCAGCAGTGGATGAATCAAAGCTGATGGCGCTAATGAGCAGCGCTTGGCCCTGCCTTTGCCACGGGGCCGTGTTGTTGGTGTTTTTGCTCTTGTTGACGCCAAACTTTGTGCCGCGAGGGCGTATGGGACATCACAACACCAAGTGCCCGTCGCAGCCGAAAAATGAGCAAAAGTCGGGGGCGCACGCACCCCCTTTGTTTTTTTTTTTTCACGATGCGTGAGCCGAGATGCTGGGGGCCGCTGGCGGAGGTGGGGCGGGGCATTTTCTCGCCAGCCTAAAGCTCCCTGCCGCAGTCCCGGCTAATGAGCGACCATATGGCCCCCGCTAACAAACCGTCAAATTCGCCGGCTCGCCGTTGCAGGGGGCTTTACTGTTGTTGCGGCACCGGCGGCAGCGTGGAACTCGTGCACACCGTGTGAAGCGCCCACTCTCCCTCTCTCGCGCGCGCGCATCTCTCCCCAACCCCCCACAAAGACAAAAGATCTCCCGTTGTCGCCTTAACGGACTGTTGGGGCAAGTGCTGTTAGCGAGCACCTAATGCAAGCTGGCACGGCAAACGAGGTGGTGGGTGGCCAGCACCATACCCGGCTGCCTTGGTCTCCTAAGTGGTGATGTCTGCACATTGCACCAGGTGCTCATTTGAGGCCGAGTCGAACTAGGCGAGGAGGCCCAGGACCGGTTCAAATAATCGCCACTCGTGTTGGCCGTGAGCAGGAATCAAACTCGAGTCGCGGGGTTTGTAGCGCAGCATGCTAACCGTTGCACTACCACTCCACGCACGCACTCTCGCACGCTCGCGCACACTCTCGCACACATGCGCGCACACTCAGCGCAAATCCTCTTTTCAGCTTTTCAATGAGATTGTTGTTTGTGCGGCTCGACGGGGATTGTGGCAGGCAGGGTAGGCTTGCTGTGGAAACCTTGCGCGTGGTACGAGAAACGCCTTTTGGACCTCATTACGTCCGCTGTTTTGGGACTTGGCTAAACAAAGACGTTCTTTTTAAACAGTTCAAGGAGAAATCGGAAACTGTCGCAAAGTATTAAGGTGGGGAGAGAGCGCGCAATCAGAGACGACGTTTCCAAATTATTGAGATAACCCTAAAGGTGTCCCTGCAGTAAGCAGCAGCACATCACTGCTCAAGTACCCTATTTTATAAGTGCCCCTTGGCATGTGTAATTTTTTCATTAATTTTCAACTTTGGGTCTCTCCGCAGAGGCGCTGCGATGCTCTGCGGGCTTCAAATACTTAATTCCGCTGCAATCAGGAGTGTGTGGACATTAACGCCAGCCTTCCACTTAATTTGATTACAATACGAGCTGATTTTTTTTGTTCAACCGTCCTTCAACTGTCTGAACACCGGGCGCTATCCGACTTTTAATTGTCGTAAGTCTGATGCTCATCAGCGCGCGCTCGTGTTTAATACCGCATATAAAACTAGCAGGGTGCAAACAATTAAAAGTTTCTGAAGCAAGGTTGTGACCACGTAGTAAGCGACACGCGCTCGTTTTACCATAAAAATACTGGAGCCATATGGGTTTTAGCTCTCAGGCCAGATGCCCCATGCGGTGATAGGATTTGCCACTGAAAAGGAGAGCGGGGGGGGAGCAATCAACGAGAGCCCGTTTACCAGGACTGTCATTGCATTCAGCATCTCGGGTGGGGATCTTGAGGATTTGTCCCAACCTCCTCGCGCACACGGCGATAAGCCCCCCGCACTTTGCGTACACCCGTGGACAGACGAGAAAGGACAAAAGGCAAACAAAAAAAAGAAAAAGATTAAAGACTGAAGACATATTGGGCACTGGGGCACGACGCGCCACGGAAGGGGCAGAGAGACGAGTCGACGCGGTTGTAACGATAACGCGACGCCCGTCGATTCGCGAGGTTTCCGACTCGATCCGCGAGGTTGCCATCAACTCGGTTGTCATCAACTCGGTTGTCATCAACTCGGTTGTCATCAACTCCGTTGCCATCAACTCGGTTGTCATCAACTCGGTTGTCATCAACTCGGTTGTCATCAACTTGGTTGTCATCAACTCCGTTGCCATCAACTCGGTTGCCATCAACTCGGTTGCCATCAACTCGGTTGCCATCAACTCGGTTGCCATCAACTCGGTTGCCATCAACTCCGTTGTCATCATCTCCGTTGTCATCTACTCCGTTGTCATCAACTCCGTTGTCATCAACTCGGTTGTCATCAACTCCGTTGTCATCAACTCCGTTGTCATCAACTCCGTTGTCATCAACTCCGTTGTCATCAACTCGGTTGTCATCAACTCCGTTGTTATCAACTCGGTTGTCATCAACTCAGTTGTCATCAACTCCGTTGTCATCAACTCGGTTGTCATCAACTCCGTTGTCATCAACTCCGTTGTCATCAACTCCGTTGTCATCAATTCCGTTGTCATCAACTCGGTTGCCATCAACTCGGTTGCCATCAACTCGGTTGCCATCAACTCGGTTGCCATCAACTCGGTTGCCATCAACTCCGTTGTCATCATCTCCGTTGTCATCTACTCCGTTGTCATCAACTCCGTTGTCATCAACTCGGTTGTCATCAACTCCGTTGTCATCAACTCCGTTGTCATCAACTCCGTTGTCATCAACTCCGTTGTTATCAACTCGGTTGTCATCAACTCGGTTGTCATCAACTCCGTTGTCATCAACTCGGTTGTCATCAACTCCGTTGTCATCAACTCCGTTGTCATCAACTCCGTTGTCATCAACTCGGTTGTCATCAACTCCGTTGTCATCAACTCCGTTGTCATCAACTCCGTTGTCCCGCTGTGAGCGAGGGGACTACTGGCCACGAGAAGCTGGCTGTTACAGTTACCTCCGTTTCCCGGCGTGACGTTAATTGTCGTCCAGTTTGTGCCGACCGCCAAAGAGCGGAACGTAAATACCCCGCTCGCTGAGAGTGGAAATTTTAGACACGTGTGCCACGAAGCCTTGCAAGAGACACCTTAAGTTGACTTGCTTTTAATGAATTAATATTGGCCTCGATTTAAAGGCAATCTCGCCACATTTGTTTATTGACACGTAACGTGTCTGCGGTCAATGTGTTTCACCGTTATAAGGCGGTGTTTATGGCTACCAGGGTGAATTGCTTTAATTTGTCATTGTATACCGCAGTAAAACACAACCTCTTAATATTTAATTAATATGAATTAATATTGTTTACTTGCGGTAAGTCTCTCGAAATTCATTAGCCGCGTCGCAGGAGAGAGCTCTTGCAGTTTTGCTTTTGGATTTGTGTAAGACTCATTGAATCCATTACACCGGCACACAATCTTTTTCCTGCAAATCTTGTCACGGTGCCTTTTTAACATGCAGATTAAAGCAGTCGGCCCACTTTGGTAATTTCCCCACAGAAATTAGTGGCCAGCGATGGCATACGAAACTTTCTAAAAGAAGAAAAAAACGATCGCACTGCTCTCTTATCTGCCACTGGTCAACCTCTGGGTGTGCAGAGTCGTTTATGGCCCAAACCCAGCAGGCCAGAGTTATTGGCGCTATCGTGCAGACATCTGCAGATCATCGTCACCACCCCTCTGGTCGTTGGAACCCAAGCGGGGAACAACTCCTGCAACCCACAAACAACAAAGACAAAGATCCCCCGTGTAGCCTGTAACAGACTGTTGGGGCAAGTGCTTTTTGCGAGCAGCACCTATGCAGCCCGGCACGGCGCACAAGAGGGGATGTGTGGCCAGCACCATGCACACACACTCGCACACACGGCAATATCTCTTGTCCAGAGCGCCTCTAAACACTCGTAACTGATAAATGGCAGAGCACGCGTGAGGTTTGCATTGGATCAGCAATCGCAAGTCGTACCTCGTAAAAGCAGTCGAGACACGAGCCCGCCACCATGATGGCCGGCTTGAAACGTTTCTCCCGCTACTCCCTTGAATTCTCCAATTGGTTGCCTTTGTCTCTTTGAATTTAGCAATTTGCACTGGAATAATAATTAGTAATGGGCATGGTTCTGACTTGTGAAGCTCATAGATATGCAAGGTGCGCACGCACGCACGGGTTTGGGAAGCTGACTATACTGTAATTGTTTGTTAAAAATACATTTTTCGTGTTCGGCCGCCCACAATGCGTACGTTACGATCGCGGGCGCAGCACCAGGGCACCTCCGATTTAGCACGGTTGGCTACGTACGGCGTGAAAGAAGCTCAGCACAGACACTACATGGAGACGTTTAATTTGTCTATTTAAAAGCTATTAGTGCCTTCCTTGCAGCAGTCGATAGAGAATGTTCGGTGAGAGCCGGGCGGGTGGGCGTGGGTGGAGGGGGTAGGGGGGGATGCCGTCCGGCCTCCAAAGTTTACGTAACGCCTGGCATTTAGGAGGTGTCGGGTGAGACAGAGGCAGATAAGTCCCCGCAATTCCTGGGATTCCGCCCCGCTAAATGGGCCCCCATTGATTCGCTTTCAATTCCTCCTTTTGGCTTGCAAATCCGCCGCGCGCATGTGTGTGTGTCTTTGTAGGGCATCTGGCCCCTGGCTTGTTGGAGCAAGCACGCACGCGCGTGTCTTGTTTACATACCTTGCTCAGGGCCGCAATGCCTTCTTGAGAGTGTTGGCGCGCTGGTTTAGGGGTCGCTTGAAAGTGTTTTTGGCAGCCTCGTGTAACGCCCCCCCCCCCTCAACACTACCACATTTCGCCAAATACAAATATAAGTAATTTGGGAAACATGACAGAAAGCAACCATAGCCTGTGACAGTCTGTTTGGGGCAAGGCTGTTAGCGAGCACCTGTTAAGGCCACTATGGCTGATTAAGGAGGGTGGTGCTGTGGCTGATACTACTGCTTTTAAACTAAACTAAAACTAAAATAATTAATATTTTACCAGTAAGGCCCACTGAGCTGGCTATCACAAATGATAGCTCAACGTACGTGAACATGTATAGCAGTCAAATATCTAAACGCATGTTTCCGAATGTGGAGGGAAAAACCGGAGGACAACGGAGAAAAATCCACGCGACCACGGGAAGAACCAGCAAATATGTACAGGTGTCAGGGTTGGGATCGAACCCATGACCTCTCGCATGCCAGGCGAGGTACTTAACATCTCGCCACCGTCTGCCCGCTGCTGATTTTTTCACTCGCCGCACCAAATACCCGTCAGGTTGAGTTGACCTAGGGGATGCCCAGACCTGGTTCAGATCAGAGGTCGCAAACGGGTTTTGATTCCTTACCCGTACCCGGCCGCACCAGGGTCCCAAACGGGTACCCGTACCCGGCCGGGTATGGGTACCCGTACGCTACCCGAAATGAGTGACAAACAGTTACTCACCGGTGACTCACGGCCTACCCGTACCCGTACCCGGCCGCACCAGGGTTGCAAACAGGTACCCGTCTGGGTACGGGTAGCCGGGTATCGGGTAGGGTACGGGTATTGGGTACCCGGTTGCGACCTCTGGTTCAGATATCACTCGGCACTGACGTTCGCCACGGCCAGCAGTGAAAGCGAGGCCCCGCTGGGTTCGGCGTGCAGCAGCAGGCTCGCCGCTGTGCCAACGCTCCACCTACATCCGACGAATGCCGATCGAAAAACGTTGATTCTGACAACGCACAATATTGATGCAGGATCAATGGTAATCTGTGCGTCGTCACGTCCGTATTGGGTGGATTGTTGAGACAAGTATTGTCAGCAAGTGCCTGCTAACGCCTCAACACACACACGCACACTCATATATAATCTTCGTGATTACAAGTTGTGTGCGTGTGGGGTGACTGCATACTGCAGAACCCATCACCATTGGTTAGTATGTTCTTTTCTCAGTTTTTTTTCGTATAACGTATAAAATATTTACGCTTGTCGGTCAGTTGAAAAGTGTGCATAGCATATATATAGAGATAGGGTTCGTCACGCTTTATATGACATCAATGCAATAATCCTCATTCCATTGGTTATCCACTGCTGGATGAAGGTCTCCCCCACTCCGTCGCCATTTCATCACTGTTGTCAAAATCAATATATTGCCAATCTCGTCAAGGGGCAGTAACCATCACGCGAGCTTCGGTCATGATGGCAAACGGCAGCGGATTTTGGTTGCTGGCCATCAAACAAAGACGGTGGTCACCGCATCGCGCGCTTTCAGATGCGCTTCTGCGGCCGTCTGGAACGCGCTCTCCCTTCCGATACTAGGAAGTCACAGGGAGCTGTGGACTTTCAAATCTAGTTTGAAAACAAATTTATTTTGAACTGCTTTTTGTGTTGGCAAGGTTAGGAAAGAAGTTCTACATATATACACTGTCTTTTGATAGATCAATCCATCTCACATCTGCAGACGCGCTCATCTCAATCTCTGTGGTGGTCGCCCTCCAGGACACGTTCTCTCTTTTGGCTGCCGTTCCTAAACCGGCCTCGTCCATCGGCCATCAACCACTTGTCATGCCCACGCCCCACGTATTGCCCTCAAAATTCAATACGATGTCTCTAATTTGTGTTTTTATTCCCTGACTAACACGATCCTCTTTCTGCCTCTCAATGCATTTCCAAGCGCACATATCTCGGGATGAAAGTCGTGGTCAATATGATCAAATTAAAGAGGCTAACAAGACAAGAGCAGCCTTGGAGTGCCATTGAATTTGAGGATGAAAATCAACGCACCGTTGTAGCTTATGAAGGATGTTTTCACAGCATACTGCCCACGGATGGTATTGATCATAAACACGGACACTTGACGAAGAAAATGGAAGAAATCCGAAAGGTGCTCGGAGAGATGCACGCTGGGAATTAAATAATCCATAATGTATAAATGAGCGATCCTACAAATGAATACCTCTTGGTGAGACGTTCCTAATGGCTGCATTATTATTCATAGATTGGAACCCACATCATCGTCATCATTGGCCAGGGTCAGTCCGCTGCGAGATGAAGGCGTCCCCAAACAGCAGGCCACCTCTCACGTCCCAGCGATGGATTATTCCACCCAGCACCCGCTGCACACTATCCGATTCCATCGCTCCATCTCCTCAACGGTGGACCGTCCTATTCGTATGTAGACCCCCCACCACCATAGGAGTGTGGAATTTCCACCAATCGGCTTTCTGGCCGCCAGCAGGGATGCCCAGGAACCCGGTGCCCGTTATCGCATGGAGGCACTTCGAATATTAACTAGATGAGAGGCGTTTGACCTCCATTATCTCTTTTTTTAATAGAAACCCTACTCGCCATCATTATGGACGGCAAATTATTACACTCTTACAGTTATAGTTTCCGTGAGTATAGGATTTGTGATTTGGGCATGAATGCGGTGCTAAGTGCCATGAGCCTGCCTCGAAACTGCCTGTCACGGGGTCTTTGATGTCAACTTTCTAGCAGAGAGCACGCTTTGATCTTCATAAACAGCAGCGACCATGTTCAATCCACTTCTGGATGAAGGCCTCCTCCAGGCCATTGCCATCCCTCATGGTCATGTAATGAACTGCTATCATCGCTCCTCTCACGTCCACCTTGCAGCAGAGAGCGAGCACCCTTGACAACTCCATCGCTCGTGACTGTTACTGACGTAGGCAAGGACACCAACTTCCAACCGTGAGGTTGCTCATCCGTATCTACAGCACGAGCGCAGTGCCATCGTTGTGCGGTGCTGTGCTCCCGACGTCCACGCTGCCCTCCTGCGCTAACCCGCGTTGTTGAGCGTGGCGAAATATGATGGACTCCCCCCCCCCCCACCACCAACGACCTTGCGTGGTATTGGGGTAGGCCCTTGTCGAGGAAAGGGCCATGCGTGTTTACAAGTTCCCTCTGGCACCATTCGCAGCGGTAGAGAAGAGTCGACCTAAAATGGAAGAGAAAAATCCCCAACACTGACTTCCAGAAGAGGCAGCCTTGTCACGTGACCGACCAGAAGGTTTCACTCGACTTGTTTGCACCGACTGCTCAGCAGCAGCAGAGCATGTCTCCGTAGTTCCGTTGTGCATCGTTAGATTTGGAGCTCGGCCGGATTTGTCGGTTATATTTCTGAGTGGACTAAGATTTATAATCAACGAGTTTTCGTGGGGGCTTATTCAGGTCACTTTAAAGGTGGTAGCCACCCTACGTCCTGCCTCCCGAAGCGGGCAACCCCCGTACGAGCCTCGCCCAGCATGACCCGGCTGGTGATGCTGATAACCCTAACCCTACCCTACGCCTACTCTTAGGTTTTTTCGGTAAAGTCACGTAGGTAAAAAATAAAATAAAAAATTAACAAAAGTAATAATTAAAATAAAATAATAAATAACGACGTTTCGGGGGCAACACATTTACTGTATCACTGATACAGTAAATCTAGCTGTGACGGTCCCACCTGATGACGGAGACTTGTGTTGCCTCCGAAACGTCGTGATTTATTATTTTATTTTATTTCTATTATAAATGTTTGATTTTTACCTACGTGACTTTACAAAAAAAACCTAAGAGTATGAATCCTTGCAGTCACGAAAGCTTCAAATCTAGAACCTACCCTAAGCCCTAACCTCCCGTCGAGCGGCACACGTGGGAACATAAGTGCGACTTTGTTCCCAAATATGTTGTATTAAATCCGATTTGTTGGGCAATCAAACCGATAATCGTTAGAGTAATCTAACTTATTTGGGTTGCCCAGCTCCAACAATAACAATAATTATAGCGTAATAAAGTTACAGAGAGAATAATTGAGAGGTTCAGCAAGCCACAGGCAAGCTTGAAAAAGCAGACGGCAATGGCGCTAACATTTTCCCAAGCTCTGCGATCCTCTTGAGATGTTTGGACAACGCTGGCGAGATTGATGGAGTCTGGCGGGCGCTAAACCGACTGCGGTGGCAGGGCCCACAGACGGTGCTGGCATTTGCGTGTCATGGCGCGTCAGTCTTCCTCCACCACAGTGGTTCAAGGCTGTGACCCACAGACTCGGTCCGGTCCGTTCAAACATCTCATTCATCTGTGGCCCACATTGCTCGTGTGTCGAGTGGATCATTTTTCTTTATTTCCCCTCCCCCCCCCGAAGTGTGACATCCTTTAAGCTGCATCTCCGCACGTCCTTCGGTGGCATGCTATTGTGCGCGTTTACACTTGGACATCTGTGAGAAAGGGCTTCCGAGCTCATCGCATTCCTCCAGTCCGAATAAAGATTCTGATTCTGACGTTGAGAAACCGGCTTGGGTAAACAAGCGGCTCGATTTATATGCGTGGGTCGTGTGTGAAGTTACAGTGTACATTTAAAAGATGGGCTTTGACTAAATGTCTAGGATTAAGTATTCCACACAAGTCTTGATCTCAAGACAGGATTTTGAAATACCCTCGTGAACCTTCAACTTATTGGACTTTTAAGTTTGGAATGTGAATTATTACTCTGACATGTCATAGTGTACTTAAACCTGGTAAGGGGATTTATAACGGCGCTGCAAAAGCCGCGATATGAACTCGAGTGTAAATCTCGTACAGTCTCTGTTTATACACGCGCGTATTTGTCTTTCGCCCCACTCGTCCAGTCGCTCGCTGGTTCGCGAAAGACGAAGATCCCCCCCCCCCCCCCATATAGCCTTCAAAACACGCTGTTTGGGGGCAAGTGCCCTTAGCGAGCGAGGAACCCGATGCCGAGCGTCGTCTCTCTCTCCACGCGGCGGGAAGCTTCTCCCGGTGTGACTGAGCGGCGTGCGGGGCCCGGCAGCAACGCGGCGCGAGAAGCTGCTGCTGCTGCTGTGGTGGCGGCGGCGGCGGCGTTGGCGTTCGATCGCTGGTGGCCGTCGCGCCGAGGTCGCCGAACGTGCCGCACGCGAGAACCTGCTCGGGGTTGTCGTGCGGAGGCGTGCGGTTTGAGCGCCGCGTGTTCGGCGCGGCTGCCCCCATTGTTCTGGCGTAAATATAAATGTAGGGTTTTATTTGGCCCCCCCCCCCTCCTCCTCCACCCCCGTGAGTCAGCCAGTCACCACCTGCGAGCGCTGCAATGCGGTTCACGTCTCCTGCAGCTTCACTCGGCGTGCCAGACATGGCCTTTACGAGCGCTAATAACGATAATCGCGAGCGCCGCACGCTCGGGCAGCATTACCGTGGCCATTAAACGCGAATCGACATCGTAATTTTTTCCAACGGCTAATCGTGCAACTCGACTCGAGTGCTGCATCCAAGAGCAAAGGCAAAAATACAAAGGCGACCCTCCCCTGTGTTGCCCTACGTAGATAGCGAGCGGCACCCACGAAGGCCGGCACGGCGCACGAGCGGGGGACGTGGTCAGCAACGCGCCCGGCCGCCTTTGTCTCCCGAGCGGCGATGTTTTACACACTGCACGAGGTGCTCGTCGAGAGCTAAGTCGCCCTCGGAGAGGCCCAAGAGCGGTTCAAATACTCGTCTGATGTTGGCCCCGTGCGGGAATCCAACCCAGGTGGTTGGCTTCATAGCGCGGTGCGATAACAACTGCGCTACCCCCCCCCCCCCACACAAATCGAAGGCACTCGCACGCACCGTGCACGCGCGCGCATATGCACGCGCACGTGTGCCTTGGCTGTCTCAAAGCTTGGAGGGGTGGGGGGGATATGGAGCGGGGCTACCTGAGAGGCCAGGATAGTTTTGTAATTGACACATGGGTTGACATCAGTTGAGCTGCAAGCAAACGCAGCCCGCAGGCATCACAACCGAGCAGTGAGCCGCAGCAGCCGCCGCGTGATCGTAGATGCCTGCCAGCGTCACGTCGCCAGCGTCACGTTTGCGGAGGCGGTATTAATGTGGCTGCTCGCGATGATAATTGTACGGTTTACATGTGCACCCCCGAATATGGGTGTAATCTCGGGACGCAATATCGAACGATGGCAGAAATGAAAAAGAAATGGCGTGAGCAAGCGGAATGAATGTCTAAGGTAGAAGGAACACGCGCATTTACAGCGGTAATATTAATCACCATGGATTAGCACATGTGAAGAAAATGGGGATTAAGATTTTTAAAAAAATCTAGATTTTGCGATTAAAATTGATTTGTTACGCTCGCAACCGCATCAATTCACGCATGTACTTCCAGTGTGTTGTACTCTGTGTGTTTATACTGCTGTAGGTTCTATATATTCACGCCACTGTAGATTCTATCGGTGCCGCAATTTCATTCTTGAATGGAATCGTGACACCGAATTTTGACAGTTCATCAAACCGTGGGGGGAGTGAATTGTTACCTAGTTACGTTAGAATTCCCCGCTGATTACTGGGATCACGGGAGAGATTTAGCAACAGATTGGCGGAGTGATCGCGAGAGAGTGACGCCGGCAAGAGAGAAATGTTGTGAGAGAGAGTGAGAGAGCGAGCGCGAACAGGGGGAGATACAGATCGGGAACAACGGGAGAGGTCGCTGGAGAGATTGCGAGAGGGAACAAAATAGAATGAGGGGGGGGGGGAGAAAGTGAGAGAAAGCAACGGATCTCAAGAGAAAATGAACAGAGAGAGAGCGAGAGAGTGAGAGCGAGCTGTAAAGAATAAAAGAAAGAGACTTTATCACAAAAGACTGGGTAAGACCACTGCCAAGCCCAATAACAGTTGGGTCAAAACGCGCCAATGAGAGCCACTCGTCTCTCTGTCAGAACAGGGTTGCCACCTTTGAATTGAATAACGTTTGTACAAAGATCACGTGGAGGACATGAAACGAAGAGGACAAACGAGATGGACAGTCCCAACGATACGGACGGTGCGATGTAAATGAGACTCGCGGCAAAAGAACAAAGATTAAAATTCCCTGTTTTTGAAGTCAAATCGTGACAATCAAATCGCTGCCTGGGTGAATTTGTAACACGGCGGCATAAATAACGCGTCTCGAGGCACGCCCGATTGGCTCGCATCGAAGACGCCGTTGCGCTTCGTGTTAACAAAACGCTTCCACACCGGTCACGGTGAACCGGGGCGCGCTTCTGCTGAAGGCGATGTGGCCCGTTGGTCGCGCCATCATCACTTGGCATTGTTGCCCCCGGAGCTATTGTTTACACGTTAATTACCGGGGCCCCCCGAGAGGAAAGAAGAGAGATCCCTTAAAAGGGATCACGACCCGAGCTGGTAAGAAGCGGGGCGATTATAGGCCTGACACCGGCTCCAAGAGAGAACGCAGGTCTCATTCCACACGAGGGCCCGGTTAAGTGGACATTCAGCCGCTGTTATTTCTCCCCTCTCTCTCTCTCTCTCCTTGTCGGCTTTATCCACCCTTCCAGAAGTAATAAACTCCCCGTGGTCACCTGCATGTGCGGCTATCTCTTGTAGGAGATCATCCTGCGGCTGTGCGCGCGCTCGTGTGTGTGTGCGTGTGTGTGTGCGCACCGCGAAGCGGAGAGACAGCCGAGGAGGAGCTGCCGCTGGCCGGCGCTGCGACTCGCTGCCGGGCCAGCGCGGGCAGCGTCGCTGAGCTCTATAGCTACAGGGGTGGGACGGTGGCCATGGTGGGCACGCGGTGGCAGCTGTGGGATCGGTGGGAGCTTGAGCCATCGACGTGCTATTGAGTGCAGGAATTTGGAGCGTGCACGCCCAGATCACCACGTGGGCCGCATTGAGCGTACATGTTCATTCCATGACTGTTCTGCCTTAAATCTCCCGTGATGAATATACAAAGAAGCACAATTGGTGAGACAAATGAACCTGTTTGTTGTTCCCAAAAGCGTTCCTAAAAAGAATGGCGGTTACGTTTTCTGACGTTTGTACGCCGTAACCGCGGAGAGTTTGGCGTAGGGGATTGCACGCTGTGCCACGAACTCTGCGACATGAGTTTAATTCCCGGTCATGACCAGCGTCGGTATCCAGCGACCCCATCACCTACCCGAACCGACCAGCATGGCGAATTATGGTCAGATAGCCCCCTCCATGACCAACACGGCGTGGGGGAAGGGCTTCAGAAATGGATTGACAGAAAGGGGCTGTACACGAATATTGTTAAATTATGAGGCTGTTGCCTAAGTGAATGACCCAAAGTGGGGAAAGCTGTGTTCTTGTCTTCCCAGGGAGATCATACGAACCCGTTCACGAGATGTATAACCAAACACAGACCGGAAGCAACAGGAGAGCTTCACCATTCTTGCCTGATGAAGCTGATTGTAATTATCAGCGAAACGTCATACTACTCAAATTTCTCTCTTCAGCACACCAGTGGGCTAAAGAAGTGAATTATTTTGTCCTTTGAAAAACGTGACACATTTTTTACTGTTTGGCCGTGTCGGGTGGTGGAGGGTTACGACACATTTATAAATAACGCGATCTTACCCAAAAACCTATATTATGAATAATATTGGTCGCGAAAGCCTGCCACGTGTTAAATTGACAATCGCCCCGTTTTTTCTATCAAAGGTTCATGTGCACCAGGGCCACGATCCCAAAACTCCAAGCGGGCAGCAAAAAAAAAATTCTTAGGAACTGGCCGAGATGATTTTGACCTTAATTTCACGATGGTTGCTGTCCCCCCACATTTGTGAAATATGGGCAGTGGGTAGTTGTGAATCCGACATTGCATTGTAATCCGAGACTGGCGTTCAGCCTCAATGTTCGGGCCTTTATTCAAATCCCAAAGGCACCGCCGGTATTATTAGGGTTCAGGGCTAATGCCTGTGCTCTCATTTATTTCCATTCACCTCTCCTAGGAATACTTGCTTCGTCTTTTCTTCTTTTCTCTGTCGAAAATCGAGGCAATTTTTTTTTCTTTTTTAGGCAAATTAAAAAATTTGAGCGAGACCGCCCAGTTTCAAACTTTATGGAAAAATAAAAAATAATTGGCGGCCACGGTAAACGTGGGCGTTGTGTGCGGGGCAGGAGCCTGCACGGGGACAGGGCGCTGTTTGCAGCGATGCCCTGGGTACCCAACCCTATCCAGAATCTATAGGGCACCACATCTATAGGGTACCAACCCTATCCAGAACCTATAGGGTACCACACCTATAGGGGACCAACCCTATCCAGAACCTATAGGGTACCAACCCTATCCAGAACCTATAGGGTACCAACCCTATCCAGAACCTATAGGGCACCACACCTATAGGGTACTAACCCTATCCAGAACCTATAGGGTACCAACCCTATCCAGAACCTATAGGGTACCAACCCTATAGGGTACAAACCCTATCCAGAACGTATAGGGTACCAACCCTATCCAGAACCTATAGGGCACCACACCTATAAGGTACCAACCCTATCCAGAACCTATAGGGTACCAACCCTATCCAGAACCTATAGGGCACCAACCTTATACAGAACCTATAGGGCACCAACGCTATACAGAACCTATAGGGCACCAACCCTATACAGAACCTATAGGGTATCAACCCTATACAGAACCTATAGGGCACCAACCCTATCCAGAACCTATAGGGCACCAACCCTATCCAGAACCTATAGGGCACCACACGTAACAACCCTATCCAGAACCTATAGGGCACCACACCTATAGGGTACCAACCCTATCTCGAGCCTAGATGGGCAATGGTGACACTTGGAGGAAACCCATTGTTGCCCTAACCCTCATTGGTGTCAAATAAGGCCCTTGCAGCAGAATTTAAATCAAGGAAACACGCAGAAATGCCATTTGTGGGTGTTCGACTGGGTAAAGAGCTACCTTTGTGTTGCCGGCTGTAAGACGTAAAAAAATAATGTATTTAGTTAATTCTTACGAGTAAATTCAACCCTCTAGCTCGGTGATGTTCATGCTAATATTGACTCGGGCAAATACGAGTTGCTGAACAGTGACTGTAAAAGGTTGTTCCAGCGAGGAGCTGTAAACCGATAAGGCAAGTAAATATTTGTCAATTGCCGCTCAACGAACACGTGGACTTGGACGGCCGCCGCTGCCGCCGTGTACCGACGCTTTGTGCTCTTGAACCCGGGGCACACGCACAGCGCTCACGTTTCATGGAAGACCGCCGGCAGTGGCGGGGGGGGGAGAGAAGGTATTTATGGGGAGTAAAAAAAAATCATGCGGACACAGCTGCTCGCGAGGGCGGCAAGGCCTACCTGATCACGTATTTAAGTGCAGCATGTTTGGGATTAGACGCTTGGTACCTGGATCACGTGTGATCGTCGTGTTTAATTTAACGGAGCCACTCTAAATGCGGTGATCACAAAACAAAATAGTACGTCCGTTTCACCAGCAACTGCAACAACTTAATTTGTAATCCTTGCTATTAACCACAATACATATAATTATGGGTGGGGTGGGTTTCATGGAAAACACATTTACCCATGTCTGGGTACCTCGCTAATAGGCAGATAGATCTATGGTGCGTCGTCATGCTTAAAAGTCTTACCATTTATGTTAGGTACATTCGCCAATTTTTTATTTGTCTCATTATTTAGAGTGGACGCACATTACCACGAGCGATGCTTGAAGCTAGATGCGACGGCCTTGTTCAAGTGAAGTTATTACAAAGCCTTGATTACAAATGGATTTGCCGCCATTAAATTTTGTCGCGGCTTGTTTTTACTTAACAAGCGTGAGCCATGTGGATGCAGAGCACGCACTTTGTAGCCGTTTTGTGTTCGCCTAACATATATACATTCTAGTGCGGCAGGGTGATGGAATGGTGGCACACTTGCCTCACAGCAGGGAGTCCTGGGTTTGATTCCTGACTCGGGGTGCCTTTCTGCGTGGAGCTTGTTCGTCTGCTCTTCTTGGGATGGGTTTCCTCCTGGTTCTCCGAATTCCTTCCATCGAACAAAAAAAATAACTTAATGTAACTTCCTACTGGCCAAGGAATCCCAATGCTGATTTCTCAAATTTGTAATTGCGCACAGCAAGACCGCCGCGCTCCCTCCTGGGAAAATTTTTTTTTTCAGGACCTTCCTGGAAGAGTCTTGGGAGTGGTGAGGCTTTCGTGATGAACTAGCGTGACAGTGATTTATTCTACGCTCTTTGCCCGATGAAATGCATTCTTTTCTCTTTCAGTACTGCACTTTTAAAAATTTCAGGCCCACTGAGTTACTGTACATCTCTTTTTCAGAAGTGACCACAAATGATAGCCCAACGACATGGCTTATCATGTGGAAATGTATAGCAGGCAAATACTCTGAACGTACGTCGATTCTTAATGCGGAGGGAAAAAACCCAGAGGACCTTGAGAAAAATCCACATGACCACGGGGAGAGAGACGCGCAAACTCCAAATATACAGCAGGGGTCGGAGTTGGGATCGAACCCACCACCTCCTGTATACCAGGTGAGGTAGTTAACATCTCCTAGCCACCATGGCGCCACATGGCAGGAGCCAGTCTCTGTACAACAACTTGCTGGCGGGCTGCGGATGGGCTACCAGTGAAGCGGTACTCAGCGTATTGTCCTCCAAGGGATTGTAAGCCCAATTGAACCCCAGCCCCCCACTGGGATTCAAACTCGCAATCATCCAATTACGAGTCTGGTGTTCTAATCAAAGGGCCCAGGTAACAATGAGCTCCACTAATTATTCCCATGCACCGAGCACTCGCTGCCAAATTGTCCGTCTCAATTTACTCGCCGGCTGATAGAGACCGCGGCGGCGCGTCTAGAGGAATGTCCTTCGAAAGCCCCCGGTCTCGAGGAGCGGCGTGTGGAGCAACGCGTTGGCCGGGCGGGCATTCTGCGACAAGGCGCCGTCGATTCGTCAGGCTGCAATCGACTCCGTTCACGCTCGTGATGCGTGCATTTATGATAACGCGAGGTAGTTCAAGTTCAAGTTCATTTATTAGGTATAGCCCTGTGAGCCATTCGGCTCTTGAATCGGGTGCAACCGCAACAAACAAAAAACAAAAACATGAACAAAAAAACATCTTAAAGTGAATGTGACCGAGTGCAAACAGAAAATCCAAGAAAAGACAGCAAAATATTGCAGAAAAAAACACCGTACACCAACGCAGTGTGCAAAAATCCCAGTGGGATGCAAGTCAAACAACCAACAACAACCACAAGACAACTTAGATTAAGGCCATCAGTCTAACTCTGTACTACAACAAACAAACATGGCTAAACCAATACACTTTTCGAAATCCGTTAGCTGAAATCAGTTAGCTGGCTGTTGGATTTGGGTGAGCGTACTGCTCCATGAACCCGGCGACCACTCGCATCAGTGGTGAGGCGATATCTCAAGCGGTCCCGGGCTTACCCTTCACCAACCCCCATTGACCAGCGTGGTGAAGTATGGTCGAACAAATTTCGCCATGGGCATAGCGCGGGGAAGCCGTCATCCAGTAGAGGATTGACAAAGGACTCTAAATTATTATTATTAAACACGTAGGCATTCGTGACCAAAATTATCCATAATATAGGTGTTTTGGGTTAGATAAAATGAGCTTAAAAAAATGTTAATTCGATGAACTAGTAACGAATTGGCACGTTTTGTCTACGTGACAAATCTTTACCAATTGGCTGTGACGGGTGGTGGCGAGTTTAACGACGCATTTCTAATTTACTAAACTTAACCCAACAAAAACCGCATGGATTATCATTGTTATATTTTAGACTCTACGTGGAATTCATTCATGTGACCCTCACGGCCACAATTCACCACTGTTCAACAACAGCAAGTGATTGTTGGGTGATATTTTGGCCCTGAATCGCAAGGGGAGGGTGGTGGGTGGCAGTGGAGACGGTGGGCCCCACATCCCTCTAGTCGCTCACCACAGAACAACAACAGCAGCAGCAGCAGCGCAGTTGCCGTGGTCGCACTTGAGAAGTATCGCGGCAATCGCCAAATAAATATAAAGACTTTAAATAAACACACAGCTGCCAGTTTAAAGCCTCGGTATATTGACCGTGTCTTGCATGCATGTAGCGCTACTCGGTGTGCGTGCGTGTGTGTGTGTGTGCGCGTGCGTGCTTGCTTGCGTTTTTCACCTGAGAAAGCTCCCGTGCGTGCGTCTTATACTGGAGGAATCCCGATGAGCTCTTTTGTTCACAGATGTTCAGTCGGGGCGGGTCAGAACATTATAACAACAAACAATACAAACAAAAACACGATGGGAGTGCACAGTACAGGAAAGGCAACAAATCACCCAAAGACATACTAATGAAACTAAACCATCACCATCCCACCAGGCAAAGCCCCCTGAGGCATCGTACAGCCCTTGCTCAATTCACTGCTGGATTAAAGCCTCTCGGCGCCGCTCGTGGCCGTAGTTTGACCATGCTCGACACTCGTCGCCGGGAGTCGGTGAACGACGGAGCCCGGTGGTGGCAAGCGGCACCGCTTCAGATTGCCGCGCGCCCACCGATCAGCGATCAGCAGCCGTGGCCGCTTGCCGCACTCGAGGCAAAGACGGTCACCGCGTCGCGCGCTTTCAGACGCGCCTCTGCGGCCGTCTGGAATGCTCTTCCTTCCGATATTAGGAAGCCGCTGGGGAGGTGTGCGCTTTTAAAGCTCGATCGAAAACAGATTTCTTTCGAACTGCTCTTTGTGTGTGTTTAGTTTGTTGTCCTTCCCCCGCACCTCCAATTAGTACGGTTGGCTACGTATGACGCGAAAGAAGTTGAACATACATCCTTACATTGCCGGGTTCACAGCTTGGTGCACGGACCACTGTGCTTCCACTGCAACCTTATGTACATACATACATATGCGAGCACGCGTGTGTGTGTGTGAGATTCATTTCAATTTGGAGCTCATCCACATCGTGGTCAACTCTTGCAAACGATGCCAAGGCTCCTGGACATCCACTTTGCAGGGGGGTATTAAGTGCTTTGGTAACAACATAAATTACGAGGCATGGACAAGCTTGCATACTGGGCCCGTGGGGAGCTTACCAACGGCTAGGCTGTTATAAAAGGTAAAAAAAACATCACGAGGTAATAGTTTGGTTCTACGATTGCTTGCTGCACTGGAGGAAGCTCTAGCCAGGCCCATCTCGGTGGTATCTTCCCCTACTCTTCCACACTGGTCAGACATCCGGGGAGATGGAGGAGAGTACCCACACTTTGCCCCACCGCACTTGACCCGCCAATCGACTAACCGCGCCGCCGCCGCCATTATACCGCCGAGTGGTCAGAGGCGTATCGGATTCGACAAACCTGCCCGTCGCTTCAGCTGCCTCGCCGCGAGATTGAACCAACGGCATCTGGATTGCAAGCGCAGCGTGATGGCCATTCCATCGCGGCAGCACATCCCCCGGGCTGTTATAAACGAAGCGTTAATTCATGACCACAAGGCTTCACAGCTACTTACTTGTATATTAACGGTTCTGTAGGAAGAGGAGGCCAACTTGTTCGGGTCAGAGCACTGGGCCAGCATCAAGAACCTTGAGTTTGAATCCGGGGGCTTCAGCCGCCAGTGATAAAAGCAAATTCTCTCCGAGGAGAAGATTTGTTGATGTCAGACCAGTCCTCAGTGGCTGGCCAAAGAAGCCACCGCATTAAATCTGGTTTCCCCTCACTTCATCTTATTCCAGCTCTCGAGGCTTCAAAATGTCTGTTTGATTGACATGCCATTAGCAATCTCTTATAGGGCATTAAACTAGCTGTCCCGAGCGCGGTTAAAACGCCGCTCGAAGCGACTTTAAGTAGTCGTTGCGTGACTTCACCTTGCCGGGCCGTTTTCCCCACATACCGTTTATCTAGAGTTCCCCCGTGTTCATGTGTTAATCTCAAGACATAATTGGAATATGAAAAATAAATATAAACTTGCTAAATACATATATTCCCACGCATATATCGGTTCCCCTTGCTACCAAAGGGCAGCGATGCATTCTTTCTTTTACACCACACCCAGAGAGCAAGGGGAATAAATTGATCTTGGATCAGGCGAAAGTGGGTTTGTTGACATCTACCAGTAAGCAGGCGACGTGGCCTTTGATGCTTAGCTAGCGGCAAGGCTCGGACCACTTAAGATGGGGGTGGGGGTTTGGCAACTTGGGAATGTTGGACCAAGGGCATTAGAGATTCCACAAACGTTCACGAAACTTTTCGTGCCCCGAAAAAATCCTGGCTGTGTTTCCAACCTTTTCACTGAATTAGGGTAGACACTGTGCATTGCCAGACTCTATTGGGAGTTCAGAACCAGTGGTGGGAATTAAACTTTCCTACGGTTTGGGACCGCACCGAGGGATGATTTGTGTGCTCGATGCAAAGCGTTTGGGCTGCCGAGTTCGCTGTTCGGATGTTTTGCAGAGGCAGATTTGTTGAAAATTCCTTCTAAACTTGGAGACGGATGCAATTTTATTTTTAGCGATTCTATCCCGGCTGAAACGACCGTGAGAGAGCGGTGCTCATCTCGCTGCTGGGAAATTTCACACGGCTGTGCCAGTTGCGGAAATTCCACATTGTATGATGGTGGAAGTCTTATCTGTAGAATGACTACGATTGAGTTCCCGTGAAGTGATGTTACGTTTCTGCCGTTAAAGCCTCGTAGTGATTCTTTTGGCCGGTGTCGGGATTTAGTTTCCCAAGCCACGTGCCGGGGCGCCACGCTGACGAGATGTTAACTACCTCGCCTGGTATACAGGAGGTCATGGGTTCGATCCTGACCTGAACGCGTGGCTATTTTGAGTTTGCATGTTCTCCCCGTGGTCACGTGGATTTTTCTTAAGGTCCTCTGATTTTTCCCTCCGCATTTAGATTCAACATCACTCGTTTAGAGTATTTGGCTGCTATTAATTTTCACACGATAAGCCACATCGTTGAAGCTCGGTGAGCCTTACCTGGTAAAATAAATCTAGCTTTCGTCTAGTTCCCTGTGACGCAGCACAAGATGGTTGGGTTTGATTGAGTCTCGCTTTAACGAGGCTCCAGATATGGAGGATATTTGCTTCACGAACTGTATATTACTTTTCAGGGAGGATTTTTTTTTATTTGCATTGAAGATTAAAGCTTTGACAAATGGCTCGTCTGATCGTTTCACAAAGTCTTACGATCAAAAGAAATGTTACGTGTATTATGTATGACGGGATTTGGGGTTTTATATGTATCGTTGTAATTCTGCTGCTAAAAGGTTCGCATTGATGCAAAGCCTAGTTTTATTTTTGTTCAGAGTTTCCACATTGTTTGAAAGGCTCACTCTTAATAAAGTTTTGTTCGTATATATTTTGTTTTATTCGCCCCTATTTATTGCCTAAAATTATTAGAACTGTTTGGTGCTAAGCCCAGTGGTAGAGGCCCCTAAATATTCCCCTCCCAGAGGCCACTCGTGGAGAATGACATTTTCCGGTCGTATTTTCTTTTCTTCATTTGCCGCGGAAAATATTGCTCCTCATTGTAAAGCATAGGCAATAAACAAGCAGGAAGCGAGCATTCTACAGCATCAATTCCCACGGTGCTCTCTGACCCGTCCGCCTCTGGGTTTTTCTGTGATATTAATATTTTTTTGATTGCCGTCGGTCGTCCGCGTGGCTACGATTCGTGACGAACAGCTACCCGTTGTAGTTCCACTTTGATGTCAGCTGCCGGATAAAAGCTGTCAATACATCTGTGTGTGCGTGTGACTTTGCGCGCGTGCACACACACACACACACGTCACGTTTATGCGAAGTCGTGTGTCGAAGGCCTTCGACGCTTCACGTGGCCTCAAAGTGCACCTGGCCTGGCGCACGCGCCGCGGTGACGTCACCGTCAGTTAGCGGCGAATGGCGGGGTGTTGTTGTTGCATCGTGTGGATTTGTCGTGGCCTATCGGGCAGCCCAACCGTATGCTGCGGAACGCGTGTGAGCAAAGCCGCCGCGCTTGGCGTGCGGGAGACGATTTTACACGGGGATGCCGCTTTGGTAGTGGGGGCACAGATAACGGAATTCAGCACGGCGCTTGCACTTTCCACGCGAGTAAAATTTGAAGAAGAAAAAACGCGGCACGTTCGTCAAAAAACACTGCGGCCTTGAATCTAAATATGCGCACAACGGGATCACGTTTTGGGCAATGAGCCCCTCTTAATGATACACAAGTGGTTCGTGTGCTGTAGGTCGACTCAGCCTTAAATGGTTACCTGGTGCCATGTGTAAGAGTCGGCGCTTGCAAGACTTTGATCGTGTGCGTATCAGTGGCCATACCCCACCCCGTTACGTGCAATGCTGGCTTTAGCAGGTGCTCACTGAACAGCATTTCCCCCCCGACAGTCGATGAGGATACTTGCTAGCAAGGTGCACCTAGCCCGGCACCGATACGCACAATGGGAAATTGCTGGCATTGTGGTTTTCATGTAGCGGTAGGATGGTGTGACGGCTAGCGCACAAGTCGTACGATCCCAGCAAGACGCATTTGATTTCTGCCCACGCGCAAACAACAACATTGGAAATTCGTACAGGCAACCTTGCATCGAGGGGGGGGGGGGGGGGGCTCCCCTTGGGGGTGTCGGCGTGAAATGAATTCCTGCTGCTGCGTTGTGCCCGTGGCCATCGTCAGCAACCCGGAGACGGACGTGGACGTGTGCGAACACGCCGCCGGCCATTCCCATCTCCCTTGCGTGAGCCGCGCAAGGGCCTTTTCCAGGCGCTCTCCGCGTAATCGTACCACGGTGGCTAGGAGATGTTAACTCCCTCGCCTGGTATACAGGAGGTCGTGGGGTTTGATCCCGACAGTGACGCTTGCTGCTGTATTTGGAGTGTGCTTGTCTCTCTCT
Source organism: Lampetra fluviatilis (assembly GCF_964198595.1). Lineage (NCBI taxonomy): Eukaryota > Metazoa > Chordata > Hyperoartia > Petromyzontiformes > Petromyzontidae > Lampetra > Lampetra fluviatilis. The sequence goes on from NC_136307.1 coordinate 2,402,688, forward strand.
CTCGCTGCCCGTGTTTGTGTGAATTTTTCTCCGGGTCCTCCGGGTTTTTCCCTCCGCATTAAGAATCGACGTACGTTCAGAGTATTTGGCTGCTATACATTTCCACATGATAAGCCACTTCGTTGAGCTGTCCTTTGTGGGCAGGTCGCTTCTGAAAAAAAGCTATATAGCTCAGTGGGCTTTACCTGGTAAAATTAAAATTGTTTAGTTTAGTCTGAGGAGCCAAGAGAAGTACGTCACAATCAGAATCTTTAATTTGACTGCAGGAGAAATCCGATGCGCAACGAAGCTCTTGTTCACAGATGGCCAGTAGTTGTCCAATTGTCCTTGGACGGGATACGCTGACGCAAGGGGCCGTGATGTATGAGCCACATTGGCATTGGAATGGCAGCTCTAGAGAGACTGAGTGAGGTCCTTTCTGGTAGCCTGGGACCACGGGGAAAGGCGACGACTGCACGCAGAGGTCTTCATCCGGCAGTGAATAAACGATGATTATAATTATAAAATGTCGGCTGTCAGAGCTCATACGTAATTTTGATGCTTGTTTATTGGCTTGGGTTGGGTCATGTGCTGCCAGTTGTGTCAAAGTTGTTTTCATTAATCCTCCACCATCATACAAACGTGACGAATTTCCATATAAAACGTGCCAAAACAAATATGGATGGATGAATGATTATGATGCCATTGGTGACGATCGTGTTTGTGCGTGTGTGTGTGTGCGCACGCATATTTACATGGTGCATCTGCCAGCCATCTCGGTCAGTCAACGTGACGTCCTACCAGCGAGCCTTCGACACTACACGTGGTCTCAAAGTGCACCTAGCGTGGCACAGGCACCGTGGTGACGTCGCCGCCACTTAGTTGTGAACGGAGGTTGTTATATGTACATGTAGCCGATGATGTTGATCGACTACCGATTCACTTGAGTGCTGAGCTATGTGTGCGTGTGAATGCCTGTATGCGTGGCATACCACCCGGCACTACTTCCACCACTGTGCGGCAGTTGCGCAAGTATGTATGTTGAACTTCTTTCGCACCGCCAACCGTGCTAATCGGAGGTGCGGAGAGTGAGAACGCAGTGCGCTTCGGTAGGCCGCGTGCGTTCCGTTCGTACCGCCGTGAAGACTGACGCCCTTTTCTGCCGCCCTGTTCTTGGCAGTGGACGGATGCATCCACAGGTCGGCGGGGTCCCTGCTGAAGGAAGAGTGTCGCTCCCTCGGAGGATGCAGCACCGGCAAGGCCAAAATCACCTGCGGATACCGCTTGCCTTCCAAGTGTGAGTTGCGCTGCACTCGCCACTGGACCGCTCTGCTCTTATGCTTACTCGCTCATCCAAGCACTCGCTCACCTACTCATTCACTCACGCACCCACTCGCCTACTTATTCACTCACGCACCCACTCGCCTACTTATTCACTCACGCACCTACTCACCTACTTATTCACTCACGCACCCACTCGCCTACTTATTCACTCACGCACCCACTCGCCTACTTATTCACTCACGCACCCACTCACCTACTTGTTCACTCATGCACCCACTCACCTACTTATTCACTCACGCACCCACTCACCTACTTATTCACTCACTCACGCATCCACTCGCCTACTTATTCACTCACTCACGCACCCACTCGCCTACTTATTCACTCACGCACCCACTGGCCTACTTATTCACTTACGCACCCACTCGCCTACTTATTCACTCACGCACCCACTCGCCTACTTATTCACTCAGACACCCACTCGCCTTTTATTCACTCAGACACCCACTCACCTACTTGTTCACTCACGCACCCACTCGCCTACTCATTCACTCACGCACCCACTCGCCTACTTATTCACTTACACACCCACTCACCTACTTATTCACTCACGCACCCACTCGCACTGCTGCACTTGTGAATTCCCTGTCCAATCATCACCGTCTCTTTTCCCAAGCTCTCATCATAACCTTGCTCAATTCTCGAAACGTAATACTCTTATTTGTTACAACTTTGATAGTGATGTTTGTTGCTGGCATCTTGAGGTTTTCGGGGCCTTTAGTCCTGTGCTGAGCAATTTTGTGTAAAAAATAAATAAAAGTATTCTCCCATGCTGGCCCAGATGGAGTGCCGTGGTGGCAAGATGTTAACTACCTCACCTTGTTGAGATGATGAATTCTTCCAAACCCCCAAATTCTGCTTTTTCGTGAATTAAAATTCCCGGTCCCTCGTACGTTATCTTGACGGGGTAATCGTGGTTATTTTCAAGCCACTCCGCCAATCTTATGGAATGAAGTTATTGCTGCGCGTTATTGATTCTGGGAACACGCCTGTGTTGCGAGGGTATAAATATATGTACACATTAGCTCTGCCTTCTTGATGCTAACCTAATGCATCTCGTGTCATTGTACATCTCCCCAGGTGAGCGCTGCGATTTTTTTACGTTATTAAATGGAATCTATTACATCAATGCAGAGTTAATGATAACTACATTTATCTGACAAGCGCATCCACGTGTGGTCTCTTGGAAATCGCCTGGTTGACATCATCCCCTGCGGAGTCGTGATTACATCAGTGTCATCTCCAGCTGACTCCAAATGCTTTTGGGACACAAGCCGAGCTTGTAATGGAGCTGGCTCCTCACTAAACAATGTGAAAATAAATTTAAACCGAGCAAAATACCAAGTGCTGCTACTTTGCCACTACTCGGTGGCGAGGAGATGTTAACCGCCTCGCCTGGTATATAGCAGGTCGTGGGTTCGATCCTGACCCTTGCCGCCTGTATTTTGAGTTTGCATGTCCACTCTTCCTGTGGTCGTGTGGTATTTTTCTCCGGGTCCTCTGGCTTTTCCCTCCACATTCAGAAACATACGTCTACATTTCCACATTATAAACCACTTCGTTGATGGCCATGTCGCTTCTGAAAAAGAGCGATATAGTTGAGTGGGCCTTACTTGGTAAAATAAAAATGTTTAGGTGGCTCGCAAAGCAGCGATGCGTGCCACTCACACTTGAACCCCACTGCGAGTGATACGCGCTTTACATGTATCACAGTAGACGTCACCTTTCTGCTGGCTGGACAGAGAGAGAAGGCCAGAAGAATAAACTTTACAAGGCTTACACACCTTATGCAATGATTGTACGCTTGATCTATTTTACATCTTAATTTTTCTGTGATTTGCTTTTCTGTCCTATACTTTGCAGTCCGATCGTGTTTTTTGCATTGTTTGTTGTTGTAACTTCCTGACCCGCTCCCCGATCCAGACATATGTGAAAAAGAGCTTCCATAGGCTCATCGCATTTCTCCGGGAGAAATAAATATTCTGATTCTGTATTTCTTTAAATGGCGAGGAGCTGCGCACGCACATCGCACACTGCGCTGTGAGCCCAGCGACCCGAGTTGGATTCCCGGCCAGCTTCAGTGGCGAGCGATATCGAAATCGTCCCCGCTGTGTCGCCAATGCGCATCGCCCTTGGTGGCGAGTTGTAGTCAAGACATCCCCCGGGGAGCCCTTCATCCAGCAGTGGAATGACGGGGGGGGGGGCGGCTATACACAATGGAGTTTTTTTTTGGGTTAGATCACGTAAATATACGTGTCTTTTTTCGCGATTTGACCACAAAAAAAACCTCTAATGGATAATATTTGTCGTGAACAAGTTCAAGTTCATTTATTAGGTATAGCCCTGTGAGCCATTCGGCTCTTGAATCGGGTGCAACCGCAACAAACAAAAAACAAAAACATGAACAAGAAAACATATTTAAGTGACGTGTTAAACTTAGGGGGCTATACGTTGGCGATTATTTGTATTTTGACTTGTTCACTGAGAGGTCAACGCACCTTGGAGTGTCTCCTTATTTATGGATTACTGCCCAGTAAAAGCTGTGGTTAGAATTACTAAAGTATTCCGCCTCCAATAAAGTGAAAGTTAAGATCATGTTATATAGGATTGTAACAGATTGCATGTTATTTGCAGATGCTATGAACTCCTCCACACATCCCTCACAAAATGTCATTGTTTGGCAGTCGTGTAACTCGCACACGTGGAGTGTCGCTCCATTCATAGCGCGGGCTACTCGCACCTGTTCCAAGATGCCCTGGTCAGATTGGTGGAAGAATAGGCCAAATACGCTGTCGTGGGGTTCTCCTGGGCCTCCGTCTGGTGCAGGCCCTTCCGCCAGCAGTAGCGGCATGAGCGAGTGATTGCAGAGCTGCGCCTTTATCTTGTGGTCATACAAACGCATGCCCCATGTGCAGGGTTGTGCTGCCCGCATTCACGATTGAACTGCGTTAAATGTATTTTCCAACAGAATGACCATCATAACGTTGTAAGGAGGATAACCTCTTAAGACTTTGTCCAATTTAAATATCTTTGTTTTTGGAACGCACGAAAGTTAACCAACTTCAAGGATTTCAAGCAAAGTCCTTTACATCACCCCCAATGTCACAATCCGAAATAATTAATTGTTGTAACATTTATTTTCTCACGTGTCGGTTTACATTGTAGCTCGTGTGTGCAGGCGTCTTGTCAGAAGGGCTACATATCCATGCACACGTCTCGGTACTGTATTCGCTGTGACCTATGAAATCTATACTCTTAGTTTTTTCGGTAAAGTCACGTAGGTAAAAAATGAAATTAAAATTAATAAAAATAAAATAATAAAATCACGACGTTTCGGAGGCCTCACTTGATACAGCAAATCTAGCTGTGACGGTCCCACCTGATGACGGAGACTTGTGTTGCCTCCGAAACGTCGTGATTTTATTATTTTATTTTTATTAATTTTTCATTTTTTTTACCTACGCGACTTTACCGAAAAAACTAAGAGTATGAATCCTTGCAGTCACGAAAGCTTCAAATCTAGAACCTATGGAATCTGCTCGCTTACCCCGCACTGCATAGCAGTTCTGATATCCTGTGGAATATTAATGAACGCTGTTGTTCATTATCAATGAGCAGTTGGCCAAAACATGTTACTCTTTCTTCCCTGCCTAGCCAGAAATAAATTTCTCCTGTTATCTCTTTCATTTCATGTCATCCCTGAAGCAGCAGTGATTTCATGTATTCCTATTACAGGTGCATCAAACAAAAATGACTGTGTGCGCGTGTGCGTGTTTGTAAGTGTACACGTGTACATCCAGCCAGTTGGCACAGCGGTGGAGTGAGCGGCGTGGTATCGCAAGGTTGCAAGTTCAAATCCAGGTTCATCATCCCCCCCCCTCCCTTGTGGGTATACTTTCCCCTGCCATAGTAATGAGCAGAAAATCACCTGGACTTTGAGTGCTGCAGTTAAAGCAATTTATTTGTAAGCGGTTGATTGCAAGTCCAAATCCCGGTTGGGGGGTAGACTCATTGCATAATTTCTTTGGCTCGGCAAAAACAAGTACCGCTTTCTGGGGATGCATCCGTGCTTGTCCTCTTTATATATATTGGGCCCTCCACAGGAACGTGGAATTTCCACCATTGGATCACAGCTGCTGACAGATGACTAACCATCCTGTGGCATGCTTGAAACAAGGGGGGGGTGACACTTTGACTTGGCTTGACAAGCACATAATTGACTCCATATACCCTCGCATACCTGTATATGTATGCTCATTTCCCATCATTATTCGCACGTAAAGTAATGTAGGAATAATTATCTACTCTCTGTTTTTGGGCCACATGGAAGTTTGTCTTCTAAGGATCCCGTCCAAGCTTGGCACCAGAAGCTTTTATCCGGCGAGCAGCCTTGTGGCGCAGGAAGGCGCAATCTGATAAGTCGGCTGTTTGTGGTTAATGCTGAGAATCCAAGCTGCGGTGCGGGACGCTGCGGCTGCTCATGCGAACGTTGTTGTGGGCGGGGTTTTTCTTTACTGCCAAAGCAGCAGCAGCAGCGCATGACCTGAACACCCACGAACTTGCCAAAGTTGTCACTTTCCCATGGCTGAAAGTAAATAAAAAAAAGTATTCAAAGGCTTTGAAAAAATAAACAGGTTTTTTATTTGGGTGGTTAAATAGTAAACTAATCATACACTTGTCGTGAATTTATACAGAGTGGCTGTAAACGGTGACATCGTTGGAATATTTTTGTTAAGGCCGGCTGGCTGGCTGGCTGGCCGGATGCTGGGCGAGCGTTTGTGGGAAGTGCTCCAGAAATGGAATATCGCACGCCGCGATGGAAGTCGCAGTCATTTTCAGTGCATTCCTAATAAGGTAACGTCACGCGCGGTAAAACTAAACAAAAAAACGCCCAACATCTGAAGTCTGAGACCTGGTAACCAACCCTTCTCTCTCGGCCCTGGCAAACGTGTCTCTTAATATCGCCGTGTTTGCAACAAGTGTATGGTAGAAATTACATCCCCCACCGTGAAGAAGAATGTTAAAGATTTACTGCGCATTTATTTTTGCAGAATTCGTTCAATTGTGCCTCTTCTGTAAGACTAACTACGCGGGTATCACTCAACAGGGAATTACAGCGGCCGTCGTTTATGGGCGGATGTACACTAATAAATAGTGCATGCTCCTCTTATGCACGTGTCAGTGGGAGGTCACAGGTCAATGTGGTGTAGAGTGTTACCGTTCTGCGCTATGAAACCGTCAACCCAAGTCTGATTCGCGCTCACGGCCAACACCGGTGACGACTATTGGAACCGGTCCTGGGCCTCCCCGAGGTCGACTCCGCCTCAAATGAGTACCTGGTGCGGTGTGTAAAAACATCGCCGCTGGGAAGACAAAGGCGGCCCGGCATGGTGCTGGCCACCCACTCCCTCGTGTGCCATGCCAGCCTTCATAGGTGCTCGCTAACAGCACTTGGTCCTCCAGTCAGGGGGAATCTTTGTCTAGAAAAGGCCATCTCACAGCACTCAACGCTTCCAGGCCAACCACAGTTCGGTAGGTTGCCAAACGCACTTGAAGCCTGGCTCTCCCCTGCGCTGAATCCACCTACAATGAACACTGAGCGCTTTGCACGCGAGCACTAGCGAGGGGGGGAAAGACTGCCCCCAGCATTCACTTGCTTGCTTTGTGGCACTGGCTGGTTGGCTGGTTTGACTTGCTGACTGCAAAGGGCTAATTCTGTATCGGGTCACCGAGCCAGGAGAGTTGAGATCCCGAGTTCGAATCTTGGGCAACCACCCGTGGTGTTCTCAATTGAGTTTTATGACCTTATTATGGGCACTTAATGGCCGGACAAAAGGGCCATCGTGTTAAATTTTGTTCCGGCTTAACGACGTCGTATATTCAGTTCTTCGGGCCAATTTCTTTCGCGTGGTTAAATTGGTTAGATGGCCACGCGACAAATGCTTCTGTCGCAGGGCGGTTTTGAGACGGTGCGCTCGATGCCTTGGTGGGTTCAAGAGGTAGTTCAAGGGCTCTCAGAAGTAGTGCTACGTTGTCCCCTTCCACAGGCCATTCTCCAGCATGTGTGCGAGAGATCACAATCGAAGATGATTTGCCTCCTGGCTTGCACCGATGAGCACGGATCGGAATACGCTTGGGACACAAATGAATGCGCGCATTGTTGAGCAAGTGTTCCCTGCCAACATTTTCCCCAGCATTCTCCGCTGGGCGGGGAGGGGGTGGGGAGGTGGAAAAACAAGACAGATTTTCGCGAGTACATGGATTCTATATTTGTAACATTTCACATACTTTCTGGGCAATAAAGCCTGATATGACAATGTTGCTCACGGTGCATGAAGCCGGGGTCCCGCTGGGTAATGTAGTGTAACGCTCAGCTTGCTCAGCCCACATCCCCGGTCTCGACCTGACCAAAAATAACACGCGCGATAGGGGACCCTTATGGGACGGTGCTTCTATTAATCTGCTGCCTACAGCAGCGACACGGCACGTTTGCCAAAGTCCGCAAAGGCCTGCGTGCTCAGAGCGAGCACGTACGTTAATCTTCTTTCGCGCCGTACGTAGCCAAGCGTGCTAATCGGAGGTGCGGGGGAAGGACAACAAACTAAACACAAAAAGGAGCTCTGAAGAAATTCGTCTTCAATATAGATGATTTAAAAGTGCATATTGGCGTCCTAATATAGGAAGAAGAAAGAGTGTTTCAGACGGCCGCAGAAGCGCATAAAGTGTTCCGTTCCAGGAAGTAACATTTCTCTATTCACGTGTGCAGTGGTGTTGTGTTCTTTACTGAAAAGTAACGCAAAGGCCTGGTGTTTTTGTTACACAATCCGATAGGGAACATATTTGATCATCCGTCATGAAGGGAGGTCACATAGATGCCACGGATGTTGTTTAGTTATGCGAAGCTTGCATCTTTACGCTACAAGCAGGAAGCAAAAAACCCACGATGAGGATTTTTTTTAAATGTCACGGCAGCTGTGCTTTTTTAATTTGGTTGTCAGCGTATTTGTAAAATCACCACTTTTTGCGACAAACATAGCGAAGTACACACCTCGCGTGGCATTGCCGCAGACCTTTGTAAATTAACTTTCTATTCAAACACAAAAGCACCCGGCAATATACATAGATCAACATGATAGCAAAGGGGCTGAATATTCTTCCCCACCGCCATCATAAAAAAAACTTGTCTTATCACTGAAAATGAGTCGGGCTAACATTGTGGAGTGAATTCACGAATTGGGTATTATTTTTAGTGGTTCGACGGCAATCCGTAATACCTGCAAATGAAAATGATTCACACCGTTTTTCTAAAGTTCACAGTTTATTTTTGCAAGTCCCAAAGTTGGAGAATGTCGTCTCTTCTAACATCGTAGGTACAATAATTTTGCCTTCTCGTCTATGTGACATTGGCGATTGCGATGATTTTGGTGAATGATTTTCCTGTGGCACTTATCCCACACCTGGCATTGCGGTCCGTGAAATTTTCCTTGGCTGATCGCGTTCCTTTTTTTTTTTGCAGTTTACCATACGAGCCTCTTCTCTTTACATTCCTGCTCTTAAAAGTCTTTTCGATTTCCCCTGCACAGACGGGGGTCAACGTCAGCGGGGTCAATTTGAGTCTATTCATCTATTCATGGCTCGTAACCTTTTACTGTTTGTCTTACGTTGCGCACGCACCGTATCTGTAGCACGAACGATTTGTGCAAAATTAAATCGCAATAGCCGGTAATGAGAGCACCACATGCTGAAAGCTAAAACCTACACTCCCCCACCCCCCCCCCCCGCTTTAAAAGAGAGAAATTGTGCAATGTTATTCGACTTTAAACCAGAGCCTTCAATAATCCAATGAACTGTTTGTGTTGTAACTGAAGACGGCCTCAATGTGCTTGGCTTGGAAAAACACCGAGTCAATCCATCAGTTTAACTCCCAGAGCCACACTCGATGTGGGCACTCAGAAAAACGTGGCCTGGCCTGTGACGAAAATTGAAATGCACACTAATTTTCCTGCCCGTTCCTCCGTTAAAACACCCCTCCCTCCCCCCGCCTCCTCCCCCCGCCTCCTCCCCCCTTACCTTCCTAGCCACTGCCTACGTGTCAGAGGCACATAAATTAGAAAACGTATTAAAGGAATGGATAAAGTGCAGGCGTAATTGACTGCACGCGTTTAAATAATTGGTCGCCCGTGGCGGCAGCGGCGGTTGTTGCCGTCGCTCTGTGCGGCGTTGGGCACCTTGCTGCCGTAGGAATTTGCCGTTTCCTGCACCGACCCCGAGCCGTACGGTGTCGCCGAGTCGACCGTGCATTCACTAGAGGCGTCCGTCGGTGGCGATGACCAACTCGGCCTCGAGCTCGTTTCAGAGATTTGCAGTTGCGCAATGAGAATTCCGATTTGGATTTGCGTTGCGGCTCGGTGCAACCGCAGCTCAAGGGGCGTCGGCAGGAAGGCAGGCTTGATGTTGACGCGATGCAGAACGGAGCCTCTATTTAACCAGGTGAGAATGAAAATGAACAATAACGTTTCTCGCAAACGAGACCTGGAAACCCAGTTGTACTGTGGGTGTGTGACGTACAGTACGTACACTGAAGCACGGTGTTCAGTGTCGTTGTCGGGGGCGCGCGAGAACGGAAGCTTCCAGCGTTGAGTGGCTCCGATCCGACCGCCAGAGTTGGACGGAATGCGACGAGGGTGACGTTAAAGATGGCATGGAATCCCTCGCGAGAACAAGACGGTCATCACTAGGAAACGTGCTCGATTGAGAAACCTAGGTCGATAAGGAGTTTATGACGGTCGGATGGGCCTGAAAACTCCATAATGTCTCGGAAGAGTTGCGTTTCACACGGTGCACATTTTTTCTTCTTTTTGAAAAAACACCATTCTGCCATTATGTATGTTGAACTTCTTTGACAGCATGCGTAGCCAACCGTGCTGATCGGAGGTGTGGGGGAAGGACAACAAACTAGACACAAATAGCAGTTTTAAAGAAATGTTTTTTCAATCTAGATGATTTAAAAGGGCATAGGTCCAGTGGCTTCCTAATATCGGAAGGAAGAGCATTCCAGACGGCCGCAGAAGCGTGTCTGAAAGCGCCACGCGATGGGTTTACTGTCTTTGTTCGATGGCCAGCCAAAAGCCGCTGCTGCGAGGATGACCGGAGTTTGCGTGATGGATTGTGTTTCTTAATTTTTTTGTTGTTGTCGATATTCATAGAAAAATGTGAATCGGCTGGCACGTCGAATAAGGTACTTCAGTCCCTTGTTCGGGCACTTTGCGGTTTGAGCAACGGCTGACACGGTCGCTGTGCCGTCAATTGCGGTCCATGCGGGAGGTAACAATGGGGGGGTGATTCATGGCAACGCGTAATTCGTTTTGGGACGTCATTTGTTATGTGTAAACGGTCTCTTCATTTCAAGTCTATTTTCAATTGATTTTAAACAATATAGTCCTGTTATGCATGATGTTGGCCACGTATTCATCTGTGTACTTTCTCTCTCCATTATTTTAACTCTACTACATTGTTTTGGGGTTTTTATTTTTCCAATCTGTTTGCAACTATTTTTGATTGCGCGATATATTTGGCCTTGGGTATTTCAGCATATTGAGTTTTTTTTTTATCCACAAATTATTCATTTTCCCCAGAATCCCTCGTATTCCCCTCTACCCTTAACCCTGACCCTAGCCAAAGAGGTCAAGGCAAAGGTGCAGCACTGCAACTTATTACTCACGCCACTGCCGGCAGAAGGGCCCGTTGCACTCGTGGGAGCTCCGGAAGTACCCTAGAGGGTATTTTTGGCCCACCCTTCCACATTGGCCAAACACCTCGGAAGAGATGGGTGTACCCACACTCTAGCCCGCCACGTGTGTTCTTGCCGATCAACTAACTGCGGCGTAACCCGTGTCCACTGCTGGGTGGACAGAGGCGGAGGAGGGATTGGTAATACATTTGCCCCATTGCATCAGCTGCCAACGCGCCCTTTGGATCGCAAGTCCAGCGTCCAGCGATGCACCACACCGGCATCCGGAGACTTGTTGCCTGCATGGCCAGTCACCTCGCTGTGTGCGGCCAGTCACCTCGTTATATACATGGCTTGCTTGGTTAGGATTCGCGAGTTCGGGGAATCCGACGGGGGGGGGGGGGCCGCGACGTGAACGCTCCGGCTCCGGGAGGTCGGAAGCAGAGCAGGCGGAAGCGGTGCCTCTCTTAACGGCGCTGGCACACGAGACCGCGGCGAAACGCACAAATGCAAGGACGTGCAGTGCACCTCGGAGTGAAGGGCCTTGCCAGGGCCACGCACCGGGCCACTCACCGGGCCAATACCTCCACGTGCCCCATACCGGAAACGGCTGCGACTTCGGTGTGCGGGATATGAGAAGAGGGATAATGCCCCGGGCCTTGTATACCTCGTGCGTCCCGTAACGTTGGTCGGCCTCGTGTCCCCTCCCCCCCCACCCGTCCGTCTCGTGCGAGCAGACGTGATCCACACGGTGGGGCCGCGCGTGTTGGACAGCGTGCCCACGCCCGAGGAGCGCAAGCAGCTGGATGGCTGCTACAGCGAGTGCCTGCACATCGTGGAGGACAAGGAGCTGCGGTCCGTGGTGAGGAGGGCAGGGGGAGGGGATTTGGTGGAAGGGAAATGCTCCAGGAGGGAGCTTCCGTCGATTGCTGTGGTACAAACCCCTCGGTGGAGGCTCATCGATGCGAGAGAGGCCACTTGAAGAGACGTCACAAGGAGACCTCTCCCGTCTCTCCTGGGTCGTTTGGCCAATGTGATGGTGAGGCCCCTCGATCGGTGTTGAGGTTAGGGAAATGTGATTTTTTTTGGGGGCACTGATGCCAATTGAACAGTTAAAAACATAGTGGCAGATAAAATCCAGATACGTGAAAACAAATTATTCCGATAAATGAAACTGAGAAAAAAAATGCATGTTTGTGTTTAGCATTGATTCAATCTTGGATACAATGGTTATGGAAATTGCTATTTTTGGAGCAACGTGGATAATAATAACACGAGAGATTTGCAACAGAGGCTGGATGGGTGCATTTGCCAACTCCCTGAATTTGGGTGTTAAGGCAGTCAGTCAGTCATTTGAGTGTGAAGGCAATCAGTCAGATGCGCGACAGCGAAACTTGCCTCGCTAATGCAAAGAAGTTACGCCCAGTGAGTGCTTATTAAATGTACTCACTTATAATAATCTAAACCCCAGGGTAATGATTATGGTGTTAGGGCAATTTAGTTATAAATTAAAATTCCCATTTTATTTTTAACTTTCATTTTCATTGAAATCCTTGAAAGGTTACTTCGTCACGGCGTGAATGTATTGTAATATTTATAATTTATGGTTTATTAAGTTCATTAACACTTTTCAGTATTCACGAGTACATTTGGCGTGCAATATAAATTTATTAGCGATCGCGGTAGAGACGTCAGATTGACTTGTACGGTCAAGTGAACTCGGGCAGGACAACGTGGCTTTGAAGAGGTATTGTGTCAGTCGTGATGACAGAGTGGCAGCCAACGGAGGGGGAAGGCACCCCAACACTGCGTCCAGCATGGAGATGGAGCGATGACATCGGCCGTTTTCCATGAGCCAGATCGGATAGATGCATAGCGCGAGACCGTGATGGACGGTGACAGCTGCGGGGAAGCCTGTTGTTGTTGATGATGATGGTGGTGGTGGTGGTCATGATGATATATTGATGTTTTGTCTTCCCATTTAGGCGTTTCCATGCATTTCTACAGGGATTTATGGTAAGCTTGCACCAATGCATCATTCCACAAGTGTAAACGGCCTACGCGTTAACATCTTGCCCCACGGCGGCGAGAAGTGAACTACCTCACTCGGTACACAGGAGGTCGTGGGTTCGAACCCAACCCTTGACGCCTGCTGCTGTATATTTTGATTTTTCACCCTGGATTTTTCTCCGGGTCCCCCGGTTTTCCCCTCCACATTTAGAATCAACAGCACACGTTTACAGTATTTGGCTGCTGTGCACTTGCACGTGATGGGCCACTTTGTTGAGCCATCATTTGTGGCCACGTCGTTTATGAAAAAGAGCTACAAAGCTCAGTGGGCCTTACCTGGTAAAATAAAAAATTAACCCGTAAAAACAAAGTTTTTCACTCTAAATCCTTTATATGCGTGGTGGCTAGAGTCCTCTCGTCCTCTGGCTTGAGATGGCTGCCACCTATGGGTCAGATGATTGTCTGCCAGCATTAAGCAATTGGTAATTAAATATTTTTAAAAAATTCCCTAAACAGTGTAAAATTTTGGAAAAAATTTTTCACGAAAATTAATTGTCACGCACAACGAGTCTGTGTGGAAAATGTCAGCTCGATTGGATCACGAGAAGTCTGTTAAAAAACGACCGAAAGATTTGCACGGTCGTAAGCAAGCACGCAAGCAAGCAAGCGAACTTAATATAAAGGATTTAAAAATAGGTTTAGTTTTTTTTTACACCAGTGTTGCAGTCACACAGAAATGATTTTGATACACCATGGACGTGCAAAGCTACTGCAGTGTTCTTCGGGATGCTTACTTTTGTCAGCTGTTATTGCGCGTCAATATTCGTTTTCTCACATGTGAAATAACATGCGATAATCCACTAAGTAAACAAAAAAGGAATAATCAAAGCGTTGTCAAGATTACGTAGACTTAAGCCGATTCCTTTTTGACTCCATCTTTCACACAATTAGATGTTTTCACGTAACGTTATATTCACAAAGTTTAAATGTGTTTTTCCCAACCCCAACTTTTAAACTTTTTTTAAAAGTTACTTGTTTTTTTTGTCCACGAACATTTTTTTCAAAGATCCGCTTTTCAATCGGGGCCAATCTGTCGGTGCTTTCCCGAGATTCAAACACTCGTTTTGTTGCATTCATACACGTTCAGATTGCGTGTCCGCTTTGTACCCCGGCAAACAGAGCAGATCCATCAAATCCACCTCGGACATTCTGGACGTCCGAAAAAGAAAACGGTGTTGCACAGCCGGTGGAAACGGCCCTTTTGTTCCCCGGGCAGAAAATATTAATCTTTCGCGTTTCATCTCCCAAGGGGACTTGAACCCTGGATCAAAGAGGCGCTGGCTCTGTACCCTGACTCAGTACATTAGCTCTCTGCGCCACCCACCACTTCTAAACACAACATGCAGAAGCGTTTGTCCTTAGCGTTTCCATCGCGCCGCAATGTTGCACATTCACCAGGATTTTCCCTGTCGGTATTATTTTTTTTTGGGCCAATATAAGTAACGAAGGAAAGATTAACTGAAATAAGCCTTTAAAGGAACCTGCCAAAGGAATGGCAAACGTGAGCACAAAACATAATAAATCAAATCCGAGGACGGCGAGCGCGTGCCCAGTTTTGTGTAGGCATCGTGCGCGGGGCTGCGGATTCACTAGAACGCACTTGAAGTGTGGTGGTGGTTTAATTGGGGAGCTGTGGCACGCAGTGGTCGGTGCGCACTGCACTACGAAACTGGTGAGCCGAGTTTCATTCCCGCTCGAGCAAGCGAGAGTGAGCACGAGCAGGAGAGAGAAAGTTCATCTGGCATGGGTGGGGGGTGGGGGGAGACGTTGGGAGTGCGCTCAGAATCTCACGACGTGCAAGCCACGTGGGCCCTCAGCCGGAGGATGCCAGCACAATTATCACATTTCCCTTTTTGCGAGAGCGACGTGCGGCTGCAACGGCGGCTGTGAACGACGCTTGTGACAAGATTAACGATCCCCTCCCCCGCCTGACCGTATCGCTGCGCAGAGTCCGACGGCCGTTGTATTTTCACAGGCCGGAGTGTTTTATGGTCTCGCAATTGAGGTTATTTTCACGCTGCCGCGTGTGTGCGCTGGCCGTGCGTCGTGCTTAAAAATTCAGGGCCCCGCTCGCGTCCCGCTTTTTTTTGCCGTGCGCGACTCTGGCCGACGAATGAACGGCGGCTCGCGTTCCAGGTCGTGCTTTCGCAAACGCTACTTGTGCGTCGCCGCAGTTGTGGTTGTACATCGAAACTAATTTCTCATTATAACAACAAAAAATCCCTCGCCCCCCCCCCCCCACACAATTGTATATCCGGATCGGATTTTCGGTGTCGTCGCGTCACGGGACAAGGCCCCCCCCCCCCCCCACCTTGTCCCGTGAACAGTCCGTAGCGACCCTTGGTGAGCAGCTACATCGTGGGACCTCCCTTGCAAGTGTCAAAAAATAAGAATAGGTTTTACCCTTGTGTTGATGTTAAAACACCAAACAGAAACCTTGTGCAAGGAATCGCGTCTCTGTGCTGTTCGCCTTTTGGCATCCTCTGGTCTAACACTGTTTGAGACTAGGCTCTAAAGAAAGCTGTCTCTGGTGTGGACCAATAGGTTCAAGAGACAATGCACATACAACCAGAGCATGCTTTTTGTTTGCATGTTCACCACAAGTGCGCATGTGGTTAATGCAGACATGATTCCTTGCAAAAGGTTTCAGTTTGGTATTTTAACATCTCAACACAACTGTTTTATTGCCAGAAAGGGTGAAACCTATTCTTTTAGACCCTTGGTGTGTTCGGGAAGGAACGGCCCACGGAAGCGAGATATCACAGATCTGCTTCTCGGTTTCCCTTCAATTGGACTCTGGTTCACGTCGTAGGACTGCGGAGTTCTGCAACTGCCACAGGCAGCGACGTTTTGTCCAGCGACAGTAAAACAAAATATTTGTTTAAATTCTCCAACCTCAAATGAATGCCAAATTAAGTGCAGAACCAAATTGAATGTGATGGGGTTTTTTTCTTTCGTATTCAGGTTTCCCTCGCTCTACGCGGCGGTAGTAGAAATAGTAGATGCATGATGAGACGGCTTGCCTGACGAGTAGTACACACAGTACACACACAAGTGCAGTGTCTTTGTATCTATCTGTGTGTATGTATCGCTGTGTATCCCTATGTATTTCTCCGTGTGTATATCTGTCTGTATCTCTGTGTATCTCTGTATGTAGCTGCCTGCTGAGTAGCACAGTGTACACAGTGTGGTGTCTTTGTATCTAGCTGTGTATGTATCTCTGTGTATCTCTATGTATTTCTCCGTGTGTATATCTGTCTATCTCTGTGTATCTCTGTATGTAGCTGCCTGCTGAGTAGCGCAGAGTACACAGTGTGATGTCTTTGTATCTATCTGTGTTTATGTATCTCTGTGTGCATATCTCTGTGTGCATCTCTGTGCAACTCTGCGTCCCCATACTGAGGAGTCGCGCTCGTCACCCTCCCCCCCCCCGTGCTTCCCCACACTCATGAGTCGATGTTTCTACAGCTTCCGGCCTCCACCGCAGCCCTCCACGCTGTTGATCGTCGGCGTGTAATTTCTGTTTGGTTTTGTCACCGTGCGTTGCTTCGATGCACGCGTACCTGCGCACGTTTGTGTTGCTGTGTTTTTTGTGTGTTGCTGAGGGATGGATGGTATGTGTGCATCCATGCACGCCTTTGGGGGGTGGGGGGATGGGGGGTTTATTCATTTTTACCTTTTTTTCCATAAATTATCTTTTGATAAACAAAACGTGTAAACATTTTTTTTTTTTTACAAATGCTAATGCTTCTCACAAAGAAAAGGAAAGTAGTTGAAAATACCTTTTTTATTATCAACCTGGGAAAATTAGTATTACAGTTTGATGGCTAGAAAATATTTGCGGGGGGATTAAGCCTTATTATATAGTCAGGCATTTTTCTGGCGACAAAATGTGTGCCTTGAGGATGACCCCTGGGTCTTAAAGATGGGAGCTGAGAAATCCCGATGGCGGGCTCCGTGAGTTGTCTGTCCAGGGGGGGAGAGGAAGCAGATTAAAGGTTTAATTGTAGCATGACAGTATCCATGCACATGTCGGCAGCATGCCCCCCACATCTGCTGCCTTACAGATACGGGTAGGCGGGTGCCTCTGAAACAACCCTGTATTTTTAACACGCGTGTGCGTGCGCGCGTGCTGGAAGGGGGTAGTGTAGCGGGGTTAGCGCGCTGCGATACGAACCTGGCGAACCGACTTTCATTCCCGCTCACGACCAATAACAGTGGCGGATATCTGAACATGTATTTGGTCTCCCCCTAGGTCAACGCAGCCTAAAATTAGTACCTAGTGCAGTGTGTAGCCATCGGCACTGGGGAGACAAAGGCAGCCAGGCGTGGTGCTGGCAACCCACCTCCCCATGTGCCGTGCCGGACTTCCTCGGTGCTCGCTTTGCAGCACTTGCCCCAACAGCCTGTTAAGGCTATACGGGGGCTCTTTGTCTTGTGTGTATATGCATCCTGCAATCTTGGTCACCAAGTTAGAGTCCTGGCTATGCGACAAAAGCAGTGGCGTATGGTATGCACATGAATCCTGTGCTTCTGTGTAGGCTCAGCCTTATATAAAAAGTACCCGGTCAATTGCGTGAACATCATTGTTGGGCTAGTGCTTGCCTCGCCCATAATCCCCCTGTGTGCCGTGCTGGCCTTAATAGACGCTCGCTAACATTGCTGTCCCAACACACCGTACCCTCTGCAGGTTTGTGCGTCGGTTTTTCAGCATTCTGCCACCGTCGGTTTTAATATATTCTTATCGCCTGTGACCATCGCCTGTGACCATCACCCTTGTCCGGTTAAACTCATCAGAGGGATCACGCGTGAGATGAATGTAGCCACCTCCCATGTTGAAGCGTTCCTGTGGTCTTTGAGCCAGGGCAGAATTCATTACTTGCTACAGGCGAACAAATATTTATGCCGGTGATACTCGCTCTCCCGGATGTGGCTAATACCGCTGGATTGTGTGATAACATACTTCTAAAATAAGGTTATCGCATGATTCACTTGTATTTGCCGATTTAAGGACGTCGGTACGAAGCAAGCGGGTTCGGTCTCGGGTTGGCACCAACGAGTAAAATATTTGTCCCGGGCCCACGGACTGTTATCGTTTACAACCGCGACACACGGCATCGTCCTCCACCTGCCCCCTAGTTCTGCGCAGTTAACGTTGCGTTGAAACAAGGACTTTTATCCCCTGCAAGCGGGGGACCAACACCAAACTCTTGGGCTTTTTCTTTTAAAATATGTATCGCTACATTGGGCTGTTGTCAGCCATGATCCGTCATGGCGCGCATGATTTTATATCGTACACGGCTCTGCCATTTAACCATAACAGTTTTATGGACATGCAAGCGCTTGAAAGAACCTCGAGTTTTCATTTTTGTTTGTGCCAGCTGTCTTAACCTTTTCCGATGACGTACGCGTACACGTACGTCATCGGAATGGGAAAGAAAGAAATATCTTTAGCGGCACGTCTTCAGGTCGGAAGACGTGTACCGAGGCTCTCGCAAGGGCATGAGGGGGAGGGCGTTGCGGCACAGTCTGGCGCCTAGAGAAGCGCGGTCGCGTCGCTACGGTTCTCCGCGGTGAACACGGCGTCTTTAAAAACAACGGCGGCGCTACTGCGCCTCCCTGAACAAAATCGGCACCGGACCGCTCGCGGCTTTCCGAGATTGGGCGGTGGACGGGGACACCCACCACCACCACCAGACACCCTTAGAACTCGCAGACGACGTCTCGCGAGCGGGCAAGGGGTTAAGAAGACCCCTGGCTGCGCATTCAGCGGTGGCTGCAGCTGAGACGTCTCTCTTGTTTTCCACGCTCGGATTGCACCTCGCGCCCACGCCGCCACCCCCCCCCCCAACTCCTGTGACGCGCGGCGCTTGCGAAAGCTATTTCGTCGAGTTTCCAGTTTGTTTCGTGCAGCGCACGGGTGGCCGGAGGGGGAGGTGTGAACTCGGTTGAGTCTCATTTGCATGGGCGACCTGGGTCGCCAGAATGACAAAGGCAATAACGTTAAAGAAACCAAAAAAACAATTTAATTTCCAACGATCATGAAAATTTTAATCGGAGGCAACGTTTAAATTATTTTTTAAAAATATATTCAAGCTAAAAGCGACCATGTCACGGGATACATTTCAAACGGTCCACTAAAATGTAATCAACATTAAAAAAACAATTCCACTAACAAAATTTGGCTTCGACAAATTATATATGTAAAAAAACAACATTCATGTGCAGGCTTGAGTTACAGAAACGTCAACATATATTAATGGTAATTATTTCACGGGTATATAAACAGGCAGGAATATGTCAAGCACACCGCACTCCGGAGCATAAGACGCAGCCAACCTGGGGTTCGGTGTCAATACGAGTACTCGACACAAATTTGGTACCGCACACACAGGGCAAAGATCCCCCGTATAGCCTTAACAGACCGTTGGGGCAAGTGCCGTTAGCGAATGGCACCTATGAAGGCCGGCACGGCACACGAGGGGGTGGGGTGGCCAGCACCACGCCTTGGTCTCCCCGGTGGCGATGTTCACACATCGCACCAGGTGCTCATTTGAGGCCGAGTCGATCTCGGGGAGGCCCTGAACCGGTTCAGGTAATCGTCACTGGTGTTGGTGGTCGTGAGCGGGAATCGAACTCGGCTCGCCGGGTTCGTAGCGCAGCGTAGCGCTGACTGCCGCACCACCGCTCTCCACAGTAACGCGCGCGCGCACACACACGACTGCACAAGACGTTAAATTCTGATTTAAAGCTTTCGTGACTGCAGGGATTCATCTTCTTGGTTCTTTCGGTAAAGTCACGTAGAAGGGAAATAATAAAATAATCAAATTAAAACATAATAAAATAATTCTCACGACGTTTCGGCCACAACGCAAGCAGCCGTCCTCAGGTGAAGAACAGGTCCTCAGGTGAAGAACAGGGCTGTCGTTGTGGCCGAAACGTCGTGAGAATTGTATTTTATGATGTTTTATTTTTATTATTTTATTATTTCCCTTCTACGTGACTTCACCGAAAGAACCAAGAAGATGCACAAGACGTTATTGTGAAGAGTCGACAGCTTACTGATTCTTCACCGATGTTATGTTGTGGGCGCTCCGTAGCCTGAGTAACTCCCAATCTCACGGAAGCCACGCACACCTGTGCAGCTCACACGGGAATTGGCGAATCGCATGTGTGAAGAGATGGGCTCACAATAACGCATACTTGTGAGGGCAATGAGATGCCTGGAAGAGGTAGTACAGCAGATAGGTTTCTCACCCATTCCACGCATGTTTTTGGGTTTTCTCCAGCCTCTTCTGTTACCCCGCACACGTAAAAAAGTATGCGTGGAAGTCGCCAAGTAAAAATAATCGCACACCTGTCCGGCACATTCATTCATTGAGGCTTACCTGGGAAAATTAAACTGTCATCATTACACTCACGAGTGCTGCAATACTTAAAAAAAATGGGATTCTAATCAGGGAATGGAACATGTTAATCGGTTTAACCGTACTCTTTGGTTCTTTCGGTAAAGTCACGTAGATAAAAAATTAATAGATCACGACGTGACTTTACCGAAAGAACCAAAGAGTGTGGATTCCTGCAGTCACGAAAGCTTCAAATCACGGTTTAACCACGATTTACATTCCGTCCGCTTTGTGATAACGACGCCGGCCGTTTGTAGTGAGAGCGGTTCTGTTTTCCATCGATGTGCACACTTTGTCATGCAGGGTAGCGGCGTTTCGCCCTGATAATGATGAAGCCGGTTTAAAATTGCTGTTTTTAATCACTTCTGTGAAACTCGCTGTGGAATTTTGCCCGGTCGCTTTCCATATATGTGATGTGCAAAGCAACCTCGTATGACCAAGGTGCTTGCTTGTACGGCTCTCTGGCAAAGCTTGCATAGAGCTGAGGGCATTTCCCATGATTCATGGCAGCCTGGCAACCTTTTAACATTTCGTGCGTTTGATTGTATTCTCCGTGGCTTGTGTGGCATTAGCTCACGTGCACTGCCAATCAACGACTTTGTTTAATCACCAACGCATTTAACATTTACCGTATTCTCCCGATTATAAGACGCCCTTCTGTTTCTCACTGTATTTTAGAAGCACAAGTTGAGGGTGTGCAGTCATTCAATCGGGCGGCTGCGTGTGTGAGACCAAAGGCGTTGTCCACACCACCACCTCGTGCGCCGTGGCCAGCCTTCATAGGTGCTGCTTGCTGAAAGCACTTGCCCCTGCAGTCCGTTTCAGGCTGTACACGGCTGATCTTTGTCTTATGAGACCAAATCTGCATGTCGTTCATTGACACCGGGTACAAGTTTGCGGCGGCGCATCTAACTATCCTGGGGATTTTATAATGTGGAGAAATTAGCTTTGTCATGAGCACATGCGGTTTGTCTAAATATCAGAATTGAAGTGCCGATTGACTCTGGGGGATGGGTGCGAGGGGAAGGATGTGTCGTGGGTTACGTGAACACAGAAGTCGGTGTCCCCCATGCACACACACACGTACGCGCACTCACACACACGTACGCGCACTCGCACACACGTCCACACACACGTCCACACAACAACCGCCATTCGCCACTAAGTGGCGGTGACGTCACCACGACGCTTGTGCCAGGCCATGTGCACCTTGAGGCCACGTGAAGTGTCGAACGCCCGCTGGCAGGAGGTCACGGGGCAGACCCAGGTGCCACGGGTCGACTGACCGAGATGACCGAGATGACTGGCTGATGCACCACCTGTGCCCCCTA
Source organism: Lampetra fluviatilis (assembly GCF_964198595.1). NCBI lineage: Eukaryota > Metazoa > Chordata > Hyperoartia > Petromyzontiformes > Petromyzontidae > Lampetra > Lampetra fluviatilis. The sequence continues at coordinate 2,424,548 of NC_136307.1, forward strand.
CTGTGCCAACTTGCTGTGCTTTAGCCACCCGGCGCTCCGCTCGTTGTTGTGAGCGTCGCTCCTCCGCCCTCCGTTGTTGTTGGAGGGCGACTGCCTCCAACTGCCCAGTAGCGTCCTTCACGAGCCTCCTCCACTGAGGCCGATCTTGACACCGCTGGTACCAGTCATCGGCAAGTCCACTCAGCTCCACGTCCTCCTGTACCACATCACTCCATCTCTTCTCTAGCCCGTGCCGCGCCCGTTTAGCCCCCTCGATCCGGCCGAACAAAAGCTGTTTAGGCATGCGGTGGCTGGGCATGCGGGCTACATGACCCAGCCAACGCAGCCTTGCCTGCCGGAGGAGCTCACTGATGGGACTTTGCCCAGATCTTTCAAGGACTTGTGAGCTCCTCACACAATCCAGCCTGGTTAAACCCAGGATGGATCGTAGGCAGGCCAGCCTAAATGTTTCCAACCGGCGAAGATGCTCCACTAGGGGGGTCCACGTTTCGCAAGCATAGAGAAGGGAGGGAATGACCGTGGCCGAGAAGACCTGAAGCTTCGTGCGGAGCGACAGACCAGGTAGCTTCCACACAGCGTTACGCAACCGATGAAAAGATATTGCCGCTCGACTGATTCGGAGTGAGACCTCTGCTGATAAACTGGAGCCGGTCATGAGCACACTGCCCAGGTATGGGAAACTCTCTACTCTCTCCACAACTGCCCCATCACCGATTGGGAGTTGTGGGGGCGGAGTGCCCGATGGTACAAAATACCCAGGCAGGTGCTTAGTTTTGGTGGGGCTGATGGTAAGGCCCCACCTCTTAGTGGCACGCTCCAGTCTCAGCAGCAGCGTCTCCAACTCCTCTTCTGAATGAGCAGCTATTACCAAATCATCGGCATACATAACGTGGTTGACCAATAGGGAGCCATCCCTTGATCGCACCCGGGCGTCGATCAGCCTCCCATTGTATCTGTACCAAATGGTAATTCCCCCGGTACAGCTATTGAAGGCTTCACGAACTACGCAGTCGAAATAGATGTTAAATAATGTGGGAGCCAGAGGACATCCCTGTCGCACCCCAAGGTGTACAGGGAAAGGCTCCGACTCCCGGCCACGTAGTTTTACCCGGGCCCGCTCACCATCATGAAGGTCCTTAATGATCGTGAGCAGAGGGTCAGGGACTCCGAAAGCACGAAGAACAACCCAGAGCCCAGTCCTACTGATGGTATCATAGGCCTTGACCAGGTCAATAAAGCAGAGATGTAGGTCTTTTTGGAATTCCCTACACCTCTGCTGTAGCAGACGGACAGAAAATATGGCATCTGTGCAGGACCGCCCTTTCCTGAAACCACATTGGGGCTCCGCAAGCCTCTCCTCAGCATGCCTAGCAAGGCGATGTTGAATAATCCTTGCCAGGACCTTACCCGGCACACTGAGGAGTGAGATGCCCCTGTAGTTGTTACAGTCGGTACGGTCCCCCTTCTTAAAGAGGGGGACCACCAGGGCATCCTTCCAGTCCTGCGGAACCCGTCCAGTGGTCCAGACTGTTGTTATGATGTCATATAGGGCAGTCTGTGCACAAACGCCACCCTCCCTCAGCATTTCGCCTGGGAGATCATCTCTGCCCGGTGCCTTCCCTGGTCTCAGACTCCGGATCGCCCTCAGTACTTCCTCAACAGCCGGTACCTCAGCCAGCCACTCACAGGGGGTGACCTCTTCCAATATTTGAGGCACCGCAGCCTCAGCAGGGTTATCCCCACTTTGTGCCATGATGTTTTCCTGGCTGAGAGATTTTCCCTCCCCCAGGACCTCACAGAAATGCTCAGCAAATCTGCAAACCTGTTCCTGGGGGTCGGAGATTGGATCACCGTTTTTTCCTCTAATGATGGTAATAGGTGTGGCGCTGCAGGTTACTTTTTTGATGGAGTTAAATAGTGATTTGTGATCGCGGGCCACTGAGGCAGACTCCATCTCCTCAGCAACCCGCGACCACCACCCATCCTTACAGCGCCTCACGGCTCTCCGAACCTCCGAGCGAAGACTGCGGTAAACCTCCTCATTCTCTGACGTGGGATGCTGTAGGCGATGAGAGTGGGCCTGTCGCTTTTTCTCAATTAACCTGAACACCTCCTCCGTCAGCCAGGGTTCCCGGAGAGGTCTGGACCGCGTACCCAAAGCAGCCATTGCAGCTGCATGAGTCACAGTCTTAAACCTCGCCCATTTACCCTCGACATCAGGTGGAGTGGGGGACGATGCCAACCCCAGCTGCAAGCGATGATGAAATTCTCGCTTGCAACTTTCATCAGCTAACTTAGACCAGGCCACTTTTGGTTGGAATGGGATCCTGGGTGTACACCCACCACCGGAGTGGAAGAATGGCACACACACACACGTCCACACACACGTACGCGCACTCACGCACGCGCAGATCACTCTACTTGCCCGCACTGTGCCAGAACATGTAGTTTGAACCGAAGCGTAATTAGTAACATTAACATAGCCCGTCAAGTCTTTATAGAGTTATTTGGTGAAATTTGGCAACTACTTTTTGAAATAAATTTTGGGTTGCGAACGTTGCTTATTTAGTCTTATGCTTTTTTAATAAGGTGTGAACTTTGCTGGGGGTTTTAAGCTCGCTTCTCTTATTTGCCGGTGTAGGCTCTATTAATGTATTCAGACATAAACAGAGACTATCATTTTTCATGCTTTGTAATGGGTGGCGGGGCGAGGAAAATCACCACAATGTCCCAGAGCGTTATTAGACATGGTGATTTGGAATCGTTTTTTTTCCTCTCCCTCTTTTTGTACTCGCAGAAGTCCTTGTGCGGGTACACCCGGTGCTTGTCGCACGCGCGTCCCCCGTTGGTTGAGTGGCTGGCCAAGCTGTCGGCGCGCCGTGTCCCCTAAACCCACGCGGCCTGAACACCGGATAGAGCCGTTGCCGGCAGCACGTTTTGAGCAGCTGTTGCAGTGTCAACCTGCTGAGCAGAACATTACCATCCACATAAGCCATGCTTTATACGCCGCTGGAAAAAGGCCTCCCCCCTCCCCGCCTCCCATCCCCCACGGTTCCTTCTCGCTCCTGCACGTCAGCTGATCTCATGACTCTTGTCGTGAAGACAGGGTCGCCCTCCCGGACGGTGCGTGTCTTCCCTGCTTCGACTGCCATGCCATCGCCGGCCTTGTCCCTCGGCCATCGTCTCAACGAGCGATGTGTCCTGCCCAAGTTCGCTTGCACTCATCGTCAGCGGTGTCTCATTGTCAGCGGTGTCTCAAGCCGGTGGTGTCTCGTCTAATTCTTTGCTTTCCCCTCCGATCCTTGTGATTTTCATGAGCTCATTGCACTTTCAAGCATGCATCTCTCTCTGCCTCTCATGGTGCAGCGTTTTGACTGTTTGATTTCATCCTCCTGCGTCCATGTGTCCGATCCCATACCTCAGAGCAGATTGTATTCGCCCCGATTGAACACTTTCCTCGTCCAGGTTCATTGGCACGCCGCTCATCGTCGAGTGTTCAGTTTTACAAACGCGCACTCTCGCCTCGTCATTTCGTCATTTTTGTCCCAGTCTACTTTGAACAGTAGCCCTCGGTTTAGATAGTATTTATTTACCTTGGTGTTTTTTTGTCATCTTATTTACGTTTTGGTTTTTATCAAACCACTCTGCTCAGGATCGCTCTTGGCCAACGTTCTCCGGGGGCATTTCTGAACAAGAGCATATTGCTCGGCGGGCCTGACCTGGTAAAATAAAAATAGCTTCATAGTTTTTAATAATTTTAATAAAGGCCGGCACGGCACGGCGGGATGTGGGTGGCCAGCACCACGCCCTCTCTTGCGGTGATGTTTACACACCGCACGAGGCACTTATTTGAGGCTGAGTTGACCTAGGGGAGGCCCAGGACCGATGCAGATAATCATCGCTGGTGTTACAATAAAGCCGCTCCGTCGTGGCCGAGTGAGGAGAGCAGAGAGCTGGACTGGAGCCCGCCCGCCCTTGCGCGCGTCTCGCCGTGCACAACACGCTGACGCACGCACCCATCACCCGCCACAGCCCTGCTCAGAGCAGATCCGCGTGCCCCCAGGTGTGTTGGTCAGATAAAGAAGGGGGCTTTAGCGCTCCGAGATTAACCAGCGCGCTGGAGTTAAAGAGGCCAGGAGGTGACGAGTGGCAGAATCTGAAACATGGCACGGCCGTTTAAAACGAGGTTGGGGGGAATCGATTTTCGATTCGGCGCGTCTTCCCGTGCCACTCTTCACTCCCCCCCCCCCCACCATTCTCCTCGTTGTGCAGCTTTACCTGGGAACACTCTTGACTCGGCCGTACTCAACTCCCGCACCCATCAGGGAGGGTATTGGGTCACTGCCCTGAGAGCACGCGCTGTCCCGTTTGACAAATGTCCTCGTGTGGTTTACGTATTAGCACGGTCGTCGCCCTACGTCTGTTTAATGTTTGTGTAACTTTAATTGCAATTGTTGCATTGATCAGTCTAGGAATAATTGGTCCGAGCTGACTTGTGCTACCGGGGAATATATTATTTAACGCTGATTTATGTTCGTGCAATATTTTACATTTCTCACATGACATGGTTGTTTTTAGGCTGATTTATGTTTGTTTCATCGATGTGCTTTTTGTTTCATATCATGTTGGTCACTCAGGTGACTCTTGCAAATGAGACTCCTATCCTGGTCCCTTGAGATATCACCTGGTTACACAAAATCAACTTGACTTTCAAGTTCAAGTTTCATTTATTAGGTCTAGCCCTGTGAGCCATGCGGCTCTTGAGTCGGGTGCAACCGCAACAAACAAAATATGAACACAGAACTTCTTGAAGCGACTACGCGCAACTTGACCAGGACTTGGTAGTAAATGTATCTTCGGATCACACTCGCCAAAAAATATTGGCAAAAACGCTTCTGATTTAAAGCTTTCGTGACTGCAGGGATTCATATTCTTGGTTCTTTCGGTAAAGTCACGTAGAAGGGAACAAATAAAAGAATAAATTATAAAACAAGATTTTTATTATTATTTTATTATTTCCCTTCTACGTGACTTTACCGAAAGAACCAACAATATAAAAGACGCTTCTCTAATTGCGACTGGTTTAGGTGTCAAATGGAAACACGTAACCTATTGGCAAGCCTCCCAATTAAATGTAAATGGCTAATTGCTAGACAATACAATTATAATTATTTCTTCAATGTGCTTTACCCAATAGCTAAGCAAGAAATGAAAATAAATAGCAATTAATTAAATCTCTAACACCCACACTGCCATTGCATGTGCTCTATAATCTGGAAAACAACTGCATGAGTCCTTTTTTAATAATTCGTTTTATTGTTTATATGACTATCAATGGGTTCTTCACCATAAGTGACATGGATCCGATGAGCTACGAATCCGATGATCTTATCAAGCTCTGTTTCAGAGATGTCCATGTACACGCATCGGTCGTTTCGACTAGCCGTCGATCGCCCCCCGAAACAGCTTGGGGTGAAATTTACTTTGCAATTAACGCGAACAAAAAAATTAAGGAGGCTCGCTCTGTACTCGCCCGTGGCTCTTTGCTTTTCACGATAAACCAAAACGTTTTTCACGAAAACGATCTGGCGTCTGGTGAAACGACGACGCGGCTCGACAGAATCGTTTTCGTGCCTTTTCAGGTTTCCCCAACGAACCGGCGGCCAGGATCGCGTTGGAGACGACCAGAAACTGGCTCGAGAAATACCACAGCAAGGTCAAGGCTCAATTTCGCGTTTCGCCACGCCCGCTGTCGTGGAAATAACACGATATGGAGGTTTTAAAATGATAGGGTATCGCACACTCTTCATGTGTATGTACACATGCATGCGTAAATGCATTTATACATTAAAATGTGTGGTTCGACATATGCATTTTTGAATATGTACGCGCGCTTAATGTTACACGTGTTTGTGTGCGCTGTACATTTAAATTACGCGTGTGCATCGTGAGATGCAGCTTCACGGATTATAAATCAAAATGTGATTGCGCACTACAAGTATATGCAGAGCAAATTGTATCTAAACCGAGCGTTATTACTTTATTCGAGTAAATATTGGATTCGGAGTTTGGCCCACAATATATGTCTCTATTTATCTTACTGCAAAAAATTCAAAACCGTTTTGGGTGGCCTACCCTTTGGTGTTCTGTAGCGAGTGATGAAAATTACACATTGCTATGGCAGGGGTTGTCTCGTCCTCAAGACAACTGCTATTGACCTCTCGGCAAGTGGTGCAAAATTATCCTGAAAGGAATGATGATGATGATGATAACGATGGTGGCCATGACAATTAATTTGAACTGACAATCCTATTATTGTGACTTCCTTTTTCTCAGCTGAGATATGTCGCAGTTGGTATGAACACATTCGCAATATAAGCATCAAAACTCCCTGTATTGTATATTGACGATCGTGTTGACTTGTTTTATTATGTGTGTGTATATGTATATATATACATACAGTGTATATGCATAATATGTATTATATGGGGAGTGGTAGTGCAGAGGTTGGCGCGCCGTGCAACGAACCCGACGACCTGAGTTCGATTCCCACTCAAGGCCAACCAGTGACGATTAGCTGCACCGGTCATTGGCTTCCCCTAGGTTGACTTAGCCTTAAATGAGCCACTGGGGAGACAAATGCATGGTGTGGGCCACCCACCCCCTCGTGTACCGTTCCGGCCTTCATTCGTGATCGCTAAAATAACTTGCCCAAACAGTCTGTTAAAGGCTATACGGGGGGGATCTTTGTCTTTATACATATACACACAGATGTATTGAATCCTCGGATGTCTGTACGCGTTTAAACATTTAACTCTCTTGCCGTCGCTGCACGAATCGATCCAGGTGGACAGAATCATCTTCTGCCTCTTCCTGCCGATCGACGTGGAGCTCTACGACACCCTCATGCCCGTCTATTTCCCGCGTGCTCCCAAAGGTAAAGGTGCCGGCGGCGTCAGTGACCGCCAAGGGGCGGCGCAAGCGGCCGTCCCCGTGGCGTCTAGCCAGGGGTCGTCCCCGTGGCATCTAGCGAGCGGCCGAGTGGCACCGAGACAACCAGGGGGAGTTTTCGGGCCCTCCTCAATCCTCTCGCTTCTCTCTCCGTTGTCGCTCAAGCTGCCATTCTTCGCAGCGGCGGCGGTGGCTTTTGTGCAAGCCGTCAAACAAAGATGATCACCGATTTCCTTCTGATATTAGGAAGCCGCTGGAGCTATGCACTTTTAAATCGTCTACATTAAAACTCATTTCTTGAGAACTGATTTTTGTGTTTAGTTTGTTTGTCCTTCCCCCCCCCCGCCCCACACCTCCGATTGAGCACGGTGCGAAAGAAGTTCAACATCCGTACATTCCGAATGATTTGCCACCCCCCGCGCTGTTGCCCCGCCCCCCAATTGAACGCGCGCTTTTACGACGAACGCCTCGTCGGTTATTCTAACTCCTTTGGCCTCGTGGTGCGCTCCGCAAATCACTCGCGACGTTTACAATTAAGTCGAAAATACCGCTGCGCCGCTCTTTATCCAGACGTGAGAATAAGAAGAGAAGGCAACGTGCAACGGCGCTACTTGGCGAGCATCGCGGTGTTCCCGTGTGCCGTAAGCATTCATTTCTGACTCGTTATTATTGACCGTAAATCAAAGTGTTGGAATGGCCTTTCACCAACGCACCTAGTTGAGCTGATGGATTCTTCCAAACCCCCAAATTCTGCTTTTTTCTGCTCCAGTCGTGAATTAAAATTCCCAGTTCCTCGTACGTTATCTTGACGGGGTAATCGTGGTTATTTTCAAGCAACTCCGCCAATCTTATGGAATGAAATTATTGCTGCGTGTTATTGATTCTGGGAACACGCCTGTGTTGCGAGGGTATAAATATATGTACACATTAGCTCTGCCTTCTTGATGCTAAGCTAATGCACCTCGTGTCATTGTAAATCTCCGCAGGTGAGCGCTGCGATTTTGTTACGTTATTGAATGGAATCTATTGCATCAATGCAGAGTTAATGATAACTACATTTATCTGACAAGCGCATCCACGTGTGGTCTCTTGGAAATCGCCTGGTTGACACCAACCCCTGCGGAGTCGTGATTACATCAGTGTCATCTCCAGCTGACTCCAAATGCTTTTGGGACACAAGCCGAGCTTGTAATGGAGCTGGCTGCTCACTAAACAATGTGAAATTAAATTTAAACCAAGAAAAATACCAAGTGCTGCTACTCGATTTAGATTACCCTGCCACTACTCGGTGGCAAGATGTTAACTACCTCGCCTGGTATATAGCATGTCGTGGGTTCGATCCCGACCCTTGACGCCTGTATTTTGAGTTTGTACGTCCGCTCTTCCTGTGGTCGTGTGGTATTTTTCTCCGGGTCCTCTGGCTTTTCCCTCCACATTTAGAATCAACATCACGCGTTTAGGGTACGTGGTTGCTATCAAATTTGTGGCCAGGTCACTTCTGAAAAAGAGCTACATAGCTGAGTGGGCCTTACCTGGTGAAAATACAGGTTAGTTGTAGTTGAATTTTTGTTCGGTGTAATCACATCCAGCGTCGTGATTCGCGGGGGGGACGTTGCTTCTTCGCACGCGGTCCAAATTAGAGACAGCGTCCATTGTATTTTCGGAAGGGGCACGGCGGTAATGAAGACGCGGGTCGCGCAGACAGCGCGGCGGTGATGCGGGCGCGCACGTGTGGCTCGCGGACACACAGGGAGCGGAGTAAGAGAAGTTAGTCGCCTCCCCGTGGTGCACAGAGTGGGAGGGAGTGGGACAAGAGGAGATTGAGAGAGGCGCACGCTCGCGTTTTCCCTGACTTGCCAGAGTGAGCATGAGGCTGTTATGAAATCGCTGAAGGTAAGTGGGGAGGGGGCAAAGCCGTGAAGGGTCTCCGAGCACACCGGAGAAGATTTTGAGGTTGAGAAATAGGTAAAGTAGAATCTCCTGGAGGGACATGAGGTTGAATGTAATGTGTGGCCCTTTTGAAGATTCGAGGGTGGTGACTATGGGAGTGAGATAGTGTGGGCCCTCATTAAACAGTTGCCACTGGAAGAAAGCCAAATCTCAGAGTCCTTTACAACCAAACCAACACCTTACCCACAATCATTGGCATTCGTGCGGAGTATATAAGTGACAAAATAAATAAGCGGACAATGAATCTCTTTTACCAAGAGATGCTTCGTCGTTGCTGTACTCCGCGTGCCTTGCATGTGTATCGCTGCAGAACACGCGTCATTGCACGGGCTTCTGGGATTTTTTTTTACCCACAATTCCCCCCCCCCCTACCCGGCCCTGTCCCCTCTCCTGAGTGATTTGATGAATTCTCACGATTTCGGGTCTCACTATTCGATGATTCAATTATTTTTGTCTCATTGACATTGTCTTGTGAGTGTTGTCATTCTCGTTTGTAGCATCTCACTTGTTGCATCTACGAGGCTTGAAGCAAAAATCTAAAATGATAATAAATTATGTTTTTAGGCTCGAGATTCGATTATTTTTCCCAGCATGAAACTTACTTGAAATTTACGAGGTTACTCATCGCTACATTCCTGCAAATCACGAGATGTTATATTTACGATTTCCGTGAGCGTTTTATTTAAGCCTCCTGGTGATTGATTTGTCTTTTCCTTGTGATCTTAAGGCGATGTCTAAAATACCGCTTTTGTGAAGTTTCTTAAGATCATTTTGTCTTCCATGCTGATTGATGGAAGGATGTTTTCTCTCTCTCTTTCTTTCTTTATAACAGAGAGTTCAGAAGGTGTGGCAGATGGTCCTGCGGTCGCTGGCACTGAAAATGAAAGTGACGATAAAGGTTTGTAATCCTATTAAGTTTGTGCAAATAGGACCTGGAAACAATGTTCTTGGACTTAAGGGGTTAAATATAAAAACATCAATCCCCCGATGAAAGTCGGCACGTGCCGTTTTTGTTTACAGCGACGTTTTGAGGTTGGAACCGCGATGCCTTCAACAGATAAAATAAAAATGCGTTCACGCAACACTTTCAGTCTCCCTGCAATCGAAAAGCCGCTCGCTGCTCTGAGAGCGCGGCAAGATCTTTTAACGCTCGCTGCGCATAAATACTTTAAAATTTAATCCAGCGTGTCTAAGCTATGAAATTGCTTGAGCGTAATAATATCCTGTGAAACGTAAAAAAAACCAAAAAGCGTGTAACGTTCTGACGCGCAGCAATATCGACTCGTGACCCCCAGCGCACGCGTGGGGGTCATGTTAAACCCCAATCGTATATTCACCTCCGGCCGGGAGTCAACTTTAAAAAGAAAGATGCCTCAGAGACTTAAGAATCTTGATTCTCCCCTTGCCCCCCCCCCCTTCTCCCCTATTCCCCTTCATCCCCAGGTTTCTCTCATTAGGTTATCAAACCCCAAATAAAATTTTAATTCTCTGCCGTGATGTTCTCCTGTTCTCCGCCCCCCCTCCCCACTTGGCTGAGTATGCGGGGGGGGGGGGGTGCTCTTTTCCCCCCTCACCAGTTTGCGTCGGGGACCGTCCTCCGTGAATTTAGACACCCGGCTTGTGGTGCGCTGCGCCGAGCTCGCGTTGTTTTGTTATTGATTCTCAGCACCACCCGCGTCCTCTTTGGGGTCACCGTGTCAAGTCGTGCGACGCGCGTAGCCGGTCTGCGGCCGGAGCTCCCTCGTGAAGCTGCGACGCCAAACGCATCCTTCCCCCTTCTCCTCCTCCTCAGCGCTTGATCTAGAGACGTCGGCAGCGGCGTGGTGGTGGTGGTGGTGGGGGAGGGGGGGGGGAGGGGGGGGGAGGGGGGGGGGGCGGTTGGCCCCCCGTTGACGGGTAGCGCCTACGCAACGAGCGAGTTGGGCGGTAGCGGCCATTTTTTTCACCTGCCGGTAAATCCAAGCCTCGCGCTCGCGCACCTCGGCGCTGCGCGGTAAACACAATCGGTCAGCCGCTACTGAGGGGTGGAAAAATAGAAGCATTAAACACCCCCCCCCCCCCCGCCGCCTAATAACTGTGCCCTAAGAGCCTGGCGCTGCGGTAATTGATTTGACCGTCCGTGCATGCGCCCCTGTACCGCGTGAAGCCAGCGCTAGAAACTAAATGCACACCCCCCCACCCACCCCGCCTTGCACACATGTATGTGAAATGACCTATTTAGACACGTGTGTGTGCTCAAATGAGGAGCGGTATAGTGTAACGGTTAGCACGCTGCGCTATGAACCCGACGATCCGGGTTCAATTCCCGTTCATGGCCAGCACCAGTCATGATGCCTCTTCTAGGTTGACTCGGCCTCAAACGAGTACCTGGTGTGATGTGCAAACATCGCCCCCTGGGGAGACAAAGACGGCCGGGCGTGGTGCTGCCCACCCACCCCCTCGTGTGCCGTTCCGGTCCTCATAGGTGCTCGCTAACAGCACTTGCCCCAGCAGTCTGTGCGGGCTATAAGGGGGATCTTTGTCTTTGAAATGCTTGCATTTATGCATGTCCGTACACTGTTAATAACCATTAGACACCTCGTTTGTTAGCTATGCAATATTCCTTAAGTACCCGGTACTCGTTCAGTGCAATGTTGACGTTTTTTATCCTTGCTACTGTGCTGACACAAATCCACGGATTTGCTCGTGTAAAATAGCCGGGCCATACTGCTTTAACGGGACCATCCGTGTCACAAATCAAATCAGCTTAAATCATTGCCGAAAACCCAACAGTCCTTTGAGTTTCCGCTCTTTCGTCTGCACGCTTGTCCGATGCATATATATTGTTGTTGTAGTTTCTGCCGGGTTATTGATTGATATATTCCAATGTTTCACCTGGAAAATCCCTTGAGATGGAAACATCTCATTTGCAAGCGTGTCCAGTGTGTCCATCGATGCGTACCCAGCAAACACGGAATGACACGTGCACACAAATTTTTAATATGTAGCTTGTACACACACCACATATACAGTGGACATGCTAGCCCTCTCTATCTTGTGTTCTGCTGTGCCCACAGTCTAAAGTAGCCCGTTTATTGTTTTTATAATACATAATTTCACGCGTAAATATGGTTCCTTAATGATGGTAACCGTCCTTTTTATTCACATCTATTTATTTTACTTGTGCCTAGGCTCGAAGCGATGTATTATGATGCACGTGTGTATTTAAATACTCCACATTGACTGTTTTTTGCGCATCCCAGGAGGATTTATTGAACGTAAAATTGGCTGAAAATATCTAAATATACATACAGACAGTCCCTGGGTTGCGGAAGGGACCCGACTTACGGAAATCCGAGCGAACGGAAATGCTCCGATAAATCATGTAAAACAAATTAAATACGCCAAATTGTTTGCGTCAGTTATGCGAGCACAAGCAGTACAGCGCGGTGAGCTTGCGAGGCGTAAGGCGGGCAGCCTCTACGCCTTCCCCCAACTTCACCAGGATTCATGTAAATGGAATTTATTGTTGATTTTGGGAGGAAATTGTTCAGTTTCTGACCATATGGAAAATTCGGGTTACGGATCGTTCTCGGGAACCAAGTCCTTCCGTAACTCGGGGACTGTCTGTATAGCATTGCAGAGCTTGGGCAATTGTTGGTAGCGCCAGCCCCCCCCCCACCGGCTTTTGCCTTCCAGCTTTATCTGTGATTCCTCGGCGATTGCAAGAGATGCAAATTGCACGTAGGACGGCGCTACATAAAGCTAACATTTTATTCTAATAAATACAATTTTTGTTCTCGTTATGAACAAAAACACCGGCTTCAATGCGGACATCGGTCATGGTGCGTTAAACATGTCGAGCTTGCTCGTGCACATGTAAAAGTCTTGGGATGTAAAGTGTGCGGATGTCAAGTATGGCGATGCGTAGGCGTTTGTGGGATTGCAGCGGCATTGGGGAAGATGCATCATTACCAAGAGTACACTTTGTCAGCAAGAGCGCCGCAGTTTGCGGATATAATTGTCTCGGCGATGACATTATGAAATGTCTGCTATCGTTCATTAAGTCAACATTTGGCTTCCGTCCTACCAACTCTCATCTTCAAACAAATGGATAGCGAAATGTCCTCGGAAAATAATATCGCAGAGACATTTAGATACTGCTGACAGGCCTGTACCGTGGTAGGAAACTAATTGCGTCCAGCGGTGGTGTATCACGCAACACTTTATGTTTCAATACGGCAAGCTGGTGTCGTGTGTTATCTTTTTTAGTAGTGCAGAACTCGTGGTCCTCAAGTTGCGAGCTCAAATTCGTTTTGGATACTAATAGGGTTGTTCCCCTTTTTTCTGGCAACAAAACTGACACCTTTTGCAAGGAATCATTCTTACATTAACCACAATACTTGCAGTCAAATGCAAACAAAAAACAATACTCTGATAATTTATGCATTGTCTTTGAAAGCGATTGGCCCACACCAGAGACAGCTTTCTTTAGAGCCTAGTCTCATATGGTGTTCGACCAGATGACGCCAAAAGGCGTACAGTTCGTTTTGGATGTTGAGGCCCGGCCTCTCTTCTATCCGGGCTTGTTCGTAAGAGTACCGCCCCCGTGGGGAATCAGCAGTGTTTGTCCTCGAGGGTGGCTCGGAGATGTGAACTCCCTCGCCTGGTATGCTGGAGGTCAGCGGGTTTGATCCCGACCCTGACTCCAGCTGCTGTATATTTGGAGTTTGTGTTTTCTCTCTCTCTCCGTGGTCGTGTGGATTTTGTCTGCGTGGGTCCTCTGGTTTCTCCCTCCACATTTAGGAGCTTGTGTCTAGATTATTTAGATTCTTTGGCTACTGCTATAAATTGCCATGATCTATTTTTTTTTCGGGGGGGGGGGGGGGTTGCTTCTGAAAAAGAAGCTAACATCACTTTATAGCTCAATGGGCTTTTCCTCGTAAAATAGTACTTTTGTTTCGTGATTTCTTTACCTTTTCCTTTGTTGCCCTCCTGGTAGGATGCGGATGGTTTAGTTTTATTTGTATTTCTTTACTTTTCTTGTACTTTGCACTACTATAGTGTTTTGTACTGTTTGTTATAACGTTGTTACCCGCTTAACACGTAGGCTTTCGCGGCCAATATCATCCATAATAGAGGTTTTTGGGTTAGATCGCGTAAATATATAAAAGTGTCGTTAAAACCCGCCACCACCCGACAGCCAACTCGTAAGGGTTGTCACGTAAACAGAACATGGACAATTCGTCACTAGTACAGCACACAGGTGTGTTGGAGAGCCAAGCCACAACATTTACAATCTGAGTACGACGTTTCGCCAGTTATTACAAAGAGCTTCATCAGGCCACAGCCAGATTTGTGTAGAAGTCTTACTGTTTCGTTCCCTATATAGAGGCATAGATGTGTTGACCACCCTTCTTCCTGTCTATTGTATTTGTTAAAATAGCCCTACAAACGGTGATCCCTATTGAAGTACGCTGCCCTTTGTAGGCATCAATTTAAGTAATGTATTATTTGATGATTCGCTTCCACGCAGCACGAAGACAGGAGCTATCCGAACGGTTAAAGTTATTTTGATTTCTTTCAGTTTCGATAGTATTCTCTAATTATCTAAATCAATTGAGTGTCCTTGTTGGCACGCGTATTCTGCTACTGCTGACAGTTGCATTTGGGAGAATTTAATATTTCTCTGATGTTCTTTTAGTCTCGTGCTGATCATTCGTTTTGTTTGCCCAACATAACATTCACCACATGTGCAGTTAGTCCTGTACACACCGTCGATTGATCGCTTCGGTAATACATTATTTGTACCAGATATTAGATTCTGTATTTTATGTACCGTGCCAAATCTGACTTGGATATTTTGTTTTTCCAAACATCTGGCTAGTTTATCAGTTACTCCCGCAATGTACGGTATTTTGATCGTTTTAATTACATGGGCAGTTTCAATGCTCTTGTTAGTTGATTTGTTTTTGGTATTCAATGCCCTGTTGATTTGTGCATCATTGTAACCGTTCATTTGCAGCGCTTCTTTAACATGTTGAATTTCACTTCTCAGACTGTCACCATCCGACACTTTCTTAGCTCTATGAATGAGCGTCTTGATAAGAGCAGATTTCTGTGCGGGGTGATGGTGTGTGTCAGTATGCATTTTCTTTCGGGAAGCACTGTGTGTTCTTACCCGCCCCTACTGAACATCTGTGACAAAGAGCTTCATAGCTCATTTGATTCCTCCAGTATAAATACACATTCTTATTCTGAGCTAAGCCGCAGAAATGTGGAATTTCCTCCGGAGGCTCGGGGTGAACCCAGACACGGGCACTGCCCTGCGCTCATTTAATTCGAGAAACAACGGGGCTTTAAAAACAATTTAACGTAGAGACTGCAGTCGTGATTGCAAAGTTTAATGTGATGCAAGAAATACGCACTCAAGACGAATGTCGAGTGTCTAGACCGGGGGGTCGGCAACCACAATAACCAGAAGAGACAATTTTTGTTCGAATTCGGTGGAGAAAAAAATACGACTTAATATTTCAAGAGCCGCAATGCACCGTGCGGTGAATACGAGACGGTGGTGGTCCTTCATAAATAACGGTCACGAACCATTCCTTGAAGAGCCGCAGGGTGCCGGCCGACCCCTCGTCTAGACAAATGGTCACGGCGCAGGTGGAATCTAAGAATGCCCCCATGGCTGCGCTTTGAGCAAGCGCGCGAGCGTCGCATAGAATCTGGGTGTGGTAATTCAAACATCTACCGAAGATTAATGCAGATCTTCAAGTGTAGCGAGATAATAGTGTTCGTCCGCCTGGTCGCCAAAGTCGTCGAACACGCACAACAAACACACACTAAAATAGATTAAGTTTGGCCAAGAACTGATCTGAACACACAAACGCTTCCGCTATATTGAACGACTGAACTTTGCAACGAGTCAATTTTTACGCAGTGCGTATGGAGGATAACAACCCAGAGTGACTGTTAACACGACCCCCGGGTGTCACGGTGGCGAGATGTTAATTACCTCGCCTGGTATACATGAGGTAGCTTCGATTCCGACCCTGATGCCTGCTGTACATTTGGAGTTTGCGTGTTCTCTCAACCCCACCCCCCCTTCCCTGTGGTCGTGTGGATTTTTGTCCGGGTCCTTTGGTTTTTCCCTCCACATTTAAAATCAATGTGAGTGTAGAGTGTTTTCCTGTTCTGAATGTACACGTGAAAGCCACTTGTGATGGCCAGGTTGCTTCTGTAAAAGGAGCTACGTCGCTAGGTGGGCCTTACCGGGTCAAATAAATTGTCAACAGTCTGTTAAGGTAAAATCACGTCGGTGAAAAGAAAAAAAAAGCATAAAAAATAATAAAAATAAATTTAAATTAAAATAACAAAATTTAGTTATTTTTATTTTTTTATTTTTTCACCTACGTGACTTTACCGAAAGAACCAAAGAGTATGGATCATTGCAGTCACGAAAACCTCAAATCTAGAATTAGTCTGTTAAGGCTCCAACGTGGCGGCGGGGCGGGGTGGGTGTCTTTGTCTTGTGTGCACAGACAGAGACCCTGAGGTTGCAGATGAAGACGAGTTGAAGGACGAGGACATGCCCAGCCAGGACCAGGACAGCGCCCCCAACAAGACGAGCGGTACAACGCCTGCTGCTGCTGCTGCCCTTGCTTGCTTCCATGCCTGACAACGCGCAAGCGTAGCGACGCTTCGCTTGGCAAGCGCGCGCCTACCGTTGTGCATTTTGCGCAAACCTAACGCGATGATTGTTGTTGTTTTTTTCTGCAGCACCAAAATGCGTTTCGAAGATCTAAACGGTATTACATTTTTTTTCTTTTAATTTTGTGGGGTTTTTTTTGTTGGCGTTTAATCAATTGGTTCTTTTTTAAGTGACGAAGTGTAGGTAGTGCTCCCGTCACTGAAGCGCAGCGTGATCCTTTGCCTGAGTTCCACGGAAGCTTCTAGGGGCCTAGCATTCCCATCAATTGACCGATTAACATACTATACGCTGTTGGGAATAATTTAATATCGCTACAATCTGTGTGTAACTATCTCGCGCAATTCGGTCCGGTTAATGCTTCGTTAAACATGGATATAATGTTCGCCGGTGCGGGTTAATCACGCTTGTAAAAAAAAAAAATCTCTTAAAACGTCTTTACATGGTGGCTGCTGGTTGACTCCTTCGCTGCTCCTTACTCGTCGAGGGTCAGGGACTCGGTTTTCCATGTGACCACGAAGACTTCGCCGAGCAATCCGATTACTTGATGGAGCAAAGAAGACAGATGACGTATTCCAAGTCTTCACCCTCCCCCCCCCCTCCCCCCCTAATTCTACGTGGGTAAACAATGAATGCGTTAATTCGTAATAGATTTTTGGGGTATGTCACGTAACGATCTGGCCAGGTTTCTGTTGTAAGGCCCTCCACCACCCGTCTCGGCCGAACAAATGAACTTGTTACGTGGACAAGTGTCTGTTATTGTTTCAGCTCGCACGTCGCTAAGTTGAAGAATAATTCTTTCAATCGAATATATCAGTTAGACGCGATGCTTTCCTTGAATTGAAGCCACGCACCTTCAGGAAAATCCAGGAAGTCGGCATGAATTCCAGGAAGTCCAAATAACCATGTCACTTGAACCCAGCTTATTAAATAGGTGTCAGTCACGACCTCAGAGCAACAACCAATCTGATTGAACCCACGCTAGAAAATTAACCATTCTTAAAATCGAGAGGTTGACCACATCCACGTGCTCGCATTGCTGGCTCAATAACATCGATGATAATTCCGTTGCTAATATTGCCGCGTCCGTTGTGTCGCGATCGCGGACCGACCCGCGAGAATCGGCAGCTCGTGGTCCGTGAGTCGGTCGCCCGCCCGCCCGTCAGCGCAGCAGCCGCCTGCTGGGTTCAACTCGGGTTCAGCGTGTGACCTGCCCCGCCGCGTGGAATGCGAGCCATCGGCATTGCGACGACGGCGGCGGCGGCAGTCAGCCGTCTCGATTGTTAACCCCCCCCACCCTCGTCACTCGGCAAGTCTACCGGAACTGAAATGCCAAATTAAGCGCCAATGCCACTCATCACCCGCAGTGAATGTAGGCGGAGGTTTGCTCAGTGCGATTTGAGGGAGTGACTGCTTAGCGTTTGTGTCCGTGTCTTTGTGTCCATGTAGGCCGGGCGTAGTGCTGCCCTCTCCCCCACCCCGCTTGTCTGCCGTGCCGGCATTCGTAGGTGCTCGCTCACAGCACTTGCCCCAAAAGCCTGTTAAGGCTACACGGGGGATGTTTGTCTTTGTCTATGTAAGTGCTGACCACACGTCGCCCCTTTGGGTGCTGCGCGGGTCTTATTAGGTCTTCGCGAACAGCACCTGCGCCTGTTGTCTGCAGGACTAAAATGAGAGGTGGTTGAATTTTAAATGCGTATGCATTGTGTGTGTACATACTGTGTGTGGGGTGCGTGTATGTAAATAATTTGTGTGGGGAGCGGTAGTGCAGTGGTCGGTGCAGTGGGCAGCGCACTACTCTGTGAACCCGGCGACCCGACCTCAATTCCCACTCACAGCCATCATCGGTGACGAATGTCTGAACCGGCCCAGGGCTTTTTCTAGGTTGACTCGGCCTTAAATGGGTACCTGGTACGGTCTGTATAAATCACCGGCGATGCAGAGATAGAGGCGGCCGCGCTTGGTGCTGGCCACCCACACCGTCATATGTCCTGCCGGCTTTAATAGGTGCTCGCTTAACAGCATTTGTCCCAACAATCTATTACAGTCTACATGGGGGAGTTTTGTCTTTGTAGACATTTGTCTGCATTGAGGTAGATCACCTCTTCCCATTTACTCCTTCGACAGGCTAAAGCAGCTTTACTCTTGCCAGACTTTGTAGTGATTTTTGTATATCATGAAAAGTGTCCAATTAATACAGAAGCTTACTTTTATCTATGCCGAAATAAACGCGTTTACAAATTTGGGACCGTACGTTCCCTTCACACATACATACGGTGTGAGCTTTGTAATGTGTGCTATGTGCAGTATGCCATTTGTACGTAACCTACACGGGCATGCGTACACCTCGCAGTCTTTCTTAAGATGAGTTAATGCTCTCGGCAGCTGATGAGAACATCGGTCAGCTGGAAAAAAATGTGAGCAGGTGAAACAAAACTAAGGTGGAAGGTGTGCGTGTGTATATGTCACGATGTCATCGGCAAGGCCGCACGCAACAACGATGGCAGTGGTGGGGGGAGGGCTACATCGTCCAGACGATGACGAGAATGTGTGAAACCGCCAAAGATGTTGCGTGTTGCTTTCTTGCTGTGGAATTTGAAATGACTAAAATGTCGGTGAAATAGGATGTATCCATTTGTTGCGTGACGTGCATTGCATTGAGGGCCATTATTGACACGATTGCACAAAGCTTGTGTGCATCTCAGGTTTGCGTCATTATTTGTCTCTGGGTGGAACGGTGGCATTGCGGTTAGCACATTGCACTACGAGCCCGGCCGCCTGAGTTTGATTCCCGGCTAACGCGAGTGGCGTCTGAACCAGTCCTGGGTTCTCCCCACCCCTAACCCAATGCGCACTGACCAGCATGGTGAAGTATGGTCAAACGATTATTGTGACCGACACAGCATAGGAAGGCCTTCTTCATCCAACAATGGATTGACAAAAGGGCCATGCATTATTATTGTTTCGTGGTCTAATAGTAAGAGTACCGTCATTTATTTCCAGCAAAGCTTCGTTGAGTCCCAAAGACCCTTTTATTTGTAGGATTCTGTATGGAGTTGTTGGTCATTTCCCTGTTTTAAGTCGTGAGAGAAGTTGTGTTCACGTGAGTGAAAACCACGAGCAGCGCCCAGTGGAACACGAACAATTACAGGGAGACAACAATCAAAGGTCCACACAGATGGGTTTACGAACCCTCGTTTGTACCGCTCTCTACTCAGTGGCTACCTTGCAGCAGCCGAGGGGAATGGAGAGTTTCACAAGCTCTCCTTGATCCAGCAACCTTTGGACGATGGATGGGAACGCTTGCTTGTCTTTCATGTGGTATCCACTGCACTGGACCTGTCGTTGGATCTCTGTGTTTAATTCGATATCTCTGTTGTGTTTCCTTGACCCTTGCCCTGCAGATTAATCAAGGAGAGAGGGACGTTTTCCACGGCTACAGCAAAGCAAATGTGATAGGCAGACTGTGCACAATTATAATCCAGCACAGGTAACATGGGTCACATGCTCACTCGTCTAAGCAGTGAACATACGTACATAGGCTTGGGATATGTATATTGGTTGCACTGTTATGAATTAAAGTAAATTCAAGCCTGACAATTTTGTGTACCCTAAAGTAAAAAAAAATAGGAATTTTCCACAACATTTGGTTTCTCTTTTTCAGTCACTTCCAGTTTTTCTTTGGCAACGTTCCATTGTGCTCTTAGTTTTCCGGCTACATTCCTGATGTTCGCAAAATCTCGCACGGTACATTCAGCTGACAAGTTTGGCGGGTTTGCCGTGACCAGCGACGTTGGAGAGAGATTGTAAATGCAACCTTTGGCGGGTTCACTCTGTCGAAGATGTGAAATCTGTTCCCTGGACGTTTACCGGTCTGATGTGACACCAAGACCCGTTTTGTGACATTTATTCGGCGATGGAAAAATATTGAGGACCTTGATGGACTTGGGTTTAAGACTTAAATTAAAGAGAAAAAATTCTGGTTCCAGTTCCGTAAACTTGGTTGTTGTTCCAAGTTTAGTTTTGCGTAACTTGAATAATAACCGCTGCCAGCTATTCTATATTTTATTTCAGATTAGGTGAATATACCGGTAAAAAAAAAGGAATAAAACGCGTGCAATTAGTTATTTTAATGGATTGAATGATGACAAAAATAAACGATGTTTTAAATGATGAGTATGACCGATGCAAAGTGACTGGCGGGCAAACCCACACGGACTTTAATCACAGGACAAAGTGGAAACCACTTCAAAGTGCAAACATGTTACGTTCATGTTAATTTAACTGCTTGTAAAATTCAGTACCAGGCACATTTGTACCAGGCAATGAACGGGCTTGGACAAATAGTACCGTTAGAATGGATTAACGTTTGATTCATCTGCTCCAAATATTCACATCTAGTTTTACACGTACAATTAGATTCGTGAGCCTGAAAAAATAACATTTCCATCTGCTTGTACGTGTACAATTCGTGCTCATGACATGCGCTTCTCCACTGTTGCGTCTGTTTGCAACACAAAGGCAAATCAACTCTCCTGATGGCGACTCGAAACAAATGGGTCGCATCGTTGAATAGCCACAGTGGCGTTGTTGACGGATCATAAAAAAGAAAAGGGTGGTGGTTTGATTTTGTCTGAAACGACCTCGAGATTGTGGGAAGCCCCCTTTAATAATGCCTCTCACTTTACATTCGTGGCGACGTAATCTTTCCGGAACGCGAGTCCGTGCATACCAGCGGTCGGCAGCTGTTCTTCTGGAACTGAAATTGGAGCGAATTAACCCTTTTCCGTTCTGATGACGTTACGTGTACGTCATCAGTTTCTCTTCTGAGTCCGTTCCGATGAAGAACTTTATCGGTACCGAGGCTCCCACAAGGCCATGCGGGAGGGCGTGTGGCACAGTTTGGCGTCAGCTGCCGTGCGGTATCGCTACAGTTTTTTGCGGCGAGTGCAGCATCTTTAAAAAACAACGGCGTCACCGCCTCAATTAAATTAACGCTGAACCGTTTTTGCGCATTCCGAAATTCATCGGTGAACGGGACCCACGCTGCAACTTGCAGTCATCTCTAAATGGGAAAGGGTTGATTGGCAATTGATCGTTGCCTTGCCACCAAGCGTACATTTCTGCCCCTCAATGGAAAACAAACAAATGAGCCAAGTAAATTGTTTGCGCATTCCAAAATGCCATTCACACGAACGTACTGCGCGGTGTTCTCCACATGTTAACGTGTGAATGTGCTTGGCAAGCATCTTGGATACCGTCAACCAAATTGAATTGCGGGACTCTGATGGGTTTGGGGGGTGGGGGCCGCTCTCCGGAGCGATCGGCGTGCCGAGCGCAGCGCAGCGGGAACGAGGAATCGCTGCACAACGAGTCGCGGAGAGAAACCGCGCTCGAAGCTGCTTGTCCCGTCCAATGAAATGGGCGGCGGGCGGTGCAATTCGTGGAGAGACGGGCAGAAGACTCGCACGTGAACACACGCGCTCACATCTTGTGAAGCTGCAGAGGGGGGCTTGCCCTTGGAAATTTCGCTCAATTGCCAATAAGCCGTACCCTGCGGAACGCATTTATTTAAACGCGGTCATCAAAGGACCTGAACTACGCATACCCAAAGCTGGATAAAAGGGGGGTGGTGGCATTTAACCGTTGGAGAAATTCTCACAAACACGGGGGCAGCCATGCTGAGTACATGAATTCAAACGTTTAATGTTTTCACGAAACCTATTATTATTTTCTGCGTCGCTCCAAAGCGCGTAAGTCGCACATTACTGATCCATTCATCCATCCATCCACACGTGTCTGTGCCTATTCCAAAAGTGTAACCTCTTTATATTTTGTGTAAAGTAATTCCAGGCCCTTCGGGAGCTTATGAAATCGTGTTTTGCTTTGTGACAAGTCGCGTGATCTTTGATGAGAACCACGAACAGCAGATGCGTCGTGTCAAAGATATACGGAGGCTGCCTTAAAAAAAACAACAACAAAAACCCATCGTCAACTCGAATTTGCGAGCGGCCGTTCGCTTGCGGTGAGCACTGAACATTTGACCCGGAGTTGTGCACAAGCGAAGGGCCGCGCGCTCAGTGCGTGGCGAGGCGGCGGAGTCTGTCGTTTGGCGTGGTTTTCATCGTCCGTTCAGTGGAAGGCATTGCTCTGCTCATTCGGCAGAATATTTATTTATGGTTTATTTCGATTGCATTGCTTTTTGGCTTCTCTTAGGTTTTAATTTTCTTGATTTTTTTTGTTGTGGTTTGGTGTGTTTCTAACGACGAGACGGGCGATGGTGCCAAACTTCCTGCGCGTGCGTTTCAAACCGTGCGGACAACTCAATAGGTGACTTGCAAGCACGCGGACTCGATTTGTTTAAATATCGCATCCTGTTGAGATGTAGCCTGATAGATAATATTTAATGGTGGGGCACCAGTCGACTTTATCAGATGTAATATATATACATAATTACATACAAATAGCAATTATGTAGACTATATTTAAATCTACCCCCTGCATCCCAGCGCTGAAACACTACACGAGCATCAAAAACACTAAAGTGCTTATAAATTTTAAAACAAAGTAAAGTGAAGCAATGAAACATTAAACGAATATTAAACGTGGATGAAAAAAAGGCAATTTACTCCCAGGATAAAAAGTAGTTGTGATACGGCGCTCATCTGCGAAAAGCTTGCCGCTGTTCTTTGTTCTCACCCCGCGCGCGTTTTTGAAGCCGTCGTTGAAAGGTTAAAAAAAACAGCGACGACGAAAGCGACTTGGAAAAAGTTTGCTCGGAGATTCGCTCGCGCGGCAAACGGCGAGCTTCATCGGCGGGGGGGGGGGGGGCCACGTGGATGACGACGTCGACGACGACGCGGCGTTCGCGCCGTTTGTCGCGCGACCTCATCGGCTTCTTCCGCGCGTTTCATCGCAGCGAGCGGCGGGCGGCGGCGTAAACGTCTCCGCACCCCAGATCCGACGCGACGGCGCCCTTGAAGGCCCAGGGCGACGAGAGAGAGAGAGAGAGAGCGAGGCGCTCGCTTCATTTTAATTTCACATTTCTCGAGTTAGGATTTATCCGGCGATTCGTGGTGGCGGTGAGGGCGCGGGGTTTGTTTGGGCCACATTAAGACTTTAAATGTCGTTGGGAGTTTCTTGTTGTTTCTTGCGGAAATAAGTTTTGCTAAAACCTGACCTGGCTAAATGTTGAAACAAAAATGTTATCAAATTATTTGGGGGAGGGGGGGGGTATCGGGTTAACCCTTGCTTGGCAGTGAGCGGACGAACACAGCTTCGCTTGTGAGCATCGCTCCTGGAAGGCTGTTCATTTTGGGGGGAGGGGGGGGGTGTAAAATAAACTTCCAATAAATAAACTTATACGCAAAAGCATTTCTTCCAACGGGGCTCAGTGCAACCTGGGTTTGTGTGATGAGGTCCGTGCACCCCGTGTTTGTTCATCAGTCTTATCTTGAGCCGAGGGCTTTAGGTGTCCACAATAACAAAACAAAAATTCCTGCAGATAAATGCTCTATATTTGTTCATGCTGTTTAAGTTAAACGTTTTACCCAGCGGTCCGTTAAAAATTAATTTAGTTGTGTTCGGTTGTAAGCCTTAATCATCGTGGTTTAGCGTGCATTGGTAAAGAAAAAACACAAATCGAAAGAGCGATCAAAACAGTTGCCCTCTGCAGTCATTGTGGATTTATGTTCTGTGACTTGTTGTTTTGCTGTGATTGCATTCGTTCGAATACTGCGGGCTTGGTTTGGGTCTCAGTTTCTGTCTCCGTGCGCCTTTGGTCATTCGTTATTGTCTGCGATTTGTGTTTGTATTCGTGTAGTTTTGATCACGAGAAGCGCTGTCTCTGTACTACAATCCTCACGCTTTCAAATTAACAGAACAAACCGCGTCTCACTGTGTTAGACCATTAATGCACTGCCTCATTTAGTTTCTAGCTCTTGTTGTTCTTCTTCTTTAAGACTTCTCTGGCAATCCGTTGGTGGTAGGTTTTGTTCTCCTTAGCCCAATGGTGCCTCATTTGAACGTGTAAAATAAAGACTGAGCCGTGTTAAAAAAAAAAAAAAGTCGAAGCGAAACAAAGTTAGCGAGAAAAAAAACCGTGCGGGCTCAAAAACCCCCATCTCATAACGTATCGTTTAGAAAATTACTTTGACATGTAATTAGCCGGAGGGGGGGCCCCCTCCTACCTTACCTTCGTTTAAAAGTGAAACCTAGTCATCCGAGCAGTGTTCTCCTACCAGTGCGGTTTCAACGAGAGGGAGACGCGCGTCCTGCGATGCGGTTGATTGTGAGCATGTGGGTGTTGTCTTGGGCGTACCGAACCGATGGCACCGTGGGGTCGCGGCGCGATTCTTCGTCCATGACCCGGTGGCTTTGAGATGCCGTTTCGGGAGCAGGGGTGGTGGGACAGTGTGCCAGGTGTCGTAACTACTTTTGTGAATACATGGGGGGGTGGTTGTTGTTGTGAAGTCACCAGGAGCTGTGGCCTGGCTTTGGTCAGTGGCATTTCAGGGATTTAATCGTGATTAAAAACTAAAAGTTGAGAAAAAAAATCACGACGGCATCCGTGGTGTGGTCTGATGTGGTGTGTACTCAAACGATACTCAAACAACCTCGAGAGAGAGAGTATAGAGAGATAACATGAAATGCGGTGAATAATTTACATAAAATTTATATTTCAACCAACGTCAAATTAAAGCAAAAAAATCATTAAAATTTTCGTAAACGCACACCTTTTCAAGATTTCAAATGACGAATTCAAATGCACCGCGCTGTTGAAGCACTTCATCCTCTCGTTACGCATGGGACATTAACGAACATCTGAAATGGCCCGTTGTGTGATTTGGCCCGCTGACGCCATGACGATTTCCCGCCGTGCCCCAAGGCCACGGCCTGGACCCTGGGTGATCCTCGGGTGAAGTTTTAAATCTGCCAAGTGGCTCCTTGTTGTCGCAGCCTGTCCCGCGGAGTGTTTTCACTTGGGGGAGAGACTAACTTGAGCACTTGGATTGTCAGGAGTAGTCCCGTCTGCAAGCGGCGGGATGAGGGCATTCGCGGCTGGCCAACACGAACCCTGCTTGTTCTCGGTACGGTGTGAAGCACGGTCGCACGCAAATGCGCATCGTGATGTTCACACCCGTGTGTGCCTGCCCCCCCCTCCTCCCCCCGATCTGTCAGGGGTGGCTTTTTTTGTACCCCCAGTACCCTAATGGCGCTAATCGCGTCGGGTGTAAGCATCGTATATACCACGCTGTCTGGGTGTTTTTTTTCTCGGTAAAAACAAGGCGAAGGGAGAAACCGGGGGAGACGTGTTTGTAAAGCGCAGTGTTTCGAGTGTGCCAGTGCGCACACGTTAAGCAATACGCACGGAAATACAAAGTAACGCGTTTTAATGAAAAGAACAAGCAGGCTTTGTAGTGGTATATGATGTAATCCTTTACAGGATATATCAGACGCGTTACTCATCTAGAGTCGGGGTAGGTAATGACCCGAATCCGACCAGGTGCCACGGCGATTAGAGAGTGCGGCTCCCAATTAGAAGGTGGCAGCTTTGCATTCCGGTTGGGGGGCCGACTGTTCTCTCCCCCCCCCCCCCGCTATTCCTCCGGGTTCCATAAAAATGCGTGCCACCTTGTGGAAAGTCATCGGCATGTTGTCCGCCGCACAAAACCCACGATTGCCATAGGAATGTGGAATTTCCACAGTCTCAAGCACCACCGCCCCATTACGCCCGTTTGGTGAAAAGCCTCCACGTCGACGTCAGGTGCCTGAAATGTCACGCGCGTTTATTAAATTCGGAGCGGATTATTTGAAGGTAAAAAAGAGCAAGTGCTAAAGTAGTACCCTTGGCCCAAGTGACACACTCCTGGATGCCATTGAATTGTAAAGCAATCTTCCGTCGACTCAACTCCCCCACCTCCCAGCCTCTGATTATATTTTAATATTCTTGGTGTGAAACGTTATTACCGTCGTGCTCTTCGATTGACCGCAATAACTGGCCACAGTTAACTTTTTAACGGATCCACCTTCATCCAGTTGGAGGAGTCGAGACGTGGTGACTTGTTTATCCCCTAAGCCCTGGAAACGCACCCAGCCCACTCGTCTTGATCTCTCCTTTGAAATGTCATTCCAAGAGACCGGTTTTCAGGCCACTTTTTAAACAGATTCCAATTGTGTTTGGCTCTTGGCTTTGTTTGAAGGCGGCTGGTGATTAAGCCAAAAAATAAAAGTTCGAGAATTCAGTTCACACGGGTTGACTTGTTAAAAAAAATGCACCTGGCCTCTAAAGTGGACTTAACAAAACAAACTCTGTCCAGCCACAGTGGCTAATTCAACAGGCAGGAAGATGCATGCAGGCCAGAAACAATATAATAAATAAAAAAAGATGTGTTAAACGACAAAGTATAGCGACAATCCCAGCAGCTATTGTACGTCAAGATGACTTAACAATTGGTGCACGTCACGATGCACGTAGAGCCACGTGTGATGGCTACAGTGTGCTCTCACGAGTCGTGTTGGGGATGACGCCCGTGCACATTTTGCCTCGCTGTGAAATTAACGAGAAGGGAAAGAAAAAAACGCCGAAACCTCGGGCTCGTTTAAAGAGCTCTCGTGGCCATCACAACGTGACGATTGTCGTCCTCTTGACACGCAAAGTGTGCTCGGTGTTTCACATTACATTTTTTTGCAGCTCGTGACACCTTTTGCACATGTATTCTTATGGAACTGACGTCGAGAAAAAGTGGCTTTGTAAGAGTTCTTATTGCTATTATTGATCTGAAATGTTCAAATGTGGATATTTGTCGCAGCCGTTGCTGCACGCAAAGTCGCCGCCGCCGCGGGTCCATTCGAATATTCATACCTGAAACACGCACTGTTTCTGTTCTTTTGGGATGGTGTCAAACAAACAAGTTTCCTCGTCGTGTCCATGCCGCAAATCCTAAATTTTGGTCTCCTGGAGGCGATGTTTCAAGTCCGAGAGGGGGGTGGGGGGGGGCTCTGGTGTTGCTCCTCTGTCACGACCGAAGTTATCCGCAGCGAACTGTTGGCAACCCTCCCACCAGTGACGCTAAATATTGCTCGCGAGCTCGACTTTCCGCACACGTGAGCTTCGGACTTGCTTTGCATGCATGTGGCTTATTTACGACCTTGTTTGGTGATTGTTATAAAAAAAATAAATGTTGGGAGATCGATGCGTGGTCATTCTCCCCCCCCCCCACACACACCGTTCGTGTAAACAAATGTCGTCCGCCGAATGTTCTGATGTGTTTTCTCCGCTAAGTTATCGGTGTTCTAACCAATGTTTGTGATCGTGGTTGATGATTCTGTTGATCGGGGGGGGGGGGGGGGTGAGGATGTCCACTTGCAGTGAAGATGTCGGTGATGTTCTTGCGATGGTGACGGGCTCGCGATGATGTGCATCGCCACCACAAGTAATGGGCCTCCTCCCGAGTTATTTTGAACAGACTGCATCTCATGTCACATTAGTTTCGTTGGATGCTTCATTTGGTGGTGGTGGGGGGGGGGGTGCTCTCTCGAGCGCGACCGTGCAACACGCTCGTTGCCCAGGGTCGTCTTCCACACCGCCCCCCCCCCCCCCCCCCGTGCATGAATGTTACGTGCCCTCTGTAGTCACTGATGCGCTGAGCGAATGGTGAGCGTATGTGGAGAGAAAGAAAAACGAAAGTTGGTGGGTGCTTTTGTGTGCTGTGAACCGACAACTAAAGGCGCATTGAAACTCCTGCTCAAGACGAAACGCGTGGAGCGGTTTATATCACCAAGATAGCAAACAAACAAACAAAACAACAACCCCCACCTTTCACCGATCGGTTTAGGAAGCTGCGCGGTTAATGTTTCCCAGGAGCACGCGACGACTCGGCGAGCGAGCGATTTTTTGACGAGCGAGCGAGCGAGAGAGCGAGAGCCTCTCCTCGTCTCTAGCGGTGGGACGTCGAGAGAGCCCTGCGCTTGGTGACGCGCCGCCGTCTCGCGCATCGGCGCCGCGAGGGCCGCCCTCGGTCAGCCGCCTTGCACTGCCGGCGCGGACACACACACGGGCACACACACGGCACACACAAGGGCGCACACGGGAACACACCGGGCACACACACGACACACAGACGGCCACAGACGGGCACACTCGGGAACACATGGGCGCACACGGCACACACGGCAGATGGGAACACACGGGCACATATGGGCACACACACGTGAACACACGGGAACACACGGGCACATATGGATACCAAGACGAAGGTCCCCCCCACCGCATGTTAGCCTTGACAGACTGTTGGGGCAAGTGCTGTTAGCGAGTACCTTTGAAGGCCGGCACGGCACACGAGCGGGTTGGGTGGTAAACACCACGCCCGGCCGACATAGACACAGAGACTAAGATCCCTCGTATGGCCTTAACAGACTGTTGGGGCAAGTTCTGTTAGCGAGCACCTCTGAAGGCCGGCACGGCAACGAGGGGGTGGGTGGGCAGCACCATGCCCGGCCGCCTTTGTCTCTCCAGTGGCGATATCTACACACCGCACCAGGTACTAATTTGAGGCCGAGTCGACCCAGGGTAGGTTCAGAACCGGTTCAGGTAATTGTCACCGGTGTTGGCCGTGAGCGGGACTCGAACTTGGGTCGCCGGGTTCGTAGCGCGGCGTAGCGCTAACCGCTGCACCACCGCTCCCCACAGGCACACGCCCGGAGATGGGTGGGGGTCCAGGACCGGTCCAGATCTCACTCGCCACTGATGTGAACTGTGGCTGGGAATTGAGCTCGGGTCACTGGGTTCAAAGTGCAGCGTGCTTACAACTGCAACAACGTTCCATCCCCTGTTATTAATGTGTCTCCAAACAGGAGATTAGAGTGGCCAAGCTGAACCATTTGGGAAATGAAATATGCTGACATTGCGCTTCGCTCATACATCTGTAATAAACGACTGGACCACGATGTCTGGCTCAGTGTCCTTTATTATTCGGTTCGTGCTGTACACCCACACGGCTGTCTTTACTCTGTAGCTTCTCCACGGTGCTGACTCCAATGTCGGCCCGATCCACAACAGCAGCTCTGCTGCTGTTTCTCTCACACAGCCCCCCTTGGCTGTACTCTCTGCTGCTCTTCTCCCTCCGCAGCTCTCACAGCTTCTTGCTCTCTCTCTCTCTCCGCAGCTCCTCCTGGCAGCCACACCGCTGCCTCTAACAAGCAGCCCCCTCTCTCTCTCTCTCCGCAGCTCCTCCTGGCAGCCACACCGCTGCCTCTAACACGCAGCCCTCCTGGCTGTCTCCTCCCCAGCTGCACACCACTCCGCAGCTTCCTCTTATCTTCGGGGTTGGCTCCCGATGGCCGTCGGCGCCCCCCCTCTCCACACTTGCCCGCGTGGCCTCACTCTTTTCCGCTCACACCCCGACTGCCTTCCCCTTCCGGTTTACCCGCTTAAAGCCCCGAACCTTCCCCCCACGTCACATGACTCCACCCCCCGTGACGTCACCTCCGGAAGGTCGCTTACGCCCGCATTACACCACCCTCCCCCGTAGAAAAATCCCAGCCGACCTCGGCTGACTAATAGCAAATCGTAATGCGGCGAACCGAGCTTCCCCCCCTAAAGGACACTAAGCATATAATGTAACAACAAGAACAACAACAACGCAATTAACATCAACGAACGTACAAAAGCATGCAATAAATACAACTGTAAGAAAAAAATAACAAGACAGCAACAATCAACGAAACGTAAGCGATTTGGAACGTGTGCGGGTCGCCGGCCCGTCCCGGACGGTCGGCGGCCCACTCGCAGAACGGGAACGCGATGAAAGTCGAGGAATGACAGGGGGTAATCCCCCTGTCGTAGCCGGAAGTCCACCGACGTTCCGTGTCCCTAAAGAGTTAGTCTTGGACTTGTCCTGTGACCGTGCCCGCAGCTGGGTCGGAAGAGCTGCAGGGCTCGAAGGTCCCGCAGACCTGGCAGGCGTCCTCCGAGCAGGGCCCCTCGTCCCCCGCAATGTCACGGCCGGCCTGTCTGGAACAGGTACGACAGGCGCTCTAGCGAGATCAATGGACGCAGGCAGGGGAGAGTCAGCAGCAACAGACCCCGGCAAGGCAACATTGGGGGATGACGCATCATGTAAGGGAGCAACATATGGTTTCAAGCGCGACGTATGCACAACCCAGCGACGAGACCCAATCTGGACGCGTGCTGACTGTGGGTTGGGAACCGCAATGAGGCGTACGGGACCATGCCAGGGTTTGTGCAATTTCGGCGAGGTCCCCGGACGTACCTGTGGACAATGAAGCCAGGCTAGGTCCCCAACCTTCCAAGGGCACTCCCCCTCAGACCGTCGCGCATATCGCTCGTTCCGGGCCTGGGCTTTGGCCGTAGCCACGCGGGCATTCTCCCGCGCCTCCGTGACTCGGCGAACCGTGTCCTGAATGTATTCAGGAAGTGGTTTACGAGGTCCCTTCACCCCAGTTCCCAATTGCACATCCACCGGCGGCACGTTTTCCCGACCATACATAAGGTAAAACGGCGAATATCCTGTAGCCGCATGAGGCGTCATCCTGTATGCCGAAAGCACCCCGGGGATGTGCAGATCCCAATCTGATTGTTGTTCACTCACGGTATGGCAAAGCATGGCAGACAACGTCCTGTTCAGCCGTTCAACCATACCATCCGTCTGCGGATGGTATGGGGATGTCCGTACTTTCTTAGTCCCAAGGCCCGCGCACACTTCCGCCAATAATTTAGAAGAGAAATTCCTGCCCTGGTCCGTGAGGAGTCTCTCAGGCGCCCCCTTATCCATAATATACCCAAACAAAAAGGCGTCGGTAATGGCCGCGGCCGACTGATCGGGCAACGGCCAGGCCATCGGCCAACGGGAGAGGTACTCAACCCCTACCAGCAAATATTTATTACCCCTCGCCGATGGTGGAAAAGGTCCCAATATGTCCAGCGCCACCAATTCATTGACTCGAGACACCTGAATCGACTGGAGAGGCGGCACGTAAGGATGTTTCGGCGGCTTACGTTGTGCACACGCAGGGCACGCGCGCACGTGCCCTACGACATCTGTCGCCATGCCGTGCCAAAAATAATGACGTTGCAACGTCAACAAGGTCTTCTGCACCCCTAAATGTAAGAGAGTGTCACAATGGAGGGTTCTAATCAACTCGAACCGCAAGGACGTTGGTACCACCAGGCGCCAACGTTCCTGGAACCCCTCCCGCCACATAAGCAGACCATCTCGGAGAGCGGTTTGCGGCCCCACAGCCGTACTCGGACTCCCATTGTCCTTAGCAGACCGCTTCCGCAAGGACACCAATGACTCATCCATCATCTGTTCCCGGATCCAGACAGACCGCGGCAGATTCAAAACCCCGTCAGCCGGTCCCGGTTCCATCGGAGTGTCCGACTTCTCGACGGCCAACGTGAGCGGCTGAGGGGGGTTTGGAATCGGCGAACACCTATGCGTCCCCGACTCACATTTACAAGGGGCGCGCCGCGGTAATCTGGAAAGTGCGTCAGCGTTCGCATGGCGCACTCCCTTCCGATGTTGAATTTGGAAGGAAAATTCCTGTAGCGTGTCCAACCAACGTGCCAACTGTCCGGATGGCTGGTCAATTTTAAGGGCATATTGCAAGGCCGCATGATCCGTACGCACAATAAAAGAACGACCGTAGAGGTATGGTCGAAATTGCCGTAGGAAAAAAACAACCGCCAATAGTTCTCTGCGAGTGACACAGTAGCGGGTTTCCGCAGGAGACAAGACTCGGCTACCATACGCCACGACACGCTCTACACCCCCTTTAGACTGTGATAACACCGCCC
The DNA here is from genome assembly GCF_964198595.1 of Lampetra fluviatilis. Classification (NCBI taxonomy): domain Eukaryota; kingdom Metazoa; phylum Chordata; class Hyperoartia; order Petromyzontiformes; family Petromyzontidae; genus Lampetra; species Lampetra fluviatilis. The sequence goes on from NC_136307.1 coordinate 2,456,959, forward strand.
CAATACCTGTGTCACTCGCGTCCGTATCAAGAATGAATGGGTGATCGAAATCGGGATAATCCAATGTTGGGGCCGTGGCCAATAGATCACGCAGACTCCGAAAGGCCGCCTCCTCCGGCTGTCCCCAAACAAACTTCCGTCCTTTACCCGTAAGGAGATGCAAAGGCCTCGCAATCGTCGCAAAACCCGGCACGAATCTTCGGTAATACGAGGCAAATCCCAAAAACCGCCGAACATCCCCCACGGTGGCCGGAGTCGGCCAATCCCGGACGCACGCCGTCTTTTCCGGATCCGTGGACACTCCCTCAGCGCTCACGATGTGCCCCAAATAGCGGACGGACCGTTGCAGTAGGTGACATTTCTTTGGTTTGAATTTCAATTTGGCAGAACGCATCCTCGTGAACACTGTCTCCAGCCGCGTCAAATGTTCATCGAATGTGCGGCTGAAGACAATGATATCGTCCAAATATATAAGACATGTCTCCCACTGCAACCCCGTCAAAACGAGCTCCATCAATCTTTGAAATGTAGCAGGGGCGGCATTCAATCCCATCGGGAGACAGTTGAATTGAAATAACCCCTGCGGCGTACGGAATGCGGTTTTCTCCCGTGAGGACTCGTCAAGGGGAAGCTGCCAAAATCCCGAAGAGAGGTCCAGTGTGGAAAAGAACTTAGCCCCCGACAATGCGTCGAGGGAGTCATCCATACGCGGCAGGGGGTACGCATCTGCCACCGATATCTTATTCAATTTGCGGAAATCAACACAAAATCGCAATTTGCCATCCTTCTTCTTAACCAAAACGACTGGAGCGCCCCATGGGCTGTTAGATGGCGATATAATGTCCGCAGCCAACATGTCTTCCACTGCCCCCCGTACGTGTTCTCGCTCCGCAGGACTCATCCGATGCGAATTTAATCGAATAGGGGCAGCATCGCCCGTCTCAATGTGATGGTAAAGCAAGGAAGTGCGGCCCAAATCCAAATCATCGGAGCTGAACACATCGGAATATGTCAACAACAATTTACGCAGCGCACCACGTTGCTCCATGGACAGGGAAAAATTTTCGTCACATAAATGAGCAACCCAACGATCATCCGAACTCCTTGGCTCGGAAACCCCAGCAACAACTCCCCGGCTATGTGGACAATCATGGGTCGCAAACGCCGTAGTGGCATGTGCCACAACCGTACCGGCCGGGACACGGACGTTTTCTCCCCCCGCATTAAGCACCTGTAAAAACGGTAATTGATCCGGCCGGACGATGGTCTGTGCCCCCACTAACGCCAACCCGGTTGATATCGTGGCGGACGGTGACAACAAGACCCCTACTGCTCCTAGCCGATCAGGCAGGGGCTTCCGATACCGCAAGGGTATAAGCATCTGTGTACCAGGTGGGATGTCCACAGATGCGACGGACAGCGCCTGCACTTGTACGGCCGAAGCAGGTCGCCCCCAGGGCGACGGCAGGAACGAGATTTGACGGCCCCCCGGCAGTTCAATACAATTCTCATTGATTTTGATCAAAATGGGCATCTTAGCCAAAAAATCGGTGCCTAACAAACAAGGAACCGCCAAAGATCTCGATATCAACACAACACCCGAGGCCGACACATCCCCAATAGATATCTTAGCATCCACCTGACCCACGATACCCATGCTACCCCCGTTCGCAGCGACGCACGACCCATAAACCGGACGCACAGCCCCCGACGGAATGCCCAACAGATGGAAAATGACATCCGATATAATAGTCGCAGACGCCCCCGAGTCAACCAAAATGCGCACGTCCACACCTTGTATGGACCCCGGTACAGTGGACGAACCCGTAGCGGCCGCGACAACTCTCCGTGCCAATTTGCGCCACTGCGTAACTGAATGAAAAGGCCCCGTCGATGGCCTTTCTTTAACAACAACAATAGGATCGCGCAACACAGGTGGTGGGTGAGGTGGAAAGCCTTGCCGAGTGTCTGGTGCGTGCCGACATGCCTGTTTCGGAGGATCTTTAGCCGACTTGACCGGTGCCGAGGCCTCCTGCTGCGGCGGAGCCGGGAAGCGGGCCCAGCAGTCTCTGGCGTAGTGGCCCCTACGCCCGCAGCGGAAACATTCGGCCTCGTTGCGCCGAAGCGCAGGCCTCGCCTCCTGACGGCCCCGTTCTGGTAGCACCGCGCGCGGTCTCGGCCCGCCGCGTCCCGTCCATGGAGCGGAGGCGGCCGTCAGTTGTTGAGGGCCCCGGTCATCCGGAACATAGACGGCCTGCGCAGGGTTCCACCCCAACGCCTCCCCTTCTTTGACGGGCCCCCCCGTCCACGCCGTCACTTGTTTCCAGCGACGGAGGTTGAATTGCGCATCGAGACACTTAGCAGCCATCCGGGAAGTTAGCTTATCATGCCCACACACAGGCATGGGGATCCCTAGATCCCGAGACAGCTCCAACATTTTCCCTAATATGAGAGGCTCAAGCAGGTCCTGTGGCGTCTCAGGATAAGCTGCCATGGCCAGCTCCAGCACCGCACCCCTGAACGCCACGGGCGACTCCTCTGGTGCTCGTTGTCGTTGAGCGAATCGCCGATGCGCATCATCTGGTGGCTCATAAGCATCGGCCATTTCTTGAAAAACACCACGTAAAGTTGCCTTCTTATCGGTCGCTATGGAACGGAAGAATCGGACAGATTCGTCGTCCAGGAGAGTCGGCAACACCTCCAAAGCCTCCGCATCGGTCCATCTTGCTGTGCGTACCGCCGCCAAGAAGCGGCAGGCGAACGCGCTCCAGTCCCCACCGACGGAAAATTCTTTAACTGTTGTAAGGTGGCGACTCCGACTCCTCTTCCCGCCGTCTTCCAATGGTGGTGGTTGTGATGGCAAATTCAAAATGGCGTCGGCCCGCGGCGTGGCCAAGATGGCGGTTTGGCGCCACGGAGCGCGCAAAATGGCGGCCTCTTGCCGCGTGGGCAATGGCGGCGGCAGGACAGGCAACGTGGCGGCCCGCGGAGCACCACTTGCATCATCCATCGTCCCTGGCGCGACGAGATGGCATAGATGCGCCAGGACGTCCTTAAGTGCCTCCAGTTGTACCGCCATCGCTTGCCATCGTTGATCCGCGTCTGATGATGTCGACGGACCCGCCACCGCGCCAACATCCTCCACTCCCGTTCCCGTGGTCGCCTCAGCCGGGCTCTCCTCCACCACCCCAACAGGATCCGCGGTTGGAGGGAGTTCGTCGTCGTCGGACGAAGAAGCCGATGCAGGCGCCGGATTAACTTTCTTCCTCACTTGTTTCGACATGCCGTTGCACTTCCGACACCAGTGTAATAAACGACTGGACCACGATGTCTGGCTCAGTGTCCTTTATTATTCGGTTCGTGCTGTACACCCACACGGCTGTCTTTACTCTGTAGCTTCTCCACGGTGCTGACTCCAATGTCGGCCCGATCCACAACAGCAGCTCTGCTGCTGTTTCTCTCACACAGCCCCCCTTGGCTGTACTCTCTGCTGCTCTTCTCCCTCCGCAGCTCTCACAGCTTCTTGCTCTCTCTCTCTCTCTCCGCAGCTCCTCCTGGCAGCCACACCGCTGCCTCTAACAAGCAGCCCCCTCTCTCTCTCTCTCCGCAGCTCCTCCTGGCAGCCACACCGCTGCCTCTAACACGCAGCCCTCCTGGCTGTCTCCTCCCCAGCTGCACACCACTCCGCAGCTTCCTCTTATCTTCGGGGTTGGCTCCCGATGGCCGTCGGCGCCCCCCCTCTCCACACTTGCCCGCGTGGCCTCACTCTTTTCCGCTCACACCCCGACTGCCTTCCCCTTCCGGTTTACCCGCTTAAAGCCCCGAACCTTCCCCCCACGTCACATGACTCCACCCCCCGTGACGTCACCTCCGGAAGGTCGCTTACGCCCGCATTACACATCTCTCTCCACGTGGAAAAATACAAGCAATTTCCCACATCCCATCGCCTCCCACGGCCTTCTGGGAGTTCTTAATTTCGGCAGTATTACTTCAGCACGTGCAAAACTTTGGACCGGTTTTCACATTCATAATCAACGTTTTTGGGTTTAGATCGCATTATTTATAAATGTGTCGTAACCCTCCACCACCCGACACGGCCAATCCGTAAAAAAGTGTCACGTTGACAAAAGACAAATAGTTCACTGCTTTAGCCCACCGGTGTGTTGAAGCGTGAAACCACAACATTTACAAAAAAAATGTTAGTACGACGTTTCGCTGGTAATTGCATCCAGCATCATCGGGCAATTCGCCAGGTTACGACACATTTATAAATAACGCGATCTAAACCCAAAAACGTTGATTATGAATAATATTGGTCGCGAAAGCCTGCTTGTTAAACGGTTTTCACATTCATTGTCTCATCAGCAGTCCGGCTCGCTTGACACCAATACTGGTGATCTGGGAAAACAAACCGATCGTGTCACTGGTGTCCCCCCCCCTTTCCCTCCTTTAGTCTCCAAACATTAAAGAGAGGGGGCGGTTAAGAGCACGTGATCTTCCACGACGCTTGAGACCATAATACAGCGTGCGCACTGTGCTCAACCGCAATGCATTAATAATTTTTCTAAAAATTCAAGAACAAGAGAGACGCCGCGTGACTGGTGTGTGTGCTTCAAAGCCGCGGTTTGCCACAAGCTACTTAAACCGATTGCAACGCCCCGTGACTCAGAAACCACACGGCGGCCAATGATACGGACATTTACAAAAGTCACGTTGCCGCGGGAGACGGCGGCGGCTCGGGGTAGGCCTTCATCCAGCAGTGGGTAGATCGTGGCTGATGAAAGTCGAGGGAGAGAGGGCACGAATGCATCGTTGCTTTATCTGATTTTGTCCCGCAGTGCCGAGTGGTTGTTCATTCACAGGATCGCCTTCCGAGATCAGCTCCTCTCGCCAAGATCCCACTCGGCCCATCTTCTGCCGAGGGTCAATAAAATTGGTACCAATTTCTCTGCATGTCTGTGTAGAGACACCGACTTCGCGTTCACCGGAGTCTGATGATGTGCATGGTGAGGCCTTGTTTGGTTTCACTCGAGAACATTCCCGGTCTGCCTCTTGCTGTCGGTACAACAATTTTTCGGCCAGTGTGTCATGTGACGTTCCTCATGTGCGTGTGTTTATATATGTGTACGGCGTATTTGCCTTTTACCCTCTTAATTCATATTTGTCATCGACATCGTGGCACGAGACGGATGCGTTTGTAACGTGGCAGCTTGCACGGCATCACGCCGTGTCTTGAGAATGGAAGCTGACATGGCAGAACGACGTCTGAAGTCTCTTCTACAATCCTCGGTCTACACTCAGAGACACGTCTATGAACGCTCGACAAAGGTCGTTTATCACATGTGAAATAGGACCACAGTTATTGGGTTTTTTTTCAGAGCGGGAATTCGCCAAGATGCCAAATTGAACGTGCCACCGAATGTCGTGCGACTTTCAGTGTGGTCATTGGTGTCCGGGCTGGCATCCGATAAACCTCTGCACTTGAGCTGCCGGTTTAATAAACGGGTGGCTGAAACATCGCTTCCCAAACCTCGGCTTTCCGCAGTATCAGCTCGCAACTCTGACCTTTGAGGCACCCGTGGTCATGTCAAGTTGCACGTCTCATTCCCAATGTAAAACGATGACAACACTGGTCAACACACTTTTTCTGGCATAAGGTATTCCAACGGTTTCAAGGTAATTTTGGGGTGCTGATTCCAAATCTGGCATCAGTTTTTGTCTATCACATCAGGTTTTTGAGATATGAAATATTGCATTTTCAATAAAAACTGCAGAAGAAAAATATTAAATATATGTGGATATCTACATAAAATTATATTATAAACACACTATCCTAAAAATACAGCACCATATTTTACCACTAAAGCAGTCACTGACTCGCAACAACTTGCAATCATAAGTTACAGAGTTAATTTCGGGTCAAATCAATGAAAATGGGGTATGCCGATAGCATTAAAATGAGATGTGATAGAGCAAATCTAAGATCAGATTTGGAATCAGCACCCTGAAATTAGTCTAAAACAGCTGCAAAAGTCCAGGCCAGAAAAAAATGTGTTTTGTTGTTGTTGATCAGTGCAATGTTTATAAGTCAAACTACAAAGGAACGGTGCCGCCTGGAAGCATTATTAACATGAAAGTGTGTCTACATTTGAATGCAAAATGTAAAAAACACGGTATGCATTCACATTTACTCCTTGACGTCTGCTATTTCGAGTCCATTTATCTTTTAAGATGTACGGCCCATTGTGTCATTGTAAATCATGGGCGAATACTGCGATTAGCATCACGTAAAGAAATAATGGGAAATAGTAAAAATGGAAAAGCAGTTGATGATGTTTGCAGATCTTAACGCGATGCACGTGTGCGGTGTTGTGGAAACAGACGATCGTGCGGCAGATGAGACGCGGTGCGTGGTGTCCAGGAGGAGGAGGAGGAGTGGTGACAGTGACGTTCATTACATAAATACGCTGCCAGACGTGATGGGGAAATAATAGTCATGATGCAGGCAGGGTGACAAACGTTCCTCCCAACATCTCATTTCATTCTCAGACCGGTTTTGTGTTTTTTTTATTTTACGTTTCGCTTTTTTGTAATGCTGCTTCCGGTTGTAATTGGCCGATTCGACCATTGCGATGGCCTTTTCATCCGTCGGGTCATTGTGTTTTTTTGTTTTTGGCACGGACGGTGGTCAAACGACACGGGGTAGACTCGACAGCAGGAACACTGCGCAAGGCGTTCACGCGATTGGCGCCACAAGATCCCCACTCGCATCACGAAATCGGTTGCTGCGCTGAACAGGATTGCAACAGGATTGTACCTGCGTTGAACAGGATTGAACCCGTGTTAAACAGGATTGCAAAACGATTGAACAGGATTGCAACAGGATTGCAACAGAATTGCACCCGTGTTGAACAAAATTGCAACAGGATTGCAACAGAATTGCACCCGCGTTGAACAGGATTTCAACAGAATTGCACCCGCGTTGAGCAGGCCCTCGGATGTTTAAAGAGAATCTGCGTGGCCCAAAACATGCAGCAGAATGATAACAATAGTTCCACTCTGCACGACCAAAATACATCATTAAACTAACCAATGCGAAATGTTTGAAAGCTACGAAGGTGCCAACTACAGGCGTCTGGGCGAGCCTAGGGCGCCGTACAATTCCCATCTTGGGCCTCGTTTTGTTTGTTCGCTCCCCCGTCTCTGTCTTGCAGGCAAAGTAAACTTCCCACTTTGATTTATCTCCAGCTCCACCTCATTAACGAGGTGGCCAGCCCGGTGGGAGGGGCGTCTGGTAATGAGGCGGGGAGGTTTACAGGCCGAGCCGGCTGTGGCTTTTTTTTTTCTATCCACACTTTTAATAAACGCAAGGGCATTTGCAAACCGTGGAAGCACTTAACGGCGCTTAACGCAGCAAGGGAGGTGCTTACTGAAGCAAAATTGTTAGCTTGCCGATTATGTATTTTTCTGGGGGGGGGGGGGGTGTTATCGCCAATTTGTTTAGGAATTTTATTTTAGTTTTTATCACCACTTGTGCCCCAGCAGTGCTTCCGAGAGCGACATCACGAGACGTAGAGACGGGACGACCTTGAGGATGAGAAGTAGCAAGAACACGCCACGTCCTCGGGCACCGTCGCCTCGTGTGATGGGGCGTCTGCGAAGGCTCCCACAAGATCGCACGGCGAAGGCTTTTTTGCGCAGGCCCCGATCCCGAACCCACACATCGGCAGCCGCTCATCAGTCCGCTCTGTGACGAGCGCTTCGCCGGACGTTCAATCTGATAATAACTAAATACGTAAATAACCTTGCAGGTCTGAGCTCGGTGAAACGAAGTGAAATAACACTGGTCAACAAAAAAAACTTTTTTTTCTGGCCTGGACTTTTGCAACTGTTCTAGACTAATTTGAGGGTGCTGATTCCAAATCTGATCTCAGATTTGCTCTATCACATCTCATTTTTATGCTATCGGCATACCCCATTTTCATTGATTTTACCTGAAATTAACTCTGTCACTTAAGATTGCAAGTTGTTGCGAGTCAGTGACTGCTTTAGTGTTAAAATATGGTGCTGTATTTTTAGGATAGTGTGTTTATAATATCATTTTATGTAGATATCCACATTTATTTAACATTTTTCTTTTGCAGTTTTTATTGAAAATGTAATATTTTATATCTCAAACACCTGATGAGATAGACAAAAACTGATGCCAGATTTGAAATCAGCACCCCAACATTACCTGAAAACCGTTGGAATACCTTATGCCAGAAAAAGTGTTGACCAGTGTTATCAATTATTCGTTGCGGGGTTTTTTTCCCTTTATAATGTCAATCATTGGTGCACGCATGGCGTGGCACCCTAACATCGCGAAACTCTCAACCTCGCCCAATATCTCGCAGTTTCCTGTAGAAGCTTCCGACTGCGCGGAGTGAAACGTCGGACATCGTGCAGAACGACAGCGCCTCGCGGGCCGAAAACACGTTGGGGCACCGTACAGCAACAACATTGAACGCCACTGCGCAGTGCACGATGGTAAACTATACTGGACATCCGTGAAATACTGGACATCCGTGCACAGTATCAATACATATTCCGATTATGAACGGATCGTCGCGGGTGGCTGCAGGGCAGATTGCAACCAGGATCCTCGGCATTGCGGGCTATTTGCTCCGGTGTGGGGTAATATCGAGAGCGAGTCCAGCCAGCCCGATACCGTAGTGGTATCATCATCATCATCGTCGTCATGCGAGATGTGCGTAATTTCCCCACTCTGAAATCGAACCGCGTGAGCCCCTTTGGTAATTCACCTGCGGGTGTGTACGGGGGCGGCGGGGCGTTTATTAAACGAGCGAAGCGTCTTGGGTAATTTGTGTGGACATTAAAGATCCCCCACCACCTCCTCCTCCGCATCCCCGTGACTTTGACCGCAGGCTCAGGCCACGTGCGAGTGCCGATGTTGACGCGATTCCCTGCAGCGGCTGAGATCGAGTGATTGTCCTCGGCGAGAGTTTAGTCAAGGCCAAAGAGAGAGACAGGGGTGAGACGTCTTTGCGGTGCTTATAGAGAGAGAGAGGTTGAGGCTTCCCCTGGGCCAGAACAACGCGAGTCTCCTTGAAGGAGGCAGCCCCTGGCGTACGCGAGTGATGATGCTGGTGCTGATGATGACGTCGATGATTATACTCCACCGGGAGCCATCAATTGTTTTAGAAATGTGGTTGGTGGGGGGGGTTTAATTTTTTTTTGGTAGCGACGCTTGCATTAGGATTCTAAAGGACGCGCTAAAGGTGGTGAATTGCGACAATGAATATTACTGGCAGGTGTTTAATTTGCAAGTGTTTATACCGGCAGGCATTTCATTCATTTGCAATGTCCTTTAGCGATGCAGGCGAGAGCCCATGAAGAGGCCTCTTGTACGGAGAGCAAGGAATGTAAATAGCCATGCCAAGTCAAAGTGTCTCCCTGATCGAAGGAGTAATTGCGCCAGCACTCATCTCTGTTGGACGCCCCAAGGCCAATTGTGGAATTTCCACATTCCTATGACAATGCAGTCTCTCCGTAGTGAAATTACTGCTGATTTCCCACAAAATGGTACTCGATTCATCGCCCCTGGAGGAGTGATGAGCCGGATTCACCACCACCACGTCTTGCAAATCGAGACCAGTGCCGCCTCAACCTGAACTTGCAAACGATATCACGTGGCCTTTGCTTGAATATCCGCGTGGCCACAGCAATTGCTCCACTGCAGAAATTATATTTTTTTTCAGCAAAGGCTCGGACCACGGGTCAACAAGAGGGCCCATCGTGACCACGACCACCGATGCCACCAGACGTTGCCATCGCTTCCTTCCCTGCCGCGAGAGAATTCTGCAGACACCGCGCGCAATCGTTTGCTTCACCCTTGCCCCGGTTCGAGTCGGGGCATTTTCTGTCTCTGCGCGGTTGCGTTACAGCACCACGCGCGGTTGATATTAATGCGGAACTCCCAAGACTTTACCGAAAAAACCTAAGAATATGAATCCTTGCAGTCACGAAAGCTTCAAATCTAGAACTCACAAGCGTTTATCCTCGGTGCGCGCGGTGGAGGTGGGTTTGGAGCGTCACAGGGGTGATGTCCGTCAGCCGAGGGCCGCGTGGCACGCGGTGGAATTAAAACGTCGGTTTATTTATTTTGCTGGGGGGTGGTGGTGGTGTGTGGGGAGGGGGGTGGTGGAAATGCAGAGGAGAGGCTGTCACCGCAAGGCAATAAGCCCCCCATCCACCCCCACCCCCGCCTTGGTGATCCCTTCGCTCACCCCAACTAACCTGCCACGGCACCTTATGGGCAAGTGGTGACGACTTGTAAGTCGCGGTGACAAGGCGGTGTGATGGGGGGTGGGATGGGGGTGGGCTCTTAAGTCGGGGTTAGGCTGTGGAATTGCGATCAGGTCAGAGACCTCCGCCGCCGCAGTTGCCTCCTTAATGCAATGCACACGGATAACGATGATGATAATGCTGATGTGTCTATGCTAATGCCCGTGAGATATCAATTGTGCGTCGCGATTTGTAACAAACGCCCCGTGTTCAGTACGACGCGCTCCGTTGTCGATGTTTCCAAGGGATGGTTTGCTTCGGTCTGGAATCGGCGTGGGGCTGTACGGTTGGGCGACGTTTAGCGAAAACCTTCCGTTCTGTTCTTCGGGGTCGGACCGCGCGTCGGTCGGCTTGGTGTCCCACGTTTCGCCTCGCCTTCTGGTGAGATTATCCGGGAATTTATCGGACCGCAAAGCGCTACGGCTCATGCGCGTTACTCAAGCTGTCGTCTCTCTCTCGCACTTAACTCCAAAATGCATTTCGCGTTTCAGCAAGTCAGCAGTGCTGTTTCTGCGAACAGACTGAGCATGGGCGCATGTTACTTTCCCCAGCGGCTTAGGGCATCCCACAGAACAGACCGATTGGTCATGACGTTCATATTGGTGTCCAGAGTCGTATTTCGGTGCAGTATATTTATTTAGTTGCCTCGGTGTGGCCAGGAACTTGTGACCAAAGAGACCGAGTCTTCATGTGACAGAGATATACAGCACGTGGTTACGTTAAGGTAAACAGGGTGCAAGTAGGATGCAGCACAGCAAGTAGGCTTGTCCTCTCTCTGAGTTTTCGTTCTTGATACCACGCACCCATGCATAGAATTGGCCAAGCATCCCGAGCCAGGCAGGACCCATCTGAAAATGAGCTTTGAGACTCGGAAAGGATTTCCCCGCATTAATAAATACACGTTTTAGTTATTATCATTACACGTACATATATACAGGCGGGTTTCGCTGAGATTCGTGCATATCAAACACGGAGACAAAGATCCCCCCGTATAGCCTTTTATCAGAGTTTTTGGGCAAGTGCTGCTAGCGAGCACCTGTGAAGGCCGGCACGGCACACGAGGGGGCTGGGTGGCCAACACCACGCCCGGCCGCCTTTGTCTCCTGAGCGGCGATGTTTACTACACACCGCACCAGGTACTCTTTTGAGGCTTAGTCGACGGGCAGTAGAGCCGCTGTGTGATGGGTCAATGTTAACAGCGAGTGTCCGCTAAGGAGAGTGAACGTGCCTGAACTACCGGGCCCACCCCAGCACCCTTCTCGTATCCCCTGCCGAGCTTTGTCAAAATCCCACGTTTGTAAACAACATTACAGGGGCTCCCTTGTTGTGTATTTTATCAGCGTGCGGGAGTCTTTATTTACGCCTCGCCGAATTCACGACGCGAGTCGGAACAAACGACTGGTCTCCCTGGCATGTTTATGAAGGCGTGTGATCTTATATAACGCAATTTGGATTGATATAGGATCTCGGTAGTAGCGCGCGCCCCGACACCCTGATATGCAGCTGTACGGCCGAGTTCCCAAGTGCAGTGTCAAGCATTCATTCGTGTTCACTCGATCCCCGCAGCCGCACTATTATTGCCGACTCTATCCACAATGCGCCATCGGCATCGTGTCTCGAGGTGACGGAATGTCCTCCTGCTGCTGCTGTAGCTGCAGGAAGTTGTTATCCCCCCCCCCCCCCATGCCTTGGTACTGGGCTCTTGAAGGTGACACTACAGAACTACGTTTGAAGTCCGTTCAATCGGCCTCTCAAACGCGGCAAGGCCTCGACATTCGTGTGATGGCTACGTTCTTGAAAATCTGCCCCAAGGCAGACATCGCGAATGTAGAGAACGCGCTTATGTGGGAAATGTCGGGGGTTTGGTTCCCGTGTCCGACTGAACATTCGGGAGATAATGTTTGCCAACAGAAAGTCCATACGCGTAATTACATTGTACAATGATGATACAAATAGACGATCAAAACAAATAACACAACAAAATAGAATAACTCAAATAAAACGTCAATACAATAATATTGTGAATTTGAAAGTTGTATTCACCCCAATGCAAAATAGTCACGGTCACTTGAACGTTCATCACGCGCCATCGCGACGTCCGTAAGGCAACGTGCCCCATGGGTGGACGGATCGATGCCCACGGCGATGCGCTGCGCGTGGCCTGTTCGTGTCACACGACGACGCTCGCACGCGGGGACCCCGCACTCCATCACTAAAGCAAGTCACCCCTCCGGTACCCATGACGCCAAGTTGCCAAATCCGCGAATAGTCAAGGGGTGGGTGGGAGGGGGAAGACAGGCGCGAAACTTGAACTGGTGTACAAGGCTGAAATCGCGTGAGTTCACCAAGGCTGCTTGGGTTCAGCTCGGCTAGCATCTTCTCGGGCAAATTCTCTCTCTCTTTATACTCTTAGGTTTTTTCGGTAATGTCACGTAGGTAAAAAATAATAATCATAATAAAATAATAATCATAAATGAAAATAACTAAATTAAATCACGACGTTTCAGAGGCAACACAAGTCAGGTGGGACCGTCACAGCCAAATGTACTGTATCAAATTTCGATTTAAAGCTTTCGTGACTGCAGGGATTCATCTTCTTGGTTCTTTCGGTAAAGTCACGTAGAAGGGAAATAATAAAATAAAATAAAAAATACAAATATTTTATTTTATTATTATCTTGTTTTATTATATTATTTTATCATGTTTTTATTTTATTATTTCCCTTTTACTGTATCAAGTGAAGGGAAATCCAAGAGACAAGATCTTAAATACTGGTGAAGGGGAGGAGCTTATCTAGATGTGGCAGTTGGGGACTGGGATGGTGGGCGGGGCTAGCAGGGGAAGGTAACAGCTGTTAAGCACCTCCGCAAGAATTACGGCCTGTGTTGGCTTCCAAAACCAAAAAATAGCAGCAATCTCTCTCTCTCTCTCTCTGTCTGTCTCTCTCTCTCTGTCTCTCTCTGTCTGTCTCTCTCTCTCTCTCTGTCTCTCTCTGTCTCTCTCTCTCTGTCTCTCTCTCTCGAGTGGAGCCGTGACGAGGTGAGAGCGATAAACGGCCGCGTTGCCCCCGTGGCTTGAGGACAAACTGGACATTGAATGTGTTGGCAGCGCTCACCCCTCGCGCCTTCGTGTCGGGCGTGAAGTCAGATCGACTTTGGGGGTCGCGCCGAGGATGTCACGGCGTGAGGGTGACCTCGATCAAGCAAGGGGGTGGGGGGGGGCGCGTTATGCGACTTGTCACATTTTTTGATTAAATGTTCTCGTTCAAATTTTTTTGTACATCAAAATTCAAGTGCACTACCTCGACTTTCCGTTTTGACAAAAGCCTCCACGAAAACCGTTTCGCTTAACTCCCATCTCCTAATGTCACCGCGTCGCCGTGATGTGACGGAGTGATGTTGCTGCTGCTGCTGCAAGACACCTCCCTAATGGTTTGTGTCAATGTCCAGAGGGCTTGGGAGCCAGGTATGGCTGTGGCCCCTCTTTGGAGCGGCTCTGCTTGAACGCAACAGCTCCCCGCGTCTTGTCGTGTCAGCCTTATTTCTCAGCCAACTCAGACGCCACCCGAGACAAAATATAACCCCGTGCGATACGGACATGGATCACGATGCAACGATACACACAACACAGGGACGCGATGAATACACTTCGCAAAACTTAACACGGAAATATTCTTGGGGGCGAAAAAAACACACACTTAGGGCGGTATACATTTGTTTTTTTTTTAATTCAGAGTCTAATAACGATAGCGATTGGATTCCCTTCTCAATCCGCTGCTGGATGAAACCCTCAAGACGCCGTGTCGGCCACGTGGGTGTTGTTTGTCCATACTTCACCATTGTGCCACCGGATCAGACTGTGTTGTAAACAACACTCTGGCTGTCTCGCAGATGCCCACTCTTGACAATGTCCTCGCTGAGCCGACCGTCGTTAGCACTGAACCCGAACCGTCGCTGGGCGTGCCTCGTGCTAGTCTCCATCTTGCCACCGTGGCGAGATGTCATCTGCCTCGCCTGGTGTACAGGAGGTCGTGGGTTCAAACCGGACCCCAACGCCTGCTGCTGCTGCTGCTGATTTGGACTTTGCGTGTCTCTTCCCCGTGGTCGCGTGGATTTATCTCCGAGTCGTCCGGTCTTTCTCCTCCACATTTCGGAATCGACATCACGCGTTTAGAGTTTTTGGGGCTGATATAAAGTTCCGCATGATAAGCCACTTCGTTGAGCTATCATTTGTGATAGCTAGGCCGCTAATGAAAAAGTTCTATATAACTCAGTGGGCCTTACCTGGTAAAATAAAAATAAAAAGTTTAACTGCAGTATTTTGTCACTCACTGTACGACAGTAGACAGTTGCACCATGAACCACGTTCGAACTCACATTAGATTCACCGAATACTTGTCTTTCCTTGGCATATTCATTTCTGTTTCAAATGAACACTACTTTAAAACGATTAAGTTTTGAGAATTAAATGGCGGGGTGGGGGGGGTCACAAGATATCTGGACCACCTTGTACACCACGTCCATGGCGCTTAGCAACAGACTTGTGCAAACTTCCTCTCGTATCTACATGTACATGTAGTTTAAGATATACGTGGCCACAATGCGGACTAAATGCTTCCCGCTACTCGTCTGTAAGGGTTACAAACAACTAAACTTGGTCACATTTTGTTGGTTATATTATTATATTATTTTATTATGTTTTAATTTTATTATTTCCCTTCTACGTGACTTTACCGAAAGAACCAAGAAGATGAATTCCTGCAGTCACGAAAGCTTTAAATCGAAATTTGGTCGCATTTATTTACAACGGCAATCAACTAACTTCGGCGATTCAAGACTAGCGGCTCCTGGGCTGCCAACCTGCATCCAATTCATTCAACACCACCCGGACATAGCTTCTTCTTCTGCAGCTGTTTTGAAAATGTTGATTTTGTAAATGGGCCTTTCTGGGCCAGAGATGACACGTGGGAGACGGAGGGGGGTTCAGACCGTGGGTCACGTGGCGTTAACAGAGTTTCCTATTCAGCGGGATTAATGAAGCGTCCAGAAGTTTCACTATTTGCTCTGTCGTGAGCACAACACACACACACACGGACGCGTGTTCACTCCGAAGATAAAGATCCCCCGGTGCAGCCTTACCAAACGATCGGGGCAAGTGCTGTTAGCGAGCAACTATGAAGGCCGGAACGGCACACGAGGGGGTGGGTGGCCAGCACCACGCCCGGCCGCGTTTGTCTCCCCAGTGGCGATGTTTACACACCGCACCATGTGCGCATTTGAGGCTGAGTCGACCTAGGAGAGCCCCATAACTCATTCAGCTAATCGTCACTGGTGTTGGCCGTGAGCGGGAATCGAACTCGGGCAGCCAGGTTCGTAGCGCAGCGCGCGAACCACTACAAATGTAAAAAGAAACACGTGTTATGTGCTGCTGTTGTCGATTATTACGCGTAAAAACAAAACAAAACCTATCATTTGTCTCGCATATGAAAATGCAGTCATTGTCACACATGGTCTATCCGCTGTTGGAATGAAGGCCGAAGCACACCGCCGACCATCGCCCCGTCTCCGCCAGCGGCTGCCTCCCTCCTTAATAGAGGTGTTTTGGGTTAGTTCGCGTAAATGTATAAATGTTGAGTCGTTAAACCCATCACCACCCGACACAGCCAACTAGTAAGGGTTGTCACGTAAACAGAACGTGGCCAATTCGTCACCAGTACAGCACGCCGGGGTGTTGGAGAGCCAAGCCGCAACATTTACAATCTGAGTTCGACGTTTCGCCAGTAATTACAGCTAGCTTCATCAGGCGACAGCCAAATGTAAAAACACACCGGCGTGCTGTACTAGTGACGAATTGGCCACGTTCTGTTTACGTGACAACCCTTACGAGTTGGCTGTGTCGGGTGGTGTCGGCTTTAATGACATATTGACGCGATCTAACCCAAAAACACCTCTATTATGGATTAGTGTTAAACTGGCTGCCCTCTTGCGCCTCCCCCCTCCCCATCATTCCGAGCTGAACATTCTGTCGCCCGACGCCGCCTCTCATTCTTTCTCGCGACATTCCTCATTCTCGCTCCGTGTGCGCGCCCGTTCTGCGATTTGCGTCCCGATCTCGTCGCGAGCAGTCGAGTTCCAAGAGTCGCACCTCGCTGCAAAGAGGAAAACGTATTCCCATACTATTCCTTTCTTTCAATTTGCGAGTTTCCTGCAACAGGAAACACATTCTCGGTGCAACGCTTCTCTGCGCTCTCTTTTTCAGCCTCTTTGTTTCCCCATATTCGGTGTCATTGTCCCCACGTGTGCCGTTTGTCACCGTCGAAGAACCGTATATTGTCACAGTGAGTAATAGACGCTGATCGTTTTCTCTCTCTCTTTCACAATAGGCGAAGAATATACCGGGCTTTTCATGTGCATGATTGAATGGAGGTTCTGTTTATTCGTTGTGAATTTAATTATCCTGTATTTACCCAGGAGGCTTTCGCCTTGGTTGTTGTTGGTTTGTTGTGTCCTTTGTTTAACTGGAAGATTAAATAAACCCAATTGAGACCCGTGAACCGCCAACGCCTCTTGCAAGGGCGAACTGGAAACACCTAAAAGCCTTCAGTTCTCATTATTTTGCCTCCATAACAAAAACTAGACGAGGCTCAAAACCTTTTTTTTAAAGAGGGGGGGGGGGGGGGCTGCTTTGAACCACGGCAAATATTTGAGAATTTGCTTCCTGTTGCAGGAAACTAGAAAATTGAAAGAAAGGAATAGTATGAGAATCGGTTTTCCCCTTTTTCTGGCAACAAAACAGGTGTTGAGATGTTAAAACACCAAACTGAAATCTTTTACAAGGAATCATGTGTGCATTAACCACAATACTTGTGGTCAGAATGCAAACAAAAAACACTGATAATATATGCATTGTCCTTGAAACTGATTGGTCCACACCAGAGACAGCTTTCTTTTGAGCCTCGTCTCAAACGGTGTTAGACCAGAGGACGCCAAAAGGCGTACAGCTCAAAGACCATGCCACTATCAGAGTAATGAGAGCTCGGGGGGAGCATCTACATCATGGGACCTCCTTTGCCACACGAACACACTAGACTCTTATTCAGGAGGATGCAGAATCGAGATGCTTTTGGTTAATTTTTTAAGTGGTATTTTTTTCCTTGTAGGGTGTGGATGACATTGAGAAATATGTATCAATAGATCAGCAACCTATTTGCTGTACTGTCACATACTGACTTGCCAGGTAATTCCAGCGTCTGGAATTACGATGGAATGAGGGAGGTTTCCTGGAAGAAAAACAACTCGCATGGATAAATAATTATTTTAAGACATCCCGTGCGAGCTTCATTGGAACACTTCACAATCCGCTGTCGATAGTTTCTATTGCACCATCTGCCCACACATTGCCGCGCACAAATGAACTTCATCATCCACTCGGCTCCATCCACGCGATCCGCCTGCTGGCAACGAACGCCAACAATTAGCACAATTGTGGGTTATCGTGTGTTTTTTCAGGACACCGCTTTAATCCGCACGGTCCAACCAACAGTGTGCACGTAACAGAGCTGCATCAGAGTCGTGTACGTATCATACTGGTAGGAACCTCCTGGTTACACCAGCCCACAGGGGATTATTGTGTCCGTCCGTCGTGCATCAAAAAATGGGAGGGGTGGAGCTGGGTGGAGAGGGGAGGGTGGGGAAGGGCTGGGTGGGGAGGGTGTGGAGGGGCTGGGGGGTGGGAGGGGTGGGGCTGGGAGGGTGGGGAGGGGCTGGTCACCCCGTGGTGCCCTTATAAAACTCAATGTTAACCTACTCACGCCGGCTTGTGCCCGCCCTCACAGTCGGCCATATTTGCGGAATACACCACGCCGCCGTTGACCCTGGCCATTGACCGAGCAACCCAACGTTCCTACCAGCTCCCTCCGCAGGAATGTGTGTGTGTGGGGCGCCACCGTGGCGAAATGTTAACTAACTCGCCTGGTATGTAGGAAGTCGTGGGTTCGATCCCGACCCTGACGCCTCAATAAAGATTCAGAATATTCAGATTTTTATATTTTGAGTTTGCATGTTTTCTCTTCCCGTGGTCACGTGGGTTTTTCTCCGGGTCCCTCCGGTTTTTGGCCCCTCCACATTTGTCTTACTATAAATGTCCACGTGATAAGCTACTTCGTTGAGCTATCGTTTGTGGCCAGGTCGCCTCTGAAAAAGAGCCACATTGCTCAGTGGGCCTTACGTGGTAAAATATTTTTTTTGTCAGAGTTAAAAGTCTGTTTAAACTTCTTTCGCACCGTACGCACCCTACCGTGCTAATCGGAGGAGCCGGGGGAAGGAGCACATGCAAGACACAGGACGCAGACGAGGCTTTGCCACCACCAACTGAGAAACGTTTGAGCAACGATGACAAAAAGACCAAACTCTTAAACGTTATGTGCGAGTTGATCGTTATTGCCGTTTTTAAGAGAGGGTTGTTTCTTTTTTTTTACTGCGCATCTGTTCGCAAAAGCAATTCCCTTCAGTCAGAGTGTAAATGTGTGCTTAAGCATTCGTCACGCGAGGAGGTGCCAGCGCACACGTTTAATGGGCACACGGAACGCGATCGAAACGGGGTTTAAGCTCATTATATTGTAACCCAGTGAGATGAATTCGCTTATTTGGAAGAGAAACTTTAATAAATCTACAGTCACTGCTGACCGACAGATTTTAATGGGGTTTTTTGTGTTGCACTTTTAAAGTCAAGAAGTGATCACGGCCAGTGCGGTTGATTCCATCACTGGTCGCCACCACTTTCATCCTTCTGTCAGTTCCGTCGGCTGTTGCACAGTCGACAACCGACCTCAAACGTCTGCTCTTACAGTCTCATTATCAGCAGCAGCACCAAAGACAAAGATCCCCCGTGTAGCCTTAACAGACTGTTGGAGCAAGTGCTGTTAGTGAGGAGCACCTACGAAGGCCGGCACGGCACACGAGGGGGTTAGTGACCAGCACCACGCCCGACCGCCTTTGTCTCCCCCAGTGGCGTTGTTTTTACACATTGAAACCAAGTACGCATTTGAGGCTGAGTCGACCTAGGGGAGGCCCAGAGCCGGTTCAGATAATCGTCACCACCACCGGCAGCAGCAGCACCGCCGGCTTGGCTTTGGGTCTTCCCCTGGTGACCCCCACCTCTGGGTGACCCCCGCTGCCCACCTTGGTAGATCAGCCCCCTCCCTCCACCCCTGCACGCCACGCGTCCCACCCATCGGCGAGACGAACACGCGAACGTGTTCGTGAGCTCGCACTCGTTTAAGAACACAAAGCGCTCGCCACAAACGAACCCCAATGCCTCGCCGATCTCGCCGGGGGGAACATAAGCCCACCATCACGCGAAGATTTTCGAAAAGTTTTTTGGTTTGGCCATGCTTGTTTGTTGTAGTACAGAGTTAGACTGATGGCCTTAATCTAAGTTGTCTTGTGGTTGTTGTTGTTGTTTGACTTGCATCACACTGGGATATTTGCACAGGGTTGGTGTACGGTGATTTTTCTGCAATATTTTGCTGCCTTTTCTTGGATTTTCTGTTTGCACAGTCACTTTAAGATGTTTTCTTGTTCATGTTTTTGTTTTTTGTTTGTTGCGGTTGCACTCGATTCAAGAGCCGAATGGCTCACATGGCTATACCTAATAAATGAACAAACTTTGAACTTTGAAAAAAATAAAACTCCGCTCGTCCTCCCAGCAGCAGGAGCAGCAACATCGGCTGATTTTGTTTGGCCACCGAACACACAAAGACGACGGCGGTCAGCGCATCGCGCGGCGCTTTCAATTGCGCTTCTGCGGCCGTCTGGAACGCTCTTCCTTCCGATATTAAGGCAGCCACTGGAGCCACGCCCCTTTCAATATTCTAGTTTGAAAAGATTTTCTTTCGAACTGCTTCTAGCGTTGAGTTCGTTGTCCTTCCCCCAGCACCTCCGATTTGCACGGTTGGCTATGTAGGGTGTCGAAATAAGTTCAACACGCGGACAATCATCGCGACGCTTCTCGTTTCACCACACATCTACGCGGCTTCATCTTCTTGGTTCTTTCGGTAAAGTCACGTAGAAGGGAAGTAATAAAATAATAAAAACAAAATATAACAAAATAATATAATTATATTATAACAAAACATAACAAAATAATATAATTATATTATTATTTATATTATATTATTTTGTTATGTTTTGTTTTTATTATTTTATTACTTCCCTTCTCCGTGACTTTACCGAAAGTTATAATTATATTATTTTGTTATGTTTTGTTTTTATTATTTTATTACTTCCCTTCTACGTGACTTTACCGAAAGAACCAAGAAGATGAATCCCTGCAGTCACGAAAGCTTTAAATCGAAATCTACGCGGCTTTCTTGGCAGTCGCTGCTCTGAACTCCCGAGTCGCTGTACCCCTCCCTGCCGTGGACACACGCGCCGTAAAGTTGAACTGCAAAGGGCACGAGTCTTTACTCCACTTTACTTCGTCAAAGTCTCACTCTCTGACCTGTAATGTAACGCAGACAACTATACTTGCACCCCCCCACCCCCACCGCCTCCTTCAAGCAGCCAATCTTTTAACGCTGAAGTTGACCTCTTCGCTCTTCCAAAGCAGCTCGCTGCAAAGTGGATACTAATGACCGTGGAGAGTCATTAGTCACAAGCTGCAAGGTTAACGTTACTCTCTTGGCCGCCTCATTGCAGCCAACGGCGCGGAGCGGTGGCCGAGTGGTTGGCGCACCGCGCCGCGCCGGCAGTCACGGACTCGTCGAGCATACGACGCGGAGATTTCTGGGCAGTGATGCCAACTGCGGGATGAAGGGCCTCGCCACGCCGATGTCAGTTATGCGGACTCTTTGACCGTGCCATAATCGAGGTTTTTTTGGGGGTTAGATCGCGTAAATATATAAATGTGTCGTTAAACCTGCCACCACCCGACACAGCCAACTAGTAAGGGTTGTTACGTAAACAGAACGTGACCAATTCGTTACTAGTACAGCACGCCGGTGTGTTGGAGAGCCAAGCCACAACATTTACAATCTGAGTACGACGTTTCGCCAGTAATTACAACTAGATTCATCAGGCGACAGCCAGATTTGTGGAGAAGTCCACCTGTTTCTCTGGTTCTTTCGGTAAAGTCACGTTGGTATAAAATGAAATAAATTTAATTATTTTTTTTTATACCTACGTGATTTTACCGAAAGAACCAAAGAGTATGGATTCCTGCAGTCACGAAAACTTCAAATCTAGATTCCACCTGTTTCGTTCCTTTGACCATGCTTCACCACGCCTGGTCAGTGCGGGTTGGTAGGGGGAAGGGTTAGACTCAGGTCAGATGTCACTCACCACGTGGTAAACATCGGTGGCGAGCAGGTCAGAGGGACGGGAAGGAGTGGTGGCAAAGTGGTTAGCGAGCTGGGCCCATGCAGCCAGCGACCTGAGTTCAATTCGGGGCCACGGTGCGAGATACCCGAACCGTTTCTAGGGCCGCCCTCTTCACCAACCCTCACAGACCAGCGCGGTGAAGTATGGTCAACACCCCCCCCCCATCACCAACATGGAGTGGGGAAGGCAATCATCCAGCGGTGGATTGACAAAGGCCTGCGAGTTACTCGCGTTGCTAAATGTACAATTGGACGTGTCATGAGCAAAGATACGTAATTGTGATTTATTATTTTATTTTATTTCTATTATTATTTTTATTCATTTTATTTTTTACCTACGTGACTTTACCGAAAAAACCTGAGAGTACGTAATTGCCTTTTGGTGCTGTCAGAATCCACGGCGTTATTGTTGCTGCTGCTACAGAGTCGGACACCCGGTGTAGGTGTGATCATTCCCTGGACTTCCTCTGATAATTATCATCGGCCTGCCGCTCGCATTCTGACCATCACCCCACCGAGGCTCGCGTCACGCTGACACCTGCAGCCTTTCCTGTTCGTGTTGATGTTACCGTGGGCCTTCCGATCCCATAATTGATGTTTCAAAGGGCGCCACGGTGGCGAGATGTTAACGACATCGCCTGGTAGGCAGGAGGTCGTGGGTCCGTTCCCGACCCCCACGCCTGCTGTATATTTTGAGTTTGCGTGTCTCTCTCATCATCGTCACGGTTGCTAGGAGATGTTAACTACCTCGCCTGGTATGCAGGAGGTCGTGGGTTCGATCCCGACCCTGGCGATGCCTTTGAGCTTGCAGTGTCTCTCTCCCCGTCTCCGGTTCCCTCGACATTCAGAATCAACATCACGCGTCTAGAGAATCTGGCTGCTACACATTTGCACGTGATAAGCCAATTGGTTGAGCTATCATTTGTGGCAAGGGTCGCTCCTGAAAAATAGCTGTGTATAGCTCAATGGGCCTTACCTGGTAAGATAAAATAAAATAGTTGAACGGTATAGTTTTAAAATGTGGTGCGCAGTGTCCAGTGTTTCGAGATGTGTTTACACGAATGACACAATGTTATAGAGTACTGTACACATTATGGTTACACGTGTTTCCCTTGCAAAGAAGTACAGTACTGCATACTCAAATCAACCAGTTTTCCATGTTAATTCATTCGCTTACCTTGGAAAGCCACTTGTTAATGTGAGTTTAGTTGTTTTTGTGTTTGTTTAGTTTGTGTTTGTTTAATTTCTTGTCCTTCCCCCGCAGCTCAGATTAGCACGGTCGGCTACGTACGGTGCGAAAGAAGTTCAACATTCATGTACATAAAATGTGGGGGGGGGGCAGCTTCCTGTTGGTTTATCGGCCAGTTCCGTACATTGAGTACAGACCACGTCGTGAGTAGAGATCACGTGCCACCGGGAGGTCCAGCATGCCACGTGGAAGACCACGTGATGCAATCGGTTAACCACCTGGGCACGTGGTTGCTCTCTTGGTTTTTTTATATTAACGCTCCTAAAAAGTAAATATTTTCTCGAAGTACCTAAATTCATATTTCATTTGATAAACAATAATAGTGATGATAACAAAAAAATTGTTAATACAGACATAAATCTCGCCCAAAATGCTATTTTCAATCGCCACCTATGCTGAGCAGTGGACTGAAATTGGCTCCTTTGGCAGGGCGACACATCTCAGACTCTAAATCTTCAGGCTGCAGGAGGAATAAATCCGATGAGCTGCGAAGCTCTTGTTTCACATATCTCCAAGTACGGGCGCCGCTGCGTCATTTGCTCACTCATCGCCGACGATTATGCCGGGAGGGGGGGGGGGCGGTGGAAAAAGAAAGAAGCCCCCCCTCCCCCCGCCGCTACCGACGCACAAATCAGTATCTCTACGCTCAATTCTTCACGCTGGATCGCTCTGACACTGATCGAAACGGACAGCGGAAAGGTCGCGACGTCTGCGCCGCCCGGGGTCACCGCGTCTGCACATTTCTCTGTGGGCCACAGGCGCTCGACAGGGGCGAGCCTTGTACTTCTCTCGACGCGGCCCATAACTCTCCCACGCGTCTAAGCAAACCGAAAATGCCTATCCCCTGTATACCGCCAACCCCCCCTCCCCCACCGCAAGGACTGTTGTTGGCTGTGTAATGTCAAAATACAATAGCCGCGTTTTACAATTAGAGTTTTTAGGGGGGGTGGGAGGTGGCAGTTGACGGTGGTGGTGGTTAGGAGAGGGTGGTGGTGATTTTATCACCAAAAAAGTCCTGCGAGCGGAAGGTCCACCGACTGGCCCCTGCCCGCCATAGGAATGTGGAATGTCTCCCTTGAGCCCAGGGCCACCGAGAGAGAGAGATGAGCGCCACCCCACAGAGTTTCGTTGGAGCGTGTGTGACAACTTTGCTTGATTCATTTTTTCTCTTCTTTTTATTCGTATCCAGATTGTGCTCCCGTAGTCAACGTCAAGAGACAAACAACAACAACAACAACAACAGAAACTCTCCCCAGAGCTCTCTCTCTCTAGCAGTGAGCCCACAGCCTCCGCTTCGACTTTACGGAACAGTCTCGGGAGGTAGTGAGCGAGAGAGTGAGCGAGAGAGAGAGCGAGAGAGTGAGCGAGAGAGTGGGCGAGAGAGTGGGCGAGAGAGAGAGCGAGAGAGAGAGCGAGAGAGTGAGCGAGAGAGTGAGCGAGAGAGAGAGCGAGAGAGTGAGCGAGAGAGTGGGCGAGAGAGTGGGCGAGAGAGTGAGCGAGAGTGGGCGAGAGAGAGAGCGAGAGAGTGGGCGAGAGAGTGAGCGAGGTAGTGAGCGAGAGAGTGAGCGAGAGAGAGAGCGAGAGAGAGAGCGAGAGAGTGAGCGAGAGAGTGGGCGAGAGAGAGGGCGAGAGAGAGAGCGAGAGAGTGGGCGAGAGAGTGGGCGAGAGAGTGGGCGAGAGAGAGGGCGAGAGAGTGGGCGAGAGAGTGAGCGAGAGAGAGGGCGAGAGAGAGTGGGCGAGAGAGAGTGGGCGAGAGAGACTTTTGACTTTTAAAGCATCTTTATTACCGTAACAGCAAAAGCTGCCACGGCTGTTGCGTGTCAGGTATCGCTCTGCCACATTCGGCCCGAGCTAACAAACAACAAAACAAACAAACCAAATGAACAACAATTCGAGGAAAACCGGAGTATCCCGGGGAAAAAACCTCGTCTCGCGCGCGCATTGCGTCATCCGCGCATCTCGCGTCGCCGATTTGCCATGACTGGCGGTCTTATTTTGAAAGTACACACCGCGCGCCGGTTTGGATTCCAACGATCGGGAAGGAACCCGGTCCCGCGCGCGCGCCATTCCCGTCCCTCACACGCGTTATACCGCCATGTCCACTGTCTTTCGTTTGTCAGTGTCACGCGTGGTGTCGCGCACAGCGCGTCGCGCCGTAAATCAGGTCGCCCGTGCCTTCGCGACGGCGCGCACATGTTGCCCTTCCGGGCTGCTGGAGCGCCGTTCGCGCCGTGTCTCAGCTCGTCCCACGTCTTGTTTCGCCCGTGCTCGCCGTCCATAGCGGGGACCTTTCAGGGAAGGCTCTCCAACGGCGGCGCCCGACTGCCACGGACGCGCGTGCACGCCGACACTCCCAGCATCGCGCTGTAGACAGTCGCCGGTGCCACGCAGCGGCGCGCACAAAATGCCCATCCGGGCTGCTGAAGCGCCGTTCGCCTCGTGTCTCAGTCCGTCGCACTTCTTGCTTCGCCCATGCTCGCCGTTCATCGGGATCCTCCCAGGAACGGCTCTCCATCGGGCGCACCAGACTGCCACACGCCGGCTCTCCCCTGTGGGGAGGGGGGGCGGAGGGGGGGGGGGGACAGGGGAGGGGGGGGGAAGGGGGGGGAGGACAAGGGGGGGGGGGGGGGGGGTGGTGGGAGGGCGCTGCTCCACGCAACGCGCGGCTTGGAGCGCCACCACCAGCGCGCGCAGCTGCCCCACACGCGCAGTCGCCGGTCGCTCACACGGGCAGAGACCCGTGCACTTCGTTTGTCCGCGCTATACACGCGGCTTGTCACGGCCGTTGTCATAGGCGTATTATTAGGGTTCCGCCCTCACTTGACCATAGAGAGTGGCCGGCCCCCCATTTGTTCTGGAAGGACTCGTGCTCCCCTCCCATTCGCGTGTAGTACTCGTGTTCCATTTTTAGCCTCGCTGCTATCAGCCCGCGCATCATCGCTACTGCTGAGCAGCTTTCGTCTGT
Organism: Lampetra fluviatilis; assembly: GCF_964198595.1. NCBI lineage: Eukaryota > Metazoa > Chordata > Hyperoartia > Petromyzontiformes > Petromyzontidae > Lampetra > Lampetra fluviatilis. The sequence continues at coordinate 2,482,897 of NC_136307.1, forward strand.
GGCTCCTGCGTCTTCCAGCTTTTTTTTGCGTGTTTTGTATACTGCCATTTTTGCCTGCGCCAACACAAAGTTGGCCAGGACGTGGCGCTTGTCCAGCCTGCGGGGTACTCCGCACACCAAGGTGCTGCGAAAGAAGGGCACGCCGATTTTGGTGAGGATGGCTCCCAGCGTCGCGAAGAGCGGTGCCAGCCTCCGACAGTCCAGGTATATGTGTGCGAGATCTTCTTCCTCGTCACAGAAGGCGCATGACGCGGACGCTCCTGGCTGGATCTTGTGGACCCACACTGCTGAAGGCAGTGCCCAGTGGGCCAGCCTCCATTGCAGGTCTCCGGCTCTTTTCGCCACTGGGGCTTTATAAAACTCTCTCCACTGCGGGGTGACATCTAGCAGTGGGGAGAAGCGATCTTTCCATTTCGTGGATGGCGTACTTTCGAGTGCTCGGCGATGCAGTGTTTTTACGCAGCAGTTGTAAATAGCTGCTTTGGAGGCAGTCCGTAGGGCAAAGTCCCCGCACTCATCCAGCTTCAACAGCAGCCCTGTGTCGTTCCGCCCGGGGGGTTGAACGCAGGCTGCCTGTAGTTCCGGGCAGGTGAGGGGGGGGGCCGAGTCAGTGCCGTCCGGCGTACGTAGCTGCAGGTGGAAATCCTTCGCCGTCGCCAGCACCGCTCGCAGCACTTTCCCTCCGGCTATCACCGTGCGGAGACCTGCGTCGAGACTTATTTCAGCCGCGCTCTTCCACCTTCGACAGCCATCGCGGCTCTGTGTTACGTCTCCAACCGTCTTAACGCCGGCTCGAATAAAACGGAAAGCCATCGCTTTTTCACCCTTCACCCCTCCGAAGAGGTCATTAAAGAACAGGGGCTCCGTCAGGAAGGCGGCCATACCGCAGTAGGGGGTCTTCCTCGCCCACTCCAGGCTTCGCCACGCCTCGCTCAGATTTTGATAGTATGCAGGCAGTCCATTGCAGTCCACTAGGCTCAGGTCCATAAGGAACAGCTCTCTCCCATAGCCCATCCGTCCCCCGGCGCACCTCAGCACGGCGAGGGCCAGCGACTTCCACGGCGCTTCCTCCTGATCGTATAATATGGCCTTCGCTGTCTGGATGCGAAAGCACATTATTCTGGCCGCCACGTCCACCAAGCCCTGTCCGCCTTCGTGCCTCGGCAGATGGAGTACGCCGGGCCTGAGCCAGTGTTTCCCGGCCCAAACGAAGGCGACGAGCGCTCTGCTGACCTTGGCCACCAACCATTCCGGAGGGGAGAGGGCCTTCATTCTGTGCCATAGTACAGCGGCAGCCAGGTTGTTGGCGATCAGTGTCCTGCCCTTAAAGGAGAGATGTGCACGAAGGTGTTCCCACGATTTCAGCTTGTCCTCAAGTTTTGCACGCAGCTCCTCCCAGTTTTTCCGGGTCGTCGAGTCGCTCCCCAGGTGCACTCCGAGGTACAAGACCCCGTCATCTCGCCACTGCACTCCGCCCGGGAGGGATACGGGTTGCGTGGCGCTGTGTAGCCCCATCCACAGTGCCGTGCTTTTCCTCCAATTGACCTTGGCGCCGGCGGCGTTCTCATAGTCCTCGACCGCACCGCGCAGCGCGACGACGTCTTCACTGCCGGTCACCACCACGCAGACATCATCAGCGTACGCCGAGAGCCTCAGGTTCGCTCCGTCAGGACCAGGGAAGGATAGTCCAGGCAGGGTGGTTCTCAACCTTCTCAGGAACGGCTCTAGTGACAGCGCATATAGCAGCCCCGAGAGAGGGCATCCCTGCCGCACCCCCCTCGTTACCGGGAAGGGGGGACCCAGGCGTTGATTGATTTTGATTGTGCTTTGTATGTCGGTGTACAGTAGTTGGACTTGTGCCGTGAACAGAGGTCCGAAGCCGAAGGCGGATAGGAGTTTTTTGAGGTAGCCGTGTTCCACCCTGTCGAAGGCCTTCTCTTGGTCCATGAAGACCATTCCGGCGTTCATACGGTGTATTTCGGCCAAGGATATGGCATCACGGACCGCACCAATGCTGTCATGAATGGTGCGTCCGGGGATGCAGTAGGTCTGGTCCTTGCCGATGATGCGGCCTGCCACGGTCTTTAGACGGTTAGCTATCGCCTTAGCGATTATTTTATAGTCTGTGCACAGGAGGGACACCGGCCGCCAGTTCTCTATCTTGCGCGGGTCTCCTTTCTTTGGTAGCAGAACTACCACTGCCCGCCTGCAGCTGACTGGCAGCCGTCCTTCTCGCAGGCTCGCCGCCAGCACCTCCAGCAGGCAGGGGCCGATTATGTCCCAGAAGGCCTCGTAGAACTCTACTGGGAGACCGTCGATGCCTGGAGATTTACCCCTGGGGAGCCCTGCCATCGCGGCCCGCAGCTCCTCCATGGTTATGGGGCCTTCCAGTTTTTCTCTCTCCTCCTCCTCCAGGGTGGGACTTCCTTCTAGGAGGAGATCGGCTGCTCCTGGTTGTGTAGTTCCGCTTTTCAGCAAGCGTGAGAAGAACTGTGTGGCCGTCAGCCTGATTTCCTCCTCAGAGGTTGTTGTTTTGCCCTCTTCAGTCAGCAGACTCGTGATCGTATTGTTACTGCTGTTCTTGTTGCTGTTGTTGTTCTGAAGGCGAAAGAAGTATTTGGAGGGCGAGTCCATCTGTTCTAGATGCCGTATCCTCTTTTCCACATAGGATGCGTGCATCCGCTGATCGGTCACAGCCCTAAAAAGTTTCTGTTTTTCGAGCAGCGGCGGCGCCAGATCCACGTCTCTCTGCGCTACCCCGCCGGACCCTATATCCATTTCTAGCTGGAGCAACTCCTCCTCCAGGCGTCGCAGTGCATCGTGCCTCGCAACAGCGCGATGGCCCGCAAGCTGTATAGAGAGGGCCCTCACCTGCGCCTTGACGGCTTCCCACCGCTGTGGGGCGGGGATGGAGGGGTCCTCGTCCTTTTCCAGATGCGACCAACATGCCCTGATCGCCGTTTTGAACTCCTGCTCGTCCAGCTGGGTCACATCCATCCGCCAATAAGGGCAGCGACGGCGCTCCCCGGGCACCCGTAACAAAGCTGTAATTAGATGGTGATCTGATATGCCTGTCGGTCTTATCCGGCATTCACCGAGGAGAGTCGTGTTATCCTTATTTATGTAGATGCGATCCAGTCTAGCGAGGCTCACCCCGCCTTGAGGAGAGCCGCGGCACCACGTGTATTGCCGTTTCGTCGGATTTTGCAGCCTCCACGCGTCGGCGAGGCGGAGTTGTTGTAGCGTCCTCGCGAGTGGTCTCGCCGATTCAGGGTGCGGCTCGGGGCCGCTGCGGTCGAGCGCCGGATCCAGGGTGCAGTTCCAGTCTCCGCCCGCGACCGCAACGACCCCGTCAGCCCTGCTCGCCTCCAACGCGGTGTGCAGCGTGTCAGTGAAGAAACCCTTCCTCTCTTTGCTCTTGCATGGGGCGTAGACATTGAAGCACCTGAATCTGGTGCCATTAACTACAAAGTCCACCGAGATCAGGTGCGCCTTAAGAATCTCCCTGAAGACCACCTTCTCCGGGGTGAATCTTCTTCCGAACAAGAAGGCTACTCCTGCCCGATTCCCGTCCCCATTGCTGAAGAAGGAAGGGGCACCTATCAGGGGCTGCCGTCGAGCACATAGGGTGGCGTCAAGATGCGTTTCTTGTATCATCGCGATGTCTGCTTTGTTTTCCTCTAGCAGTAGACAAACGCGATGCCATCTTTCTCTGTCTCTCACTCCGTTGCTGTTAACACTCAGGATCTTAATGCTGGAGGCCGTCATTGGTTTTCCTCATTCCCTTCTTCTTGCGGTGTCACGGGAGTCTGCTCCTGGAAGAGGGAGCTCTGCTTCCCCAGTTTCGTCCGCAGTGCCCGCAGCCGATGTGCCTCACCGGAGCCGAAGCCGTGAAGCTCCGGTTTCTGCAGTATTATGCGGGCGGCCTTCTTAAACCCTTCCAGGTCGGGGAAGGCCAGTTCAGGCTGCTGGTGCCATTGCCTGAAGTTTGCCCTGAGGTAGCGGAGGATGTCCTGGGGGGCATACACCCGCTCTGCCACCACTTCGGAATAACTCCTTTCACTCGCCGTGTCGTCATCATCGCAGTCCCTTCCCTCACCGATCACGGCCCCCTCCGCGACCGTGTGGGGTCCGGCCGTGGTGGGTTGCCCCCCGACACTCTCAGGTGTCGGTAGAGTGTTCTCCCCGTCTTCCACCTGTACTCCACCAGGTGGGGGGGGGGGGGGTCACGTCTTCCCCGTGCGCGACAGCACTCCTTCTGCTCTCATCTTTCGATGTCTGCGCATCGGGCTTACGACCGCCTTGCGTTGCTACCCCATCGCAGCTGTCATTTTCGTCACAACTGCTGGCGTTGACGGTGCCACTGCCACTTTCCTCTTCCGTGGTCGTGAATTGTGCCCTTGCTGCTGCTGTTGCCCGCTTCGGGCGGGTGCCACCACCACCCCCTTGGACCGCAGCATTCCGCATGGCCCTCCTCCTTTTCCTGCTTTCCACGACGGTGAAATCCATTTCACCGTCGTCCTCACCATCTATTCCATGCGTGCTGCTCGTGGCGTCTCCAGGCAGGTGGATCTGCTGCTGTTGCTGTTGCTGCTGCTGCTGCTGCTGTTGCGGTTGTTGCTGTTGCTGCTGTTGCTGCCGTTGTCTCCGCCGCTGCGTTGGCGATGGCAGCGGCGGCGGCGGCGGCATCTGTTCTTGTTGTACCTGCTGTTGCTGCTTTTCCTGTTTGTCCTGTTTTTGTTGTTGGTGCTGCTGTTGTTGCGGCGTCTGCTGCTCCTGCTGTTGTGGCTGCTGTTGTGGCGGCTGCTGCCGCTGCTGCTGCTGTTGTGGTGGCTGTTGTTGCTGTCGCTGTTGCGTTTGCTGCTGCTTTTTCTCCTTCGGGCAGTTCTTGCGGGTGTGCCCCGCTCCACCGCACCCGAAGCATCTCAGGGCTACCGACGAGGCAAAGACTATGTAGGTGTGCCCATCGATAGCGTACTTCATCGTCAGTTCTATTTCTGACTTGCCATCTTTCGGAATTACATACACCTGGCGCTGCAGGGATTTGACGTGCGCCAGGCGCGGGTTCTTCGTCCGCAGTGGCACCATCGTAACGTTGGACACCACTGTCCCAAAGCGCTCCAGATCCTTCTTCAGGGCCGCACCGGGGAGGAAAGGGGGGGCTCCGGAGAGGAGCACCCTGATGGCCGGTGTCGCAAGAGGGGTGCACTGGAGCAGTTGTTCGCCCATGACAATACCGGTCGCCACAACGCCGTCCACCATCTCCTCCTTTGCCACGTACACCACCACACCGTGGTCCTGGCGTTGTGCTGCCCACACGTTGGGGTAACCGACGATCTCGGCTACCACCTCCGCTACAGCCTCCGCAGTCGTTGTTGTCGGCGGAAAGACAATGAAGCCGTTCCGCTTTGTGAGACCTTCCAGTCCCATGCGGTGCTCCATCGTGCACAAAAGAAAGAAAAGCGGCTGTGGCCTCAAGCCGCAATAAAGGAAAGGAATAAAAGAAAACCACTACAAAGGGAAGGGCGTATGATTAAAGGTTCTTTTCCTTCTTAAGGGAGAAAGAAAAAAGGTCGCCAAAAAGGAAGGATGCTAGAAGAAAAAACCGTATGTAAACTCTCACTCTAGGCCGAGCCAGGCTCACACCTGTGCCCAGGCCTCCGTTCACACCAACGCTAGGGCAGGAGCTCCAGGTGAACACGACCGCACCCAACGGTGGCGAGAGAGAGAGAGAGAGAGAGAGAGAGAGAGAGAGAGAGACTTTGACTTTTGAGAAACTTTATTACTCCAGCGCAAATTGCGCTGGAAAGTTTCCGTGCGGTCAAGCCAAGTACATGTCTTTATGACAACAGCATTTGCTTCATTGGATCACCAATCAACATGTACATGCTGTCATGACAACAACATACATTCCACTTATTATCGCGCAACACATCGCCATCGCATCGCAGTCAGTGTCCGGTGTGCGTGTTATTCCGGTTCCGGCGCAAATTGCGCTGAAACCAAGTCCGAGTGCATTCGGTGTGGTCATTCCATGGCAACACCAAGCATTGCTCAGCCATCTCACTCCACCTCGCCACCGCTCTCACAGTCAGTGTCCCATCACTCCGGGCTTTGGCCCCCTTTCGCCTTGCATGGCCCCTCCTGCTCCTCCTCACCCCCCTCTCCCGGTTGGAGGGGGGAGGGTGGCAGCTTCCTCACTCTGGTCATCATCGCTTTCAGACGGTAAACTTCCTGCCGGTTGAAGCGGTATTTGTGTGGGTCTTTGACCACTGTCTTTGCCATCTTAATGAAAGCCCCCCTGTTGGGGAACTTTTTTTGTACGTAAACGTTCCGCTTGCCATACACCTGCTTCATCCACGTGCGGAGTCTCGCGGGGGTGTACTCCCCCCGCTGACCTTCATTCCTCCACCCTGCGTGCTTTCGGGGGTACTCCTCCTCGTCCCAGTCGTCCTCAGAGCCCTCACAGTCACCCGTCCCATCGGCGCCAGCCTCCCCTGCCGCCTCCGCCAACCCTCCTGGAGCCGGGACCTCCCCGGGCTCGAGCCCAATCCTGGGCATCTTTCTCCTCTTCGCCGTCTCCACCCTATTGTCCATCCAATCCTTCGGAGTGGGCGGAGGGTCGCCCTTCACCGGCACGAGACCGCTCGGCACACCGTTGTTATCGGTGTCGAGCCACCCACCGATGGCGATGAGGGCAGCGTCCCCTCTCACGTCGGCGCAGCTCTCCCCTTCCACCTCCGCCGCTCCATCTGGGGCCGGGGCCTCCCCTGGCTCGAGCCCAATTTTGGGCATTTTCTTCTTCTTCTTCTGTCTCGCTTTCACACTCTCGGAATACATCTTCGGGATGGGCGGAGGGTCGCCCTTCCCCGGCACGAACCCGCTCGGCATGCCGTTGTCATCAGTGTCGGGCCACCCCCCGATGTCGGTGGGGGTAACGCCACCTCCTACGTCGGCGCAGGCCTCCTCTTCCGTCCCCGCCACCCCTTCTGGGGCCGGGCCCTCACTGGGCACAATCCCGCTCGCAGGCAGCCCACTCTCCCCCGGGTCCATTTCCATCTCCTCCCCCTCCCTCAGGACAGGCGGAGAGGTGGTTCCCGGAGCCTCGGCGCCACCCGGCACAACCACGGCGCCGGTGGCGGTCGTCAATTGTTTCTCTCCCCGCGTTGGAGGGGGTGAGGTCGGGCCCGGAGGTCGCGCTCCCGGCTCGGTCGTCTCCACCAGGGGCGCGTCACCCACGCCCCCCCCCCGCTCCTCCACAGGTCGGCCAGCTGGCTGGGTACCGTCGCCAGCTGTTTTGGCTGTTTCCACGGGCTGGGCGCCCCCGCGCCTGCCCATCTTCCTCCTCTTCCGCGACCCTCCGACGCTGGTGAACTCTCCACCGTCCTCATCAGAGGGTTCTTTCTCTGGGGCCGGCTCCCGGCGCTCCAGCGTGGAACCGGCACCATCTTGGTGCGGCTTTTGTTGCTGCCGCTGCTGCTGCGGCGGCTGCTGCTGCACCTCTTGCTGCGGCGGCGGGGGGTGCTCCCTCACCGGCTGCTGCTGCTGCTGCTGCGGCTGTTGCTGCTGCTGATCCTGCAGCTGCTGCTGCTGCTGATCCTGCAACTGCTGCTGCTGCCGCTCGCGATGCTCCCGCTGCTGCTGCGGTTGCGGCTGCAGCGTCGGCGTCGTCCCTGTCCCAGCCCCACCCGACCCCGCCCTGGTGGAGCAATTTTTCTTGACGTGTCCCACGCTGCCACATCCGTAGCAGCGTGGTTCGGTCGTGGCCAGGTACACCGTGTGGACGCGGCCACCAACGGTGCACTTGAAGGCCACGTCCAACACGGTGCGTCCACCCTTCAGGATGAGGAGCACCTGCCGTTGCCCAGATAAGATGTGTCGCATGGCAGGGTTCCGCGTTCTCATAGGTAGTAGGCTGATGTTTGAGGCCACCGTACCGAAACGTTGCAGCTCTCCCATCAGCACCGCGTTAGTCATATATGGTGGAGCGCCCGTGATGGTGATTCGCGCCGTCGGTGCTGTGAGAGGGGTGCACTGCACCCGCTGCCCCCCCTCACCTCCGACTTCGAGCCCTTTTTCGACCACCCGTGCCGCTGCCTCCACCGTGGCTACGTACACAACATAGCCACGGTTTTCCCGCTGCACCACCCGGACAGCAGGCAGCCCGGTGTGCGTTGCCACTGCAGTGGCGACTTCCTCGGGCGTTGTCCCCGGCGATGGGAAACACCGGAAGCCGTGATCGTCGGTGAGAGCCTCCATGCTGCTGGGCTGAACCACGTCGCCCGCATGGCAGCACCAGCAGCAACAAAAATAATCGCCAAAAAAATAAAAAAATAAAAATTAAAGATAAAAATAAAAATAAAAAATAAATACACCAAACACACACCCAACACAAACACACACACAGACAGGCACACACACGCGCAGGACAAACACACAGACAGGCACACACACGCGCAGGACAAACACACAGACGAACTCACACACGACCGAACCAACAAGCAGACAAACGAAAACGAACAATCAAAACAAACATACAGATAAACAAAACGACAGAAAGACGAACAAACGCACGCACAAGCAAACACAAACAAACACACAAAACAAACACTCACCAAACAGACAACCTGGCCAAACACACGCGGTGTTAACCCAGGTAAAAGCACCAGGCCAACACACAACGCGACCAGCCAAGCAGACAAACAAATAAACAAAAAGACAGAGAAACAAAACAAAACGCACGCACAAGCAACCACACAAACAAACAAACACACAGACAAACCACTCACCAAACAGACAAACAGACAAACAGGCCAAACACACGCGGTGTTAAGCCAGGTAAACCAGGTGAAAAAAAAACACCAGGCCAACACACAACGCGACCAACCAAGCAGACAAACAAACAAAAACAAACACACAGACAAGCGCACAACACAGACAAACCCACAAACGACAGTAGTAATACAAACTAACTACAGCAGGCCGATACACGGGGAGAAACGCAGAGATAACCTCGCGTTTTTCCCTAGGAAAACTCTCCCTAGGCCAGGCTCAGGCTCACACCTGAGCCCAGGCCCCCACCCACACACACGTTAGAGCAGGAGCTCCAGGTGAACACAACCGCACCCAACGGTGGCGAGAGAGAGAGAGAGAGAGAGAGAGAGAGAGAGAGAGAGAGACTTTTTTTGACTTTTATAAGTTTATTTCACCAGCGCAAATTACGCTGGAATATTCCGGTTCATTCAGTATACCTGCCTTTATGGCAACAATAAATGCGCAAACTCCATTCCGCACCACATCGCCACCGCCCCACAGTCAGTGTCCGGTGTGCTTTTGCTTTTCAAAGCATGCAGTGTATCTGCCTTTATGGCAATAAACACTCATCGTCATCACACACCACGTCATCACCGCTCACAGCCAGTGTCCGGTGTGCTCGTCATCCGGGCCCTCACACCCCTTTGCCTAGCAGAGCAGCTCCTCCGCTCCCACCTCCTCACCCCCGCTCTTCAACGCCTCGGGGGAGAAGGGGGTGGTGGGGGGGGATGGTGGCTGTTTTCTGACCTTGATCAACAAGGCCTTTAGCCGGAAGATCTCCTGGCGACTATATCCGAACGTGTCCGGGTCCTGGATCACACGCCGGGCTGTGCCCATAAAGTTCCTCCTGTTGGGGAAGCTGTCCCGCACGCGGACGTTTCGTCTCCCATACGACCATTTCAGGAAACCAAGGAGGTATTCGGGAGAGCACCCCATCTCGGGCATCGGAGGCCAGCTCTTCGGCCTTTCCGCCTGTCCCTTTGGGTCGCTGCCGCTGACGACGCTCACCGTGCTCCCTTGCGACGACGGGCTGGGCGAGGCTGGGTCTGGCTGTTTCACCCCTTTGGTCACCGCCTTCACCTGCGCGTCGCCGCTGGCCTCCATGGCCTCCCTCTTCCCGGCCTCCCTCTGCTCCCCGCCCTTCGAGTCGGAGGGGGGCGCGGCCTCCACCGTCATGACCAACAAATCCATCGCCCGTTCAGCCTCCCGCGCGCTGAACCCGTACCTGTGTGGCTCCCAGTCCACGTCCATTACTGCCTGCTCAAGGGAGCGCCTGTCGGGGAAAGCCTTCGTCAGCTCCCTCGCCGCATTCCCCTTCCTCCCCCTGTCCACCTTCCTCAACCACACGAGGAGGGCTTTGGGCGTACACATCCCCGGCCTGGCCTCATCCCTCCAACCTCCAAGCTTCTGGGGGTACTTCCTCTTGTCCAGATCGTTCTCCAAGTCAAACCTGTTAGCTGCAGCTGCAGCTTTCTGGACGACGCGATCCCACTCTCCGGTGCCCACCGACGTTCCCGGAACGGGGGCCTCCCCGGGCTCGAGCCCAATTTTGCCCATTTTGTTTTTCCTCATTCTCTCTCTCGCCGCTTCATCGTACCACCTTGGGGTGGGCGGAGGGTCGCCCTTCACCGGCACGAAACCCCCCGGCACGCCGTTGTCATCAGTGTCGGGCCACCCCCCGATGTCGGTGAGGGTAACGCCACCTCCCACGTCGGCGCAGGCCTCCTCTCCCGTCCCCGCCACCCCCTCTGGGGCCGGCCCCTCGCTGGGCACAATCCCGCTCGCAGGCAGCCCACTTTCCCCCGGGTCCATTTCCATCTCCTCCCCCTCCCTCAGGACAGGCGAAGGGGTGGTTCCCGGAGCCTCGACGCCACCCGGCACAGCCACGGCGCCGGTGGCGGTCGTCGGTTGTTCCTCTCCCTGCGTTGGAGGGGGATGAGGTCGGGCCCGGAGGCCGCGCCCCCGGCTCGGTCGTCTCCACCAGGGGCGCGTCGCCCACGCCCCCCTCCCGCCCCTCCACAGGGCGGTCAGCTGGCTGGGTACCGTCGCCGGCTGTTTTGGCTGTTTCCACGGGCTGGGCGCTCCCGCGCCTGCCCATCTTCCTCCTCTTCCGCGACCCTCCGACGCTGGTGAACTCTCCACCGTCCTCGTCAGAGGGTTCCTTCTCTGGGGCCGGCTCCCCGCGCTCCGGCGCGGAACCGGCACCATCTTGCTGCGGCTGTTGTTGCTGCCGCTGCTGCCGCGGCGGCTGCTGCTGCACGTCACGCTGCGGCAGCGGGGGGTGCTCCCTCACCCGCTGCTGCTGCTGCTGCGGCTGTTGCTGCTGCTGGTCCTGCAGCTGCTGCTGCTGATCCTGCAGCTGCTGCTGCTGCTGATCCTGCAACTGCTGCTGCTGCCGCTCGCGATGCTCCCGCTGCTGCTGCGGTTGCGGCTGCAGCGTCGGCGTCGTCCCTGTCGCAGCTCCACCCGACCCCGCCCTGGTGGAGCAATTTTTCTTCACGTGTCCCACGCTGCCACATCCGTAGCAGCGTGGTTCGGTCGTGGCCAGGTACACCGTGTGGACGCGGCCACCAACGGTGCGCTTGAAGGCCACGTCCAACACGGTGCGTCCACCCTTCAGGATGAGGAGCACCTGCCGTTGCCCAGACAAGATGTGTCGCATGGCAGGGTTCCGCGTTCTCATAGGCAGCCTGCTGATGTTCGAGGCCACCGCGCCGAAGCGTTGCAGCTCTCCCATCAGCTCCGCGTCGGTCATGTATGGTGGAGCGCCCGTGATGGTGATCCGCGCCGTCGGTGCTGTGAGAGGGGTGCACTGTACCCGCTGCCCCCCCTCACCTCCGACTACGAGTCCTTTCTCCACCACACGCGCCGCCGCCTCCACCGTGGCTACGTACACAACATAGCCACGGTTCTCTTTTTGCACCACCCGGACAGCAGGCAGCCCGGTGTGCGTTGCTACAGCAGTGGCGACTTCCTCGGGTGCTGTCCCCGACGATGGAAAACATCGGAAGCCGTGGGTATCCGTGAGAGCCTCCGTGCTGCTGGGCTGAGCCATGTCGCCCGCATGGCAGCACCAGCAGCAACAAAAAAATAATCACCAAAAAAAAAATACAAATAAAAAAATAAAAACAAAAATACACCAAACAAACACACAACACAAACACACACAGACAGGCACACACACGCGCAGGACAAACACACAGACGAACTCACACACGACCGAACCAACAAGCAGACAAATGAAAACGAACAATCAAAACAAACATACAAATAAACAAAACGACAGATAGACGAACAAACGCACGCACAATCAACACACAAACAAACAAACACACAAAACAAACACTCACCAACACGACAACCAGGCCAAACACACGCGGTGTTAACCCAGGTAAAAAAAACCACCAGGCCAACACACAACGCGACCAGCCAAGCAGACAAACAAATAAACAAAACGACAGAGAAACAAAACAAACGCACGCACAAGCAACACACAAAACAAACAAACACACAGACAAAACACTCACCAAACAGACAAACAGACAACCAGGCCAAACACACGCGGTGTTAAGCCAGGTAAACCAGGTAAAAAAAACCCCAGGCCAACACACAACGCGACCAACCAAGCAGACAAACAAGCAGAACAAACACACAGACAAACACACAGACCAGACAAACACACAACAACAACAGCAGTAGTAATGAAAACAGTTACTATAGCAGGCTGATGTACGAGGAGAAAAACGCAGAATGAACTAGCGTTTTCTCCCTAGTTCACCTCTCTCTAGGCCAGGCTCAGGCTCACACCTGAGCCCAGGCCCCCACCCACACACACGTTAGAGCAGGAGCTCCAGGTGAACACGACCGCACCCAACGGTGGCGAGAGAGAGAGAGAGAGAGAGCATCCGTGTCAACTTGTACGTGCAAAGCATACGTGTAAAACTGTACATGCATATGCCACCCGGTCACATGCAAAGTCAAAACAGGTGCATGTACAGTACAACTATGCTGTACACTGTAAAAAAAACAAGCAATTGTACATTTGGTGGTGCGCACGATCGTTCCACGCGAGGTCGGCTCTCACTCGCCTCCCAAGTCTCATTTTACAGAAAAACGCGACGCAACTAACGGAGTGGAATCTCTGGTGGTCGTGTGCGGAAACCTGCGCGGGCTCGTGCGGCACGAGTGTCGAACTTTATTTGTGACTTTGAGCCCAGAGTCCCGAAGAGTGCCGTAGGGATGAGTGTTGCGCTCGTTTACCCTCGTGACATTTTTTGAGGAGGGTCCTGCCAAGTCTTTGCAGGAAGGGGGCAATCATTGCCACGTACATTCCCATCGAGAAATTTCCGGTTTAATTATTCAAACGTGGTGAATGTGATCCGTGACGTCGGCACACAACGGCCTGCTCTTGGGAATGACGCCATGGGATCTTTGACGTGCACTGTTGAGCGGACGAAGTCGTTTTGGCTGCGTGACCGTTGGAACAAAAATGTAGCTGCTCGGCTCAATGGGCCTCACAAAAAATAAACGGAATCTACAGAAAAAAAAAAAAAAAAAAAAAAAAAAAAAAGAGAGAGAGAGAGAGAGACTTTTTTTGACTTTTGAAAACCTTTATTACTCCAGCGCAAATTGCGCTGGAAAGTTTCCGTGCCGTCAAACCAAGTACATGCCTTTATGGCAACAGCATCCGTTTCATTGAATCACCAAACCAACATGTACCTGTTGTCGTGACAACAACATACATATCACTTATTTTCGCGCAACACAACGCCACCGCATCGCAGTCAGTGTCCGGTGTGCGCGTCATTCAGGTTCCAGCGCAAATTGCGCTGAAACAAATTCGAGTACATTCGGTGTGGTCATCCCATGGCAACACCAAGCATTGCTCAGGCATTCTCACTCCACGTCGCCACCGCCTCACAGTCAGTGTCCGAACACTCCGGGCTTTGGTCCCCTTTCGCATAGCAGGGCTCCTCCTGATCCTCATCACCCTCCTCTTCCGGTTGGAGGGGGGAGGGTGGCAGCTTCCTCACTCTGGTCATCATCGCTTTCAGACGGTAAACTTCCTGCCGGTTGAAGCGGTATTTGTGTGGGTCTTTGACCACTGTCTTTGCCATCTTAATGAAAGCCCCCCTGTTGGGGAACTTTTTCTGTACGTAAACGTTCCGCTTGCCATACACCTGCTTCATCCACGTGCGGAGTCTCGCGGGGGTGTACTCCCCCCGCTGACCTTCATTCCTCCACCCTGCGTGCTTTCGGGGGTACTCCTCCTCGTCCCAGTCGTCCTCAGAGCCCTCACGGTCACCCGTCCCATCGGCGCCAGCCTCCCCCGCCGCCTCCGCCGACCCTCCTGGAGCCGGGACCTCCCCGGGCTCGAGCCCAATCCTGGGCATCTTTCTCCTCTTCGCCGTCTCCACCCTATTGTCCATCCAATCCTTCGGAGTGGGCGGAGGGTCGCCCTTCACCGGCACGAGACCGCTCGGCACACCGTCGTTATCGGTGTCGAGCCACCCACCGATGGCGATGAGGGCAGCGTCCCCTCTCACGTCGGCGCAGCTCTCCCCTTCCACCTCCGCCGCTCCATCTGGGGCCGGGGCCTCGCCGGGCCCGATCCCGCGCGCAGGCAGCCCGCTTCCCCCCGGGCCCATTTCCACTTCCTCCCCCTCCCCCGGGACCGGTGAAGAGGTGCTCCCCGGGGCCTCGACGCCACCCGGCGCAGCCACGGCGCCGGCGGCAGCCTCCGTCTCCTCTCTCTGCCGTGTCGGGACGGGCGAGGCCGGAAACGGTCGTGGCGCTCCTCCCGTCGTCACCGACAGGTGCGCCTCGCTGGCGACATCCATGGCCTCCTCCCTTTTAGCCGCTGAGAAAACGATCCGCTCGGCGGCCCCTTCCTCCTCCCCGACCACGTCGGGTTCCGTGCTCCCCTCTCGGCCCCCCGTCGGGCCGCGTGAAGGGTGGCTTCCTGGAGCTGCGCCGTCACTCTGCGCCTCGCTTGCGCTGGCGGCAGCTGCAGGCTCCGCTCCCTCCATCACCGGGGTGGGTGGGGCCGGGCTCGGCAGCCGCGTCCTCGGCTCGATCGTATCCGCCGAGTCCACGTTGCCAGTGGCCTCCACGGCTTCACTCCCTGTGCACCCCTCACTGCTGGCCAGCAGTCCGACCTCGTCGGCTGTGGCTGGCCTCTTCAGCCGCTCCGTCAGCCCGTTTCCGCGCCCCCTCCTCTTCCTCCTGGCGCTTTTAAGGACGGCAGCTCCATCGCCGTCGGCTCCCCCGTGAGGGTCCGACTCTCCGTGCTCCGGCACGGGCTCGGCACCACCACCCTGCAGCTGTTGTTGTTGCTGCAGTGGCGGCACCTGCGGTGGCTGCTGTTGCTGCTGCTGCTGCCGCTGGCCCTGCAGCTGCTGCTGCTGTTGTCGCTCCTCCTGCTGCGGCGACGTCTGCTGCGGGTGCTCACACTGCTGCTGCTGCTTCTGCGCCTCATGCTGTTCACGCTGCTGCTGCTGCTGTTGTTGTTGCTGCAGCATCGGTGTTGTCTCCTTCGTTGCAGCTCCACTCCGCTTCGTTCCGGTGGAGCAGTTTTTCTTGAGGTGCCCAGTACCACCACACGCGTAGCAGCGTGGTTCGGCCGTGGCCAGGTATATCGTATGGGCGCGGCCACCAGCGGTACGTTTGATGGCCACGTCCAGTTCGGTACACCCACTCTTGAGCACGAGGAACACCTGTCGCTGACCTGACAGGACGTGCCTCAGTTCCTTTCTTTGCGTTCTTATGTGCAGCAGAACAATGGGCGAAACCACCACGCCGTAACGTTGCAGTTCCACCCTTAGCTCTGCGTTCGTGAAGTATGGTGGTGCGCCGGAGACGGTCACTCGAACAGCCGGTGTAGAGAGCGGGCTGCACTGCACGAGCCGCCCCCCCTCCCCTCCGACGCAGATCCCGGTCTCGACGACACGCGCCGCCACCTCCACCGTGGCCACGTAGACCACGTAGCCCCGGTTCTCCCTCTGTATTACTCGGATGGCTGCCGGCCCGGTGTGCGCCGCCACCGCCTCAGCAACGTCGTCAAGCGGCGTCCCCAACGGAGGAAAACAGCGAAACCCGTGCCGGTCCGTGAGGGCCTCCATGCTGCCAGGCTGAGCCATGGTGCTTGCATGGCAGCAGCGCAGTGGCAGCAAAAAAAAAGGATCGTAGAAAAAAATAAAAAGTGATAAAAAAAAATAATAACCCCCACACAAAACAAACACACAACAGCACGCCTGAATCAAACCACCAGACAGACAGACAAACACACACACGCACAGACAAGCACACACACGCAGGACAAACACACAAACGAAGCCACACAGAACCGAACCAACAAGTAAAACAAACGAAACCAAACAAACAAACATACAAATGAACAAAACGACAGATAAACAAACAAACGCACGCGCAAGCAAACACACAAACAAGCAGACACACAGACAAACACTCACCAAACAGACAAACAGGCCGTACACACGCGGTGTTAAGCCAGGTAAAAAGCACCAGGCCAACACACAACGCGACCAGCCAAGCAGACAAACAAACAAAACGAACACACAGACAAACACACAACACAGACAAACACACAAGCAACAGTAGTAATAAAAACCTGTTACTACCGCAGGCTGATACCCGGGAAGAAAAACCAGAATAAACTAGCGTTTTTTCCCCAGTTCACTCTCCCTAGGCCAGGCTCAGGCTCACACCTGAGCCCAGGCCTCCATCCACACCAACGTTAGAGCGGGAGCTCCAGGTGAAACCAACCGCACCCAACGGTGGCGAGAGAGAGAGAGAGAGAGAGGGCGAGAGAGAGGGCGAGAGAGAGGGCGAGAGAGAGGGCGAGAGAGAGGGCGAGAGAGAGGGCGAGAGAGAGGGCGAGAGAGTGGGCGAGAGAGTGGGCGAGAGAGTGGGCGAGAGAGAGGGCGAGAGAGTGGGCGAGAGAGTGAGCGAGAGAGAGGGCGAGAGAGAGTGGGCGAGAGAGAGAGCGAGAGAGAGAGCGAGAGAGTGAGCGAGAGAGTGGGCGAGAGAGAGAGGGCGAGAGAGAGTGGGCGAGAGAGAGTGGGCGAGAGAGAGTGGGCGAGAGGTGGGGGTTTTACATAAAGCTATGTTTAAAAAAAAAATTACGAAATGATGAACGAAGCAAAGTGCCGAATACACCGAGCATCTTCATGTTTCCAGTGATCGTAAAAAAAAAAGACAGCCAAGGAGCGATTCAGTAGCCTCGCGTTTCACCTCACCCGCTTCTGCCGAGAACTGGGCACTCCCTCCTGCCCCAGCGGCTTCCTTAAAGCGTCACGAAGCTCCAAGGTGTGGATGTCTACGGCAGGTAAAAGACGGAAGACGTTACGTAGATAAGTTCAATAATCACGATCCAAAATCTCAGCCGTGCATCGACTCAATCGTACATAAATTCAAACATTACATAAACTGGAACACAACAAGACAAAATTGAACGATTGGGAACGTGGCTGTAGTTGGACATTAGGAGGCATTTCTGAGAAATTGATTATTGTATTCAATTAAAAAAAGTATCAACGTTTCATACGTATATTTGTTTTAACGAAACATCGCTTTTTTTTCCCCAAAAGTATTTTTTACGAACGTAAACGATACCAGGTACACAACCACGGATGGTTATGAAAGGGGTTTGACAGCAGCCCGACCCACACGTTACGAATCACAGTACCACGTGAGACCTGGCGAAACCACTTTGTTTCAACACAGCGCAACAACCTCCAGGTGTCTCCCTAAGCTCTGATAGCTTCGCAGTAGGAGAAGATACAAAAAGTAGAGCTGGCAGCGCCTACATTCCCTAATGAACGATCTGAAGAATCGATACCTGCAGGAGGAGAGGCAGCGAAGAGGTTCCCTGTCTGGCGGTAAGCTCCCTCCGTAGCCCTGAGTTTTGCACTTTAGACGCTCTAGAGTGGCACATGTAAAACAAAATTATAAACATGTATTTAATAAATAAACATGTATTTAATAAATCAACATTAATTTAATAGATTAAACATGTACAGTGTTTAATAAATACAAAAATATGTAATCAATAAACATGGATTTAATAAATAAACACGTATTAATAACTAAACATTTTTTTAAATAAATAAACATGTATTTGATAAATAAACATTTATTTAATACATAAACACGTATCAATAACTAAACATTGATTTAATACATAAACATGTTTTTAATAAATAAGCATTTATTTAATAAATACACATTTATTTAATAACTAAACATTTATTTAATAAACATTTCGATGCGTTGGGTGGAGCGGTTGAACCGCAACCCAGCTGGGAAACCTGGGGACCAGGAGCCGACTCCCAGCGCACGGCTAACATCCGTGGCGAGTCATATCGGAACCAGACTCGGGTGCTCCCCCCCCCCCAGCTCACCTCCACCTTTCGCCAAACTCGTAGTGACCAGCGTGGTGAAGTATGGTCAAACGAACCCCCACCGCAGCAGCGGATAGCCCCCCCCCACACACAAATTCATTTATGTAATAAAAAATTTCACGTAACAAAAACAACAACAACAACCGAACCCGAAATTCATAACAAACCAAAAAAATCTGCAAGGACTAAAAATTTAGTTTTTTCTTTTTTGTTCGCGTTTAACTGCTTGTTTTCATGCGAGAACAAGAGGCGGCGGCGGTGACAGCCGACGGACAGCGCACGAGACGAGTCGGGACTCAAGGGCACCGCTCGCGGACGCTGCCCGCCTCGTTGCCGCCTGCACCGATGGGGGGGGGGGGGGGTTATTGCGTGCGAGTGTAGCGCTCTAATTACAGCGCAATTAGTGACTTTATATCGTGGGCTGCTTCTCGACGGAGGAAAAAGTTGAGCAGCCGAAAGTTCGAACCCAATGACACGGAACGTGGTTTAGTTTCTGCCCCCCACCCCATCCCCAAGTAAGCTGAGTTTGAAATCGCCCCGACTTTGTTTTCAATAGTGGCAGGAAATGTCTTCTTATTCTTCTTTCGTACGGCCGCTGCTGATGTAGACGCAGAGCGACGTTCAGGCTGGTCAAGCCAGCAGAGATAACCGCCGTCAGGAGCAGTAGCGAGGTGTATCGCTCGGATGTCTCTGTGGGTCTCTGTGAGTCTCTATGGGTCTCTGTGAGTCTATATGGGTCTCTGTGAGTCTCTATGGGTCTCTGTGAGTCTCTATGGGTCGCTTTGAGTCTATATGGGTCTCTGTGAGTCTCTATGGGTCTCTGTGAGTCTCTATGAGTCTCTGTGAGTCGCTATGGGTCGCTTTGAGTCTCTGTGGGTCTCTGTGAGTCTATATGGGTCTCTGTGAGTCTTTATGGGTCGCTTTGACTCTCTGTGAGTCTCTGTGAGTCTATATGGGTCTCTGTGAGTCTCTATGGGTCTCTGTGAGTCTCTATGAGTCTCTATGGATCTATGTAAGTCTATATGGGTATCTGTAAGTCTCTATAGGTCTCTGTGAGTCTCTATGGGTTTCTGTGAGTCTCTATGGGTATCTGTGAGTCTCTATGGGTCTCTTTGAGTCTCTGTGGGTCTCTGTGAGTCTATATGGGTCTCTGTGAGTCTCTATGGGTCTCTGTAAGTCAATATTGGTCTCTGTGAGTCTCTATGGGTCTTTGTGAGTCTCTATGGATATATGTAAGTCTATATGGGTCTCTGTGAGTTTATATGGGTCTCTGTAAGTCAATATGGGTCTCTGTGAGTTTCTATGGGTCTCTGTGAGTTGCTATGGGTCTATTTCAGTCTATATGGGTCTCTGAGTCTCTATGGGTCGCTATGAGTCTCTAAGTCTCTATGGGTCGCTGTGAGTCTCTACGAGTCTCTGTGAGTCGCTATGGGTCTTTGTGAGTTGCTATGGATCTATGTAAGTCTATATGGGTCTCTGTGAGTCTATATGGATATATGTAAGTCTATATGGGTCTTTGTGAGTCTCTATGGGTCTCTGTGCGTCTCTATGAGTCTCTGTGAGTCTCTATGGGTCGCTTTGAGTCTCTGTGGGTCTCTGTGAGTCTCTATGGGTCTCTGTGAGTCTCTATGGGTCTCTGTGAGTCTATATGGGTCTCTGTGAGTCTCTATGAGTCTCTGTGAGTCGCTTTGGGTGGCCGTGAGCAGGAAACTTGTGTGCCCACCCACCCACCCACCACACCCGCAACGATGTTCGACGTTCCGCTACACCTGCCGAGAGCTTGTTCAGGAGACTGAACTGAATAATTGTCTTGTGTGTAGTGAAGCTAAAACTCTGCACAGCTAAGCGCACACACTCTCCGTTATCTATTAAAGTTTCGTTTGGGTCAGATCGCGTAAATATAGATGTGTCGTTACCTCACCTCCACTCGACACAGCCAATTAGTAAGGTTGGTCACGTGAACAATACGTGCCAAAGCCACAACAATTACAATTTGAGTACCGTGACATTTTGCTGTGTCGGGTGGTGGCGTGTTTGACGACACATTTATATTGACGCGATCTAACCCCCCAAAAAATACCGCTTTATCATGGATAACATTGGCCGTGAAAGCATCCTACTACTATACCGTGTTAAACTCTCCAAGTATCTGGGGTAATGGGGCCGGAGGTAAGAGTAGGGGCGGCGTGGCCCAGATGAAACAAAGCACACGCTTACATTCTGATGCACAGACGCACGCGTGCACGCGTTGTTTACGTGCGTACAATGTGAGGGTGACGACGTCGAAAGCGTCGTCTCGACAAATTCGCGCGGAGGCTACGCCGGTCAACACTTACGGGCGAGCACGCTGGCACATTGTTACCAAGCAGATGGGTGCATCACAGAGGCTCCCATCTCCGTGTGGTCCACCAACCCTTACCTCCAAGTCGCTGCGATACACCAACCTGCATCTGCAAGGCTTCAACTTCCTCGTGACGCGGTGATGTCTGGACTTCAAGTCCGAGTTGGGAGGATGGGGCCAGGAGACTGACTGGTGCAATCGGGGATCCAAGTGGCAGAGGAGATAGGAAGCCATCACCCCCCCCTCCACTACTTTGAGACCCAAGAAGTCAGTATTTTATTGATCTAAAAAATTATTATTTTTTATTGTTGTTAAACAATCTTTAAATTCCAGTCACCACCACCACCCCCCACCCCGAACCTCCTCCTTGCGAAATGTCTAGATCCGCCTCTAGACTGGCTCCTGCCACATGAATGTGGAATTGACTCTGCTGTCTCATCGCGGCTCCAAGTGGTCATGGGCTCGCGTCTCTTGGCTCGTCCATTCGACTGCGACTGGCATACGCAGGGGAGCCCGGGGGTGCTGATATTGAACGATGTTAAATTTGAAACTTGTTTAGCCAGGAACGACTCACCGGGTGTCAAGGCGTCTTTCTTCTCAGGAGGATCCGGCCAAGTTTTTTTTAAATCGGCCGCCACTGCTGCTGCTCTGTGCAATCCCAATTGAGTGCAGCCTGTTCTCCAATAACGCCGCGCGGTTTTCATAACGCGAATTGGATCTATATATCACGCGATGAACACGTTTTTTTTTACATGACGTGGATGCGAATTGGATAGAACGCGATTTGAGTGAACGGGACTATGTCGTGCGAGTAGCAATAAGCGGCCGTGCTACTGCCTCGGCGTTGCATCACGCAAGGCAGCGGGATGCTGCTGGATGCTGTTTCTGGACGCTACGCACGCGCCTCCGTCTTTGTTCAGCCTGCGTACGCATCTCACTGTGCTTTACCCCCCCCTCCTCCCATATTAAATATTGTTCATTAGAACGCGATTTTTCCCATAACGCGATGTTCTTCAGGAACGCAACCACTACCGCGTTATAGGAGAACAGCCTGTTATTAGCAGGGTCATCTTTCGGCATTGGGATGTTTGTCGAATAACATTGACAGTGGATGCTTTGGCTTCGCTGTTCGAGGAACCCGGAGAGCCCGAAGGACACTCATTGCAGAACTGGGGGAGGGAGAGAGAGAACACACAGACTCATCACACAGAGAGAGAGAACACAAACTCATCACACACACACACACAGAGAGAGAACACACAGACTCAGAAGGACAAGCGATTTTCCGGAACCGTCAGGCTGAAGAATACTCCCCGCCCCAAGTTCTCCGTGTGCCTCCTGGGAGACCAGCAGCACTATGATGAGGCTGAGGCAGCCAGCATCCCCCACATGGACATCGAGGCTCTGAAGAAGCTCAACAAAAACAAGAAGCTTGTCAAGAAGCTAGCCAAGAAGTACGACGCCTTCCTTGCCTCCGAGTCGCTCATCAAGCAGATCCCTCGTATCTTGGGCCCTGGCTTGAACAAGGCTGGCAAGTTCCCTTCTCTGCTCACCCACAACGAAAACATGGCGAGCAAAGTCGACGAGGTGAAGTCGACCATCAAGTTCCAGATGAAGAAGGTGCTTTGCTTGGCGGTTGCTGTTGGGCACGTAAAGATGACGGAAGACGAGCTGGTGTCGAACCTGCACGTTGCCATCAACTTCCTGGTGTCGTTGCTGAAGAAGAACTGGCAGAACGTGCATGCCCTCTACCTCAAGAGCACCATGGGCAGACCACAGCGCCTCTATTAACCATCACGCCTCGTCCTGTGCATGCGCGTTCCTTAAAGTATCGAGTGCCTATGCGGGCTGTGGTGTTTGGTATAAAAATAAAGGTGAAATTATTAAAAAAAAAGAGAGAGAGAGAACACACAAACTCATCACAGGGAGAGAGAGAGAGAACACACAAACTCATCACACGGAGAGAGAGAGAACACACAGACTCATCACAGAGAGAGAGAGAGAGAACACACAAACTCATCACACGGAGAGAGAGAGAGAACACACAAACTCATCACACGGAGAGAGAGAGAACACACAAACTCATCACACGGAGAGAGAGAGAACACACAGACTCATCACAGAGAGAGAGAGAACACACAGACTCATCACAGAGAGAGAGAGAACACACAGACTCATCACACAGAGAGAGAGAGAACACACAGACTCATCACACAGAGAGAGAGAGAACACACAGACTCATCACAGAGAGAGAGAGAGAGAGAACACACAGACTCATCACAGAGAGAGAGAGAGAGAGAACACACAAACTCATCACAGAGAGAGAGAGAGAACACACAGACTCATCACAGAGAGAGAGAGAGAACACACAGACTCATCACACAGAGAGAGAGAGAACACACAGACTCATCACACAGAGAGAGAGAGAACACACAGACTCATCACACAGAGAGAGAGAGAACACACAGACTCATCACACAGAGAGAGAGAGAACACACAGACTCATCACACAGAGAGAGAGAGAACACACAGACTCATCACACAGAGAGAGAGAGAACACACAGACTCATCACACAGAGAGAGAGAGAACACACAGACTCATCACACAGAGAGAGAGAGAGAGAACACACAGACTCATCACACAGAGAGAGAGAGAGAGAACACACAGACTCATCACAGAGAGAGAGAGAACACACAGACTCATCACAGGGAGAGAGAGAGAACACACAGACTCATCACAGAGAGAGAGAGAGAGAGAACACACAAACTCATCACACAGAGAGAGAGAGAACACACAGACTCATCACAGGGAGAGAGAGAGAGAACACACAAACTCATCACAGAGAGAGAGAGAACACACAGACTCATCACACAGAGAGAGAGAGAGAGAGAACACACAGACTCATCACACGGAGAGAGAGAGAACACACAGACTCATCACAGAGAGAGAGAGAACACACAGACTCATCACACGGAGAGAGAGAGAACACACAGACTCATCACAGAGAGAGAGAGAGACCACACAGACTCATCACACAGAGAGAGAGAGAACACACAGACTCATCACAGGGAGAGAGAGAACACACAGACTCATCACACAGAGAGAGAGAGAACACACAGACTCATCACAGGGAGAGAGAGAACACACAGACTCATCACACAGAGAGAGAGAGAACACACAGACTCATCACAGAGAGAGAGAGAACACACAGACTCATCACACAGAGAGAGAGAGAACACACAGACTCATCACAGAGAGAGAGAGAGACCACACAGACTCATCACACAGAGAGAGAGAGAACACACAGACTCATCACAGGGAGAGAGAGAACACACAGACTCATCACACAGAGAGAGAGAGAACACACAGACTCATCACAGGGAGAGAGAGAGAACACACAGACTCATCACAGGGAGAGAGAGAACACACAGACTCATCACAGGGAGAGAGAGAACACACAGACTCATCACAGGGAGAGAGAGAACACACAGACTCATCACAGGGAGAGAGAGACCACACAGACTCATCACAGGGAGAGAGAGAACACACAGACTCATCACAGAGAGAGAGAGAACACACAGACTCATCACAGGGAGAGAGAGAACACACAGACTCATCACAGGGAGAGAGAGAACACACAGACTCATCACAGGGAGAGAGAGAGAACACACAGACTCATCACAGAGAGAGAGAGAACACACAGACTCATCACAGAGAGAGAGAGAACACACAGACTCATCACAGAGAGAGAGAGAACACACAGACTCATCACAGGGAGAGAGAGAACACACAGACTCATCACAGGGAGAGAGAGAGAACACACAGACTCATCACACAGGGAGATAGAGAAGCACCCCGAGTCGGGAATCGAACCCGGGCCCTTCTTGCATCGAGGCGCTGTCATCCCACCACCGGTGCAGTGTCAGCGTGTGCTGACGGGTTGCTTATATAAGGTGTCCTTATATCCAGCTTGTACTGCACTATAATTAAAAAGTGCAGACTGCTCAGATCAATCGTGATCATTACCAATCCCTTATCATTACCAATGCTGATCATTAGCGGAATGTTTTTTTTATATATCGTGTTTGTGTATATACAGGGAGATGAATGTGCCGTGTCGCCGAGTGAAAATCGATGGCGTGTCAGAGCATCCATTGTGTCGCTCCTCGCGGCCTTGGGAGGAGTGATGTTTCAAATCCCACGTCACCCTCGAGTTGGATTTTGCCTCAATCGAGTCGCCCGTTGCGTCGTTCATTAAACAATTAAAAAACTCCACGGCACGAGTGTGGTGAGAGAGGGGAGGGGGGAGTTACATAAAGCAAAGCATAGAAAAAACAACCGAACATATGAACGAAGCAAAGTGCCGACTACACCGAGCATGTTCTTGTTTCCTCTGATCGTAAAAAAAAGAGAGAGAGGAGAGGGGGGGATGTGGGGCGGAGTGGACGCCTCGCTCTCCCTTGGCGCCGGGGAAACGCTTCACGAGAGAGTTGACGGAAACTTTCGCTCGTCGCAAACCGCGCGGTAGTGGTGGCGGTGGTGGCGGTGTTGGTGGTGGCGGTGGTGGCGGCGGTGGTGGTGGTGGCGGTGGTAGCGGTGGCGGTAGCGGTGGTGGTGGTGGCGGTGGTGGTGGCGGTGGTGCAGCAGCGCTGTCTTTAATCTCCCGTGACGGGAGACGCCGCCGCTGCCACCGTCACCCAAGGTTCGGGCGACACGAGAGGGAGTCACCCACCTTGTTGACTTTCCATTCATTGTGTGTGTGGGGGGGTAGTTAAGAAGAATGGGCTTTTCGGCTGGGGAGAGAGAGAGAGTGAGTGAGGGCACTTGTGGGGGACATGTGCCGGCAAGTGGAAAGGGGTTAAGGTCAGGGTACATATTGAGTGAGCCCACTGTAAAAGCACACGGAGGCCCAATTTACGCCGCCGCTGTTTGATATTTATTCCCCATGAACCAAATATTTGGTCCCCATGAACCAAAGATTTGGTCCCCATGAACCAAAGTTTGGTCCCCATGAACCAAAGAAGTCGCCGCAGCAGTCCGCGACTCGAGCGACTCGCGATGGCCCTGTTGAAGCACGGAGCCGACGATTGGATTGCTGCGATCATTAGTTTGAATCTGGGATTCAGTCAGTGACAGATGTGACGAGTGGCGTGTGTGTGTGCGTGTGTTTGCGTGTGTGTGTATTGTGTGCGTGTGTTTGCGTGTGTGTGTGCGCGTGTGTGTGCGTGCGTGTGCTTTTTGTGTGTGTGCGTGCGTGCGTGTGTGTGTGTCTGTGCGTGTGTGCGTGCGTGTGTGCGCGTGTGTGTGTGCGTGCGTGTGTGTGCGTGCGTGTGTGCGCGTGTGTGTGTGACGCGTGTGTGTGCGTGTGTGCCGGGCATGACGCTGGCCGCCCACCGCCGCGTGTGCCGTGCCGGATTTCACAGCACTTGCTCCTACAGTCTGTTCAGGCTATACGGGGGAGCTTTGTCTTGTCTTTGTGCGTCAATGTGGGGAGTGGTGGTGTCGCGGTTAGCGCGCTGCGCTACGAACCCGGAAATCCGAGTTCGATTCCCGCTCACGGCAAACACCCAGTGACAATTATCTGAACCGGTCCTGGCCCTCCCCTAGGTCGAATCAGTCTCAAATGAGTACCTGGTGCTGTGTCCAAACATCGCCACTGGGGAGACAAAGGCGGCCGGGCGTGGTGCTGGCCACGCACCCCCTCGTGTGCCGTGGGAGCTAATTCATTTTTTTAAAAAACGAGTTGAATCAATTTAGAAGGAGCTACTGAAGCAACCGGATTGAAACCGATTACTTTCCTGCAGAAGCTCCCGGCATGTGGATCGAAACGTCGGGCTTCGTACCAAACAACCCGCAAACACCTTGGAGAGCCAGAGGGCACAGCAACTGCTCATCTTCCATGGCTGTCACTTGCGGCGACATTGACGCTCTGCAGACTGAAGTCACAACAGCGATCTACATTTCGATTTAAAGCTTTCGTGACTGCAGGGATTAATATTCTTGGTTCTTTCGGTAAAGTCACGTAGAATGGAAATAATAAAATAATAAAAATAAAACATAATAAACAGGTCTGTGGAGAAGACTCTGTCTTCTCGACAGACATGTTCTCCACCTGAGGACGGCTGCTTGCGTTGTGGCCGAAACGTCGTGAGAATTATTTTACAATGTTTTATTTTTATTATTTTATTATTTCCATTCTACGTGACTTTTACCGAAAGAACCAAGAAGATGAACAGCGATCTACATACGGTCGATGTCTCCTGCCTCGCTCTTCACGGCTTTGGTAACAACAGCACGGCTGGAACGACACATTTTCTAATAACGTACAACGAACTCTAGACGGAGAAAAGTTTACAATCGGGCAAACAAAATTGTTCATCACGCGCAGCGCGCTACATCAGTGTGTGTTGCTGCTGCTGTTGTTGCTGCTGCTGCTCTTTGCTGTGTTATAGAAAACAAAATCACTGCCCAGAAACGCCACATCTGAAATTCACCGCCACGTCTGACTATTCAGCAATAGGGCTGCCACGGTGGCTCGGAGATGTTAACGACCTCGCTTCGGTTGCAGGAGGACGTGGGTTCGATCCCGACTCCGACGGCTGCTGCTGCTGTATATTTGGAGTTTGCGTCTCTCCCCCTCCACATTTAGAATCAATATCGCGTGTTGCGAGTATTTGGCTGATACAAATGTCCACGTGATAAGCCACTTCGTTGAGCCGTCATTTGTGATGGCCAGGTCGCTTCTGAAAAAGACCTCTATCGCTCAGTGGGGCCTTACCTGAAAAAATAAAACAAACACGCAGTTGACTAAGTAGTAGAGTATTCATTACAACTCAATGTACCTGCAATTGGGGTCGCGTGCATTATCCCGTCCCTGTTAGGGCAATGGGACACTTTTACGCGTTCAGTTTTTTTTGCAACGATATGGTGGGTGGGTGGGTGGTGGGTGGGTGGTGTGTGGGTGGATGGTGGGTGGGTGGTGTGTGGGTAATGGGTGGTGTGTGGGTAATGGGTGGGTGGTGTGTGGGTAATGGGTGGGTGGGTGGGTGGTGGGTGGGTGGTGTGTGGGTGGATGGTGGGTGGGTGGTGTGTGGGTAATGGGTGGGTGGGTGGTGGGTGTCCCCCAACGATTTCCCCAAATGCGACGGCACGGACGGCCTTTCGTCGCAAGATGCGACCCCAAGTGCTCGGGCGAAGGTGACACGGGCGAGTAAATAAAAACGTCTCCGCGGAAGAATTCCGCGAGGCTTTGTGTTTGACTTTCAGATGAAATATGGGGCCTGGCTTGTCCGCCCGTGCTTGCGCGGATTGTCTTTGTGTTCGCAGCGATCTCGGTCGTCAGTGGCGAGGTTTATAGACGGAGCGGTTTGGAAGGGCGGCAGGGGTCACGCGGTGGTTCTTAACGATTGTGGCTCACAGCAGGCATGGCCTGGGTTCGAGTCCTCACTCGGGGCGGCCTCTGTGTGTCTGTGTGTGTGTGCGCGGGCGTTGTGCGTTAGCTCCGTGTGGCTTGCATGTTTTTTTTGTGGTTTTCCCCAGAGATCTCTGGTTTCCTCCCATTGATAAACACAACAACAACCGCCATTCGCCACTCAGTGGCGGTGACGTCGTATCTCTCTATGTATCTCTGTGTATATCTCTGTATGCAAGGCAGCTGCCTGCCGGGTATTGCACACAATCCACACACACAGCACACACACAGTACACACACACAGTACACACACGGTACACACACAGTAACCCACACATTGTTGTCCCACGTCTGGCCGCATGGAGTGAATTCAAACCGCACAATCGAACGAATTTTGTGTAGAAATCGGATAGCCGCATATAGAGTACGCGAAATCGCACATACCGAGCCCGCGTAGAGCGAGGGAAACCTGTAGGAGCCCGCGTAGAGCGAGGGAAACCTGTACAGTACTTTACTTGATGTTGCTCACCCAGTACTCGTGGCCTCCCCGGTTAGCGTGGACTCGTCGTACCAGCTGGTGCACTGTGAGTCCTCGTTTAACGCGTTGAACGAAAACGATTTCCCCGTAAATAATGCAACGAATTTTTTTGGCGATATACGACTTACTACGATGCACACGTACAGTCAGATGGCGGGACACATAACTGATTTTTTTTAAAAATCACAGTTGCTGAGCAGAGGCCCAAAGCGCCAAACGGCTAGCACCAAACTATACACTAAACAATTTTTTTTACCATGGAAGGCCCACTGAGGCACACTGTAAAGCTCTTTTTCAGAAGCGACCTGGACATCACAAATGATAGCTCAACTAAGTGGCTTGTCACATGGAAATGTATAGCAGCCCAGCAACGTTGGCTGTCCCGTGAACAGCGACTGCTCCCACATGTCCTTGCCATCGGACTGTGGTAATCCGGCCGACACAATGCGCGCCACTGAGACGATGAGAATCGCCGATGTGCAACTGGGACTTCTGAACGATCGTTATCAATTTGTGTCGGCCGTGGTCAATCCCACTGCCGTTGAATGTACACTCACGGCCACTTGCAGAGACAAAATAAAGACACCACACGGAGCGTTGATGGTCTGGGGTTAACCCGCTTATCTTTGCTCAAATTGAGTGGTGCTGCAGATCAGCGTCCCGCATCATACCTTTTCAAGGGACCCTCCCGCCACAGGTGCTTGAGCTGCTGGAATGCAGCGGAGATTAACAGGCAACGTTTCGTCTCTCTATCTATCTCTCTCGTGGTGTGCTGGTGGTGGCTGAGGTGGGGGTGAGGTTCAGACGCTCCTTGAACTAGTGACGTGGTATAAACCTAAAAATAAAATTAATTTTACCAGGTAAGGCCCACTGAGCTGTTTAGCTCTTTTTCAAAAGCGACCTGGCCACAAATGATAGCTGAACTTATTGGCTAATCACGTGGGCGGAGTTTGAAGGGGGGGGGGCACGGAGGGCAATGCCCCCCCCCCCACCACAAACTGGGCACCTTCGTTAATACATTATCAGAAGTTTACAATTAAGATTAAAAATAAATGAATTGTATGCACTCGCGATGAATAATGGTGATGCATACAAAGTGAACCCTTGGCCCCTCCCCCAAAATGGAAGTCAAACTCCGTCCATGGATTGTAACCCGTGGGGGCGGAGTTTGATGATAATTAATATCGTCACGTGGACATTTATAGCAGCTGCCAAACGCGTGATGTTGATTCTAAATGTGGGGGGAAAAACCCGGAGGACCCGGAGAAAAGTCTACGTGACCACGGGGAGAGAGAGACACGCAGACTCCAAATATACAGCAGCAGGCGTCGGGGTCGGGATCTAACCCACGACCCCCCTGTACACCAGGCGAGGTAGTTAACATCTCCTAGCCACCGTGATGATGACAGAGAGAGAGAGAGACACGTAAACTCCAAATATACAGCAGGCGTCAGGGTCGGGATCGGACTCCACGACCTCCGCTCCTGCATTCCAGGCAAGGTAGCCACCCAACAGACGATGCCCTCTACTTTCGGGCAAACGGTCCGGCCGGTTGTGTTTTTTGTTTGTTATTTTGCCCGTAATTGGGGAGGCGGTCGAGGAAGAATCCCTCCCCCCCTCTGCCCCATCGCTGCCCGCTGGGATCGCCACTTCGTGCCGCCACCACTTCGCCCTTTACGTGACCTTGCTGAGGACAAACCCACAACCGGCTGTTGTGCTCAGCAGGGGCACCGCGGTGGCTGGGAGATGTTAACTACCTCGCCTGGTGTGCAAGAGGCCGTGGGTTCGATCCCGACCCTGACGCCTGCTGTGCATTTGAAGTTTGCGTGTCTCTCTCTCATCATCATCATCACGGTGGCTAGGATATGTTAACTACCTCGCCTGGTGTGCAGGAAGCTGTGGGTTCGATCCCGACCCTGACGCCTGCTGTGTATTTGGAGTTTGCGTGTCTCTCTCTCATCATCATCATCACGGTGGCTAGGATATGTTAACTACCTCGCCTGGTATGCAGGAAGCTGTGGGTTCGATCCCGACCCTGACGCCTGCTGTGTATTTGGAGTTTGCGTGTCTCTCTCTCCCCGTGGTCGTGTGGATTTAGCTCCGGGTCCTTTGGTTTTCCCCTCCACATTTAGAATGAACGTCACCCGTTTAGAGTATTTGGCTGCTAAACATTTCCACGTGATGAGCCGCTACTTCGTTGAGCTCTCATTTGTGATAGCCACGTCGCTTCTGCAAAAAGTTACTATATAGCTCAGTGGAGGCCTTACCTGGTAAAATACAAAATAGTTGAGTTTATAGTTTGCTGTGACGACCCTGCTCTCGCCGGATGAGCTCCTGACGAACGAAACGTTCGGCACAACGCCCTCCCCCCACCCCCCCCCCAGTGCCGGATGAAGCGAGTGCGGGGCCTGTAGAATATGTTATAAGGGGTCCTAAATTAATACAAATTCACGTGAATATTAAAACACAAATTTTTTACTTGCATAGTAAAGTAATTGTATTAATTCATTTGCTATACAGCCCAGATAATACGACAAATCGCTAACCTTAAACACCCAGTCGTTCATAAAAGTTGAAGGCGGTATAGTACTACAGTAATAGAGCAAGTGCAGAATCACTGAACCGGAATTGATAGCTTGAAAAAAATTAGCGCGGGGCCCTTGAAAGTGCGGGGCCCGTAGCTACATATGTAGCTACTTTCGCTACTACGATAATCCGGCACTGCCCCCCCCACTCCCGGTCCAATAAGCGATTAAAGTTTGACTAGACGCGCGTGGGCAACATAGGAGCTGGTTTCCTTAAACGGGGGCATGGGTCTCAGTGGCAATAAATGCACCGACGCAATATTCGCGCACGCGCGGTCTAAACTAGCGACGGCGCACGTGCGTCATCGTTCCAACAACCAACGTGTGCATCATCCGCTGGTATTTTGACCCTTCGACCACGAATCGAACACCACGGCCAACAACAACATCCAGCAGTGGATTGACGTAGGGCTCTAGATTATTTATTGTTATATTTATTATTTACATGATGCTTTTTTTTTCTTCACAAGAGCAGGCCCATCCCAGTAATGGTTCTTGAGAGTGAAACATATCTTGGCAGACACATATATTCGGTGTTATTATGATTATGATTCATGTTATAATAATAGAAATGACAACAGCATCATGATAGTGACTGTCTCACGGTCGACACGCAGTGAATTACATTATAAGTCGCTGGTCAATTCAGTTCATCATCATCATCATCCTTCGAGCGACGTTTAAAACAAGTACCACTTTGTGGGATGTCAGCAGTGATTGTCTTCTGGAGACACCGACAACCCACCACAAGAATGTGGAATTTCCACTCCTGGCTTACAACCGGCACTGTAGGTAGGCACTATGCCGGTGATTGTTTGAGCAGAGAGATTTCTGACTTTTGCCCTTAGCCCGACGCTTGCCCGGAGAGAATTCGCCTTCAAAAGATACTGGCTTAACAATTCACAATTTGATTTTTCTACTTTACAAAAAAAACGCCATTCGTTCAAATACAACTCTTTATAAAATCGATACGTACGATGGATGACTATGTGAAGGTCCTTCCAAAGACAAACGCATCCCCGTGAAAGAGAATAAGAATGTACGCGTGCTTTATATTTTGTCGGCTACAATGTTCTTCCCTCGGGGAACATTGGCACGTTGCTTTGCATAATTACGTTCCCTTTAAAAAAAAAACCACTCCCCAAGCTTCCGTTGCCAGGCCACGTGTAGTCGGCATACTTCTGCCCAACCAGCGGCGAAAATGTTCGTGACCGTAGCTGCGGGCACGTGCGTGGGTGGGGTAAAGTGTGGGTAACCCTCCCTCCCCCCCACCCACCCACCCACCCCTCCCTTCTTCTTCCAAGATCCTCTGGCCAGCTTGGAAGAGTAGGCCACGAGTTCCCTCCTCCCCTACCCCCTCTAGTGAGGGGCTATCTCGAGCCCCCCCACAGTGGAGGCCCTTCTGCCGGCAGGACCGTGAGCAAGCGGTTGCAGGGCTGCTCCTTTATCTTCTTGGTTCTTTCGGTAATGTCACGTAGGAGGGAAATAATAAAATAATAAAAATAAAACATAATAAAATAATTCTCACGACGTTTCGGCCACAACGCAAGCAGCCGTCTTCACCTGAATTATTTTATTATGTTTTATTTTTATTATTTTATTATTTCCCTTCTACGTGACTTTACCGAAAGAACCAAGAAGATGAATCCCTGCAGTCACGAAAGCTTTAAATCGAAATTTGCTCCTTTATCTTTTATACATTTTACTTTTATAGATTACAGCAATATATGAACACTTTTTAGTGGGCCACTGTGGAGTTTTGGGCCTTAGACTGTGTTGTTTGCACCCCCCCCCCCCCCATAAATCCATCCCTGGGTATGATGCGTTGTGATTCAAAAAGAACTACCCACAAAGAACGCTTCACGACAGCGGTCGCTGAGGTTTTCTCTTGAACGCTAAAGCGGTGAAATGTTGAAATAAAATGTTGAAAAGAAATAAAAATGATTTGACAAGCTGTAATTTAGGTGCGTTTAGGGTAACATCCATAGATGTCGGCATTATCAGTCGCTGAAGCGCGCATGTGGGCCAGCTGTGATTCAGCAGGCCTGCACCTGCAGCTGAAATCTAATCTCAAAGCTCAGAGAAACCAAATTGACTTCAAACAAGAGTTGTTTGGCCCCGTTTTATCACGTCGCCAATGGTTAACTGAGCTGTCAAGCTGCTGAAAGTAAAGAAAAAGAGAGAAAGTCTCCCTGCTTTAGCAATCAAGCGTGGTGCAGTTGCTCAGGTCAGTCCGATTGCGGTGGTGGAAATTCCGCATTCCTATGGCAGGGTCAGTAGGTTAACTCACAAAGTGGTGCTAATTTTTGTTTGTATCGTACCCACGGTGATGATGGGCTCTTCTTTCGCAGCATACGCAGCCAACCGTGCTAATCGGAGGTGACTGTGAGTGGGGGCATTTCTGGCACAGCAAACCAGGCACCTGTCGCTAAAGGCGTAGCCCCATGCGACTGCTTGCTCCAGCCACCGCTGGATGAAGGTGCCCCTCCAGAAGAGGG
The DNA here is from genome assembly GCF_964198595.1 of Lampetra fluviatilis. Taxonomy (NCBI): domain Eukaryota; kingdom Metazoa; phylum Chordata; class Hyperoartia; order Petromyzontiformes; family Petromyzontidae; genus Lampetra; species Lampetra fluviatilis. Next base: position 2,516,507 of record NC_136307.1, read on the forward strand.
AGCTTTTCCAAATCTGCCGGGCAATCTCGGAAGAGTTTGGGAGTGCCAACAGTTTAACGCCCGCCACACGTGACCTGCCCGTCAAACTAGGGTCAAACCGCGTAAGTAAAACGCCAATCGTGTGTCATATACCCTCCTCCACCCGACACCGCCAAATGAAGAAAACAAAATGTGTCACGTGCCGAACAAACCGTGCCGATGTTTATCGCTTCGGCACGCTCAACGATTGGGTAACGGACGTTTGGCGCTGGTAGTTGCAACCAGCGTCCTCAGGTAAGTTGCCAAAATTGTGAGCGATTCCTCCAGGTGGCGTGATGTCATCAACACGCGCCCCGCAGGTAGTGCTGCCCGTAGGTTAATGAATTCGCATAACTGATAATACGTTAGATTACAATAAATTGCTAGCTTGGTACGAAGGTACATATACACGCACGTGGCGATACAGGTTTAGCGGAAGTTAATTGTGCTAAATCGCAATGTTATAATAATGCTGAGTATTATTTTTCTATTTGGGCCTTGTCCAAGCAGAATTTATCCAGGAAGCGTGCCCGTTGTTTAAACCGCCGCGCCAGGAGATCAGATCGAAGCGGCGATCGCTGGATTGCAACCGAAACGAACCGCCGCACCACGGCAGCACCCAGTCTTTCCGTGCAATGACTCCGATATTGACATTATCATTCCCCGCACGCGATTGAAAGGGGTGAGCCCAAAACTCTGACTTTGGATGAAAACGCGTGGCCTCGTGACCACGAGTGGAGCCGCTCTGCCAACAACACGGCGCCGGTGGTAAGCCTTCAACATGTTGCGTTGAAGCTTTCGGGATAACCGCCGTGAAATGTCGCTCGTCATTGGCCCATGTCCCGAGGAAACGGCTTCTGAACATTTTCGTGGATTTTCATTTCGATATTCTCACGAGAGAGATAGAGAGAGAGTCGGTGCCCTCTTGAGCCATCTGCCAACCTCATTTCTGAATAAACACACAAATATAATGGAAGGAAGCAGTGTCCAAATACATTCCTCGGATGTTTTCCAGGTCAAAGAGAGAAGTATTCACCGGCGCACGGGGTGAGCATTGTCTCGCCTTCGAAAAATGTGAGCGTTGTTAATCGCGCTTTACCGGGCAAATTAAATCAAAGTGGGGGATGCTGCACTTGTTTATGGACAACATGAAAGGGCATAACCTCTTTAATGTCGCGGCGTTTGAGCTGACACTTGAGCACCAGATGAAAGGGGTTTGGTCCGCGCATCCCAGCTCCATAATGCCCCTGACATAGCGGAAACAGGCAGGTTCAAAGAAATGTATGCTCATTCAGAGCTTTAAGCCACGAACATTTTCAGAGCCATTTTACATAATTCCGTTTTGCAGGGCCTGTCAAATCTCTCTCTCCTTTGTGCAATTTTCGCCAAATGCGTGTGGGGGAAAATGTTTCTGTTTTCTGAGCAATTACTGGTGTTGGTGATCATCGTCTGTGTAACCACCTGATCATTTTACGAAATGGGTGAAATATAATTGAACGGGTCGTTAAGGTGCGGAGGGAGGGCGGCGTATATTTATTTATCTGGAAGAAAAATAATACAATACGTCGTTGAGATGTGATGGCTACTCAGAGAGCCGCGTTAGATACATTATTTTGTGCTGCTGCTGCTGCTGCATTGGCAGCGGCGCACAAGCACAATTTAACAACAACAACAACAAAACTCAACACAATCGTCAATAACACTGTGGCCTTAAAAGAAAAAATATATATATAATAGGTGACATTCGGCTAATGGCTTGTCTTCAAAGCCATTTTATGTGCTATGAAGAACGGCCATTGCCCGAAACAAAATCCTGGTTTGTTTCTGCTGGAAATAAATGGGCCCTTATCTCTATAGATGTTCAAGAAGCCAGTGGTGGAAATTCCACGTTCCCATGGCGAGCGCCAGGCTGCCCACGAGACAACCCGAGGTGTGAATGTGGATAAACTCGCGGCTGCACAGAACCCCCCCCCCACCTCCACCCACCGCCCTCTCCGTGACCTCAATTTGCCCTCCTCCCCAAACTCACTCCCACGCAAGGAACGGCAACTGCGGTGGGTTTCTATTGATTGGGAAAAATTACGACTCGAAATCCGCCAACGGACCGGAAGAGACATTTTGCCCGGACCTTTGGTGCTTTGTGGGTGACCTCTCGCCGCTCATTGGCGAGCTTGCGTGTTTGTCGTGACCATTGTAAATGGGGGGGGGGCGTGGTGGCTGGCCGCCCATCTCCTCGTGTGACGCGTTGGCCTTCATAGCTCCCTCGCCTGGGTTCGATGCTAATCCTGACGCCTGCTGTATATATATTTTTTTAGTTTGCATGTTCTCCCCGTGGTCGCGTCGATTTTTCTCCGGGTCCTTCGATTTTTCCCTCCACATTTCGAATGGACGTGCGTTTGGGGCGATTTGGCCGCTCGACGTTTCCGCGTGACGGTGAGCCACTTCGTGGGGCAATCATGTGAAAAAAAAGCGAAACAGCTCAGTGGGCCTTACCTGATGAAGTAAAAACGAGTTCATATTTTGTTAGTTATAGGTGCTCGCTAACAGCACTTGGTCCCAACAGTCTGTTCGAGGCTGTACGGGGGGAGCTTTGTCATGGGGGGGGGGGGGGGCACGCGCGCGCCCCGTTTCACGATTTCTTTTTTTGTAAGAGATGTTGCCGTTTAAACCAGATTCTCAAGTGTCTCAGACCTCCTTCTCCCCCCCCCCCCCACCAGTAGCTGTTAACAATAACAGCGAAGTGACAGGCTGATTTGATTCTTATTTACTTTAACTGTAAATAAAAGCCGAGCATGAATGATGGCGCACAACACTGTGGCGTGTTTCAGAATGGACAACTGTGGGGGAACGAGCGTTGCTGGCTGAGGCTCCTGACCCCCCGGCAAGCCGCTCGGTTCGTCTCCCTTCTGAATCCCGAGGACAATTTATTTCGTTTTGTTTTATGCGGTTACGGACGGTTTAACGGCGGCCGTCTGACGCCCTCCTCCAAACAAAGACGGCGAAACTTGCTTTTTTGTCTTCTTGGTTCTTTCGGTAAAGTAACGTAGAAGCGAAATAATAAAATTATAAAAAATAAACATAATAAAATACAATTCTCACGACGTTTCGATCACAACGCAAGCAGCCGTCCTTGCGCAGTCACGAAAGCTTTAAATCGAAATTTGCTTTTGTTGGTGGGTTGACGGAGCACCGGCCTGCCCGCAGTCGACGTCGAGAGACGGTGTCGGTCGCTTGACGCCGTTCACGGCGCGTGTCGCCACGCGAGTCTCGCCGGGAATGATGACCCCCCCCCCACACCCCCACACCCCCCACTTGTTCTGTGCAAATCTCAAGATTCGTGCGTACGGGGTAAAGATCACGACGAGTTGTGGCGCAAGCTCATCGCTGGATCCAGGGAGATGACGACGCCCCCGGGGCAATGGCGACTCCCCCGGGGCAATAACGACTCCCTCGGGGTAATGAAGACTCCCCCGGGGCAATGACGATGCCCCCGGGGCGATTATGATGCCCCCGGGGCGATGATGATGCCCCCGGGGCGATGATGATGCCCCCGGGGCAATGACGACTCCCCCGGGGCAATGACGATGCCCCCGGGGCGATGATGACTCCCCCAGGGCAATGACGACGCCCCCGGGGCATTGACGACTCCCTCGAGGCGATGATGACTTTCGGGAGGGGCTCTGCATCTCTCGCACATGTTTTTTTAGGCCAGTTTGCTTTTATTAATTCACGGCTCTCCTCTCCCCACGCGCATGCGTCTTGGGGTCATTGCCACTTGTTGTCCGACATTTCGCACCACGTTGCCTGTCGGGTGGAGAGCCTTCGACAGAATTCACTCCCGGCGCGTGGGGCGAAGCGTCTGTCTCGTGCATTTGGTCTACGATGTTTTTTCTTCTCTTGCTGCTGCTGCTGTTGTTGTTGTTGCTGCTGTTGTTGTTGCTGCTGCTGCACGATTCAAGTCGCTGCGCTGCAGGTCTCCGTCGTCCGCACGCTGCAGCACAAAGGACGCGCGGCCCTCCGCTCAAAGCCAGTCGCTCTGAGCGCAGTGCACGGAAGCGCGCCCCGTTGCTTTCACATCCCCCACGCGGCGTGTTCACAGCCATCCCCCTGGGCCCGTGCCTGCGTTTCAAGGAAGCGCCGCGTCGATTCTGTCTCACACCACCACCACTACCACTGTCCGCCCAGAGGTGCAAGTTGATCATTATGGCGGTACCCGGGGTACCAAATAATACAAACTGTCCGAGGCAATTGAATATTTTATTTCTGGAACACTTTCTTTCCAGGGGATGTACTGGCGACTGGGGTACCAATCAATCCGAAATCGGTGCCACTCCGCGATGTCGAGACGTGGCGAGGACGATTGCGCTGAAACCCCGAACGCTCGCGGTACGCTCCGTAGTGGTGCATCGTGAGTACAGCTCGTCGAGACGAGTCGATTGCCGCATCGCCGACCATCAACAGACTAAAAATGACTGCATCACGGACATTATGCGAGAGCGCGGTACGATGGAACCCCACCATGAGGTTCACATGAATACGCACAAGGTGAGTGAAGCGGGGGGCCGCGCGTGGTGGGGTAGAGGGGTGGGCACCCCCCGGCACCCCCCGGCACCCCCCCCCCCCCACCTCTAGGGGGGTGGGGGGGGGCCCTTCTTCACTGCAGCGGCGGCAGCGAGCAACTTGCAGGGCCGCGCCTTCGACTTTCCCGTCAACACGCCTGTCGCACACGCACCACTCGGACGCACCCGTAAGCTCCCATGGAATGAAACACGACAAAGTGGAGTCGGTTCTTTCACTCGCGAGGGAGGGGAAACAACACTTCAAATAATGATTTACGTAATGTTCTATTAAGCCCAACACACTTTGTATTTAGGGAATGTAAAAAAAATCAACGGCAAAAACGTCTCCCGTTAAAAATGATCAATGGGCAGCGCTCTTCTCCCTTGGCAACGGTGAGCCAGTGGTGGACATTCCACATTCCCATGACGGAGGCCAGTCTCTCCACAGACCGAGCACTGCCGTCTGCCCACAAAGCGGCACTCGGTTTTTACCGACCCCCATTTCCCTACGGTACTCATTTGAGGCCGAGTTTACCTAGGGGAGGCACGGTGCTGGTTCAGATAATGACAGCTGTTGGCCGTGAGCAGCGCGCTAACCGCTGCACCACCGCTCCCCACCAATAAAACATCTAGACAAAGATGAAGATTCCCCGTGTAGCCTTAACAGACTGTTGGGGCAAGTGCTGTTAGCGAGTCGCACCTATGAAGGGGGTGGGTGGGCAGCTCCACGCCCGCCTTTGTCTCCCCAGTGACGATGTTTTTACACAGCGCACCAGGTGCTCATTTGAGGCTTAGTCGACCTAGGGGAGGCCCAGGACCGGTGTGGATAATCGTCATTGGTTGTTGGGTGTTGTTGGCCGTTATCTGAAATCGAACTCTGGTCGCCGGGTTCGTAGCGCAGCGTGCTAACCGCTACACCACCGCTCCCCACCTACCAAGCCAACAACGACAAAGATCCCCCGTATAGCCTAACCAGACTGTGGGGGCAAGTGCTGTTAGCGAGCACCTATAAAGGCAGGCACGGCATACGAGGGGGTGGGTGGGCAACACCACGCCCGGCCGCCTTTGTTGCCCCAATGATGATGTTTACACACCACACCGGCCACTCATTTCAGGTTGAGTCGACCTAGGGGAGGCCCATGATCGGTTAAGATAATCGTTATTGGTTGTTGGGTGTGAGCGGGAATCTAACTCGGGTCGCCGGGTTTGTAGCGTAGCGCGCTAACCGCTACACTACCGCTCGCCAACACACACTCACACACACAGAGACACACTCACAGACACACACACAGAGACACACTCACAGAAACACACACACAGAGACATCGCCCATTGTCCAGTCCAAGCAGCTGTCGTTACCGAGAAGGGCTACCTCGTTCAGCCCGCACAACTTTTCGCTGTCGGGTTCTGAATCTCGGGACACATTCCTGCGGTTTGCGATGACCCCAAATCCCTGCCGGACAAACAGGAGAAGGGGCATCATCTCGTAAGCGTCATTTGTGTTTTGTTTTGACAGGAGGTACACATTTCCCGCCGCTGACACAACGCCGCCCCACTGTTTTTGTGCGTACGGCGAGTCAGCGAAAATAAATAAGTGTCGCAAAAAAATTGCCGAATCGTTGGAGGGCCGTGAGTTCAAATATCGGCCAGAGGTCGACTGGCCCAATCAGTCCCTCCACGATGGATAAAATGAGAACCAACTGCGTGAATGTCCGATGCCTGGGCTGATGCCTTCCATATCGACATGGGATGTCTGTAATCGACTCAAGACCATCAACAAGGATGAGCCCCACCCAACAGCAGTTTGAGAATGTGTCTATACTGCACACGCTAACGCTTGAAATGGTATCTGCAGGATTTCTTTTTTACGAGTTTTGCCCGTGAATCGAATTTAGGACGTTGGGTTTGTAGCGCAGTAACCACTACGCTACCGCTCCACTTACATTTATACAGATATGCACGTGCAAACACATGGACAAAGACCAAGATCCCCCATATAGCCTTAACATAATTTAGGGGCAAGTGCTGTTAGCGAGCACCTATGAAGGTGCTTCACAGTACACGAGGGGGTGGGTGGCCAGCAGAGGTGTGGACTCGAGTCATGTGACTTGGACTCGAGTCAGACTCGAGTCATGAATTTGATGACTTGCGACTCGACTTGGACTTGCATAACAATGACTTTGTCCCACCTATGAGATGTGGACTCGAGTCATGTGACTTGGACTCGAGTCAGACTCGAGTCATGAATTTGATGACTTGCGACTCGACTTGGACTTGCATAACAATGACTTTGTCCCACCTCTGGTGGCCAGCACCACGCCCGACCGCCTTTGTCTCCCTAGTGGCGATGTTTACACACCGCACCAGGTACCCATTTTAGGCTGAGTAGACCTAGGGGAGGCCCTGGACCGGTTCAGATAATCGTCACTGGTGTTGGCCGTGAGCGGGAATCGAACCCGTGTCGCCGGAACCATAGCGCTACACTACCACTCCCCACATACACGCACACGCACAGATACATACAATCACACACGCTCTCTCAAGCACATATACACCACCTTCCGTGCACACGTACATGCATTCGCAAGGACGCATACATAAACACAAACTCGTACATGCCTGGGTAAACGTCTTCTTGCGATCACAACCCTTGATTGGCAATATTCGGACTCTGCTCGGACGGGTACGGCGATGTGTGGAGCGTGTGATCCAGTGCAATCTTTAACCACGCGTTGATTCGCACTTCGTGGATCGCAACAGAAATCACGCCGATCATCCAGGCCCTTGAGACTCTGGCAAGCGCAAGTTGTGGGGGTGTGGGGGTGGAGGGGGGCACGGGGAGTGTTGCAGTCACCCGGTGGGGCAGCTGTACAGTGACAACCCACAGGGCAAGGTCTCTTTTGTAAATGGTGATGACACGGTTTTTTGATTGGAAGCTTATATCTTTTTCTTTCCAGATTGACAATTGAATGTTACGCATTGCCTCTTTGAAACTCCACCTCGGTGCATTAAACAAGGAGGGGTGGGGGATTGGGGGTATTTAATAATTGCTTACAAAACAATTGCCAAAGATTACTTTGAAAGAGCGAGCTTTCTGCCCACGTGAGCGTGTAGGTAGCGTCAAGGTTTAACGAAGATCGTCAGAATCAGAATATTAGTTTGATGCTGCAGGAATCCGATGAGCTATTAAGCTCTTTTTCACAGCTATCCAGCAACATTGTAAAATTGCGGGCTGTTCTGAATGCACTTTCGCAGAAATGCTTGACAGCTGGTAATATCATCGATCGTGGGAAATGGACCTGGGGAAAATTTTATTCCAAGACTCGTTTTCATTCAAAGGAAGGTGGTTCGCCAAGGTGGCTGAATCTTGCGGCAAGAGTGTTTGATATGCCAATGACATGTGCCCGTCGTTATGGACCGCGCTACGATTGTTGTGTTTCAATCAATCAGTTCTCCAATTAAATTTTAAGGAGGTCACAGGACACTGGGATAGAATGTGGTTTGTGATTGAAAACCCACCGTTGCACGGCGTTCGTAAAGATATCCGTCCATTAGCGAAGGACTGCGATGAGACACTAGTTGGAGATGATGTCGATAAACAGAACAACAACAACAACACAAACTCTGCACGCTACAAACAAACGCTCACTCGGCCGTGTGAAGTTTTGAACTTGCGCGCGCGCGAGAGTCTCGTCCCCTGTAATCCTACCGCGTGCAACAACCGCCGTGATGTAGGCGACTCGCATCCGCAGAGAGATCTCGGTTCTCAGTTGTTCGTCGGCCTCTCAGCTGTCATCGTTGTGAACGCTTCCGTTAGGTGCCGTTGAAGATTACTCGGGATTTTCGGGGTCTTTTCACGTTTTTGTTTTTAACTTAATTATACGAGGGCCATGGTGCCAGTATTGCAACCGCGCGGTTCAAAACCTTTCTCGAGATTTAATAATTCTGTAATAGCGGTCGATGCCAATGCGGACACCCGGCATGAATATGCTCGTTGCTCGGAGCCCAAAAGAGTACGTCCCTCTGCTGGATCGAGCAAACGGTCGTCTGCATAGGAGGCCTCTTAAACCACTGAAGGAAATTCCACATTTCAATGGCGAGATGCAGTTTATCCGAAGGTTGACCGCTGTGGCGTGAGCATGACATCACGAGGCTGCACATTTACCCTTGCCTGTTATTATCGGCATATCTGCGCAATAAGGACGGATAAGAGGATGATCTTACTGCTACTTCTGGGCCATTCATCTTATCCGTACAAAGGCTCGGATGCCAGGATGAATTGAACACGCTTTGTGAGACCACTAACACGTGACTCATCTGCAGACAAATGCAAACGGTGTATCGGATATTCCGTGGATAATACAGTCGCGGATATAATACAGCCAGGGACAAAAAATATATATTTAACAAAAAATAATCACAACGCGCAGTCATTTGTGAATATACAATATATGGGTTAAACATGAATGCATCTCCACGCTGTTACGGGCACTTGGGGTGGCACCCAGTGGTGGAAATTCCTCGTTCCTGTGGTGGTGGCGGCGGTGGTGGTGGTTCTCTCCACGAGGCGATCGCTTGTTCACTTCCCACGGAGAGGCCTTCGCCTCAAGGACTCTCAACTGGAAGTTGAACTCAGAGTCTCGTGATGATGAGTCCATTGTCCTCATCACCGTGCGACCTGGCCAGATGACGCGACTGTGCATCACCAGCATCACGACGGTGATGGTGATGATGAAGATCTTCCCCCAAGTCTTCGCCATCTCTGCCGGTCTTCCGGTATATACGCAACAATGTTACCGATCTCCATGAACATGACCCATTGACCCCAACGAGGGAGCGGTGGGACATTTCTCTGGCGCCAGAGTTAAGTTGTATAAACTTTGTGGCTTTCCGCGGCTCTACCGCCCTTCGCATGTTGAACTTCTTTCGCACCGTACGTAGCCAACCGTGCTAATCGGAGGTGCGGGGGAGAGAGAACTTTGCCTTTCTGTGTCTCGGGCATTAGCACCGAAGCCTGTGAATCACATTAGTGCCCTTCGTTTGAGCAGTCGCACGGCCAACAGTGACGATTATTTTAAACGGTCCTGGGCCTCCCTAAGGTCGACTCAGCCTCAAATGAGTATCCGGTGTCGTGCGTAAAAACATCGCCACTCGGGAGACAAAGGCGGCCGGGCGTGGTGCTGGCCACCCACCCCCTCGTGTGCCGTTCCTGCCTTCATAGGCGCTCGCTAACAGCACTTGCCCCAACAGTCTGTTGAGTCTTTGCAGGGGTCTTTGTCTTGTTGTACATCTGTGTGTGTGCGTCATTTGGTGATGGCTCATGTCCACATGGCCATTTATGTATGGAATATAAATAAGAAAGAAATAAGACAAATTAAATAATAATAATAATAATAAAATGATAATGACGTGCGCGGTGTCGTCACAACGTGCGTCACGCCATTGGCTCTCTGGTGACCGACGCACCTCATGGATATGGATTGGGTGTGCATGCTGATAATCATGACACGTGCGCGCACACACACACACTTAGATGGCGTTGCGGCTTCAATGGAGTGTTAATTGTGTGGCTTAAGTGCATTCAACGACGTCTGCTAAGCCGATCACTCTAATATGATTAGTTTTCCTCATTAGTCGTCGTATAACGATAGGCTTTTGAAGTTTCGTCTCATCAGTGCTTTGGGGATCGGCGTTTTAAGAGGTCGCGCTTGAGTTTATTTTTTGCGTTTCCTTTTTCTCTCCCTCAATCCTCCTTCCTCCTCCCCCTCCCTCCTCCCCCTCCTCCCCCTCCTCCTCCCCCTCTTCCTCCTCCCCCTCTTCCTCCTCCTTCCCGGTGCCGGTGTTTTCAAAGACTGCGACCACTCAACGTGATGAAAGAATGCAGCAACCCCCAGAAGGTTTCGAATTGTGTATATACATATGAAAAGTAAGTTATATGAGTGTCTGTCAAGGCTTCGCGACGATCCAGGCACGCCAACTTAGTGTTTGGCTTGGCAAGGGCTCTCTGGAAAGCTACACGCGGTGGTCAGGAAGTATGCGACCCATTACCCCCCCTCCCGCTCACCAGCCTCCAAGTTCTCCGGCACTGTGAGCCCCCTCATTTCACGGATCACGGCAGCACCTCCGCCGCCTCGGGCTCCGTGTGGAGGCAAAGGCTCGTCGCGAATATGAAGAGTTCCTGTTCCTGACGATGCATTCGCGGGCCGTAACTCTCCTCTCTCTCGCGCCATCGCGAGGTGTTCGCCTCACAGAACCGTGGCACACGTCCCGGTTTTGTACCTCAATAGGTGGCAACGCTATAGTTATACGGCGAGCAGCCGTGCTTCCTTAAGTCACCGGGGGATTATCGAGGGCCACCAAACTCTTGGCGCGTGAGGATTCCCGTTTCGCCACTAGCTCGATGCACGGCTCTCCAACCCGGGGGGGGGGGGGTGGCGGGGGACTCGACTCGCGTGCCCAATCCTCACCGTGCACCTCGTGACAATCCATCAAATGCGGCGTTTCGTGGGGCGACGCCGGATTTAAAAAAAAAACAACGAAAACCAAGAGGTCCTAGCGCGCCGCGCCCGAGCGTTCTTGTGCCGCAAACGTGCGACGCGTGTGAATTAAAGCGGAGGAGCGGCGTTACTCATCCCAGCGCGGTGCTTGCGATGAACTTCATGGAGAGCCACGGGTTTTGGCCTCCACCCGCGGTGACTTCAGCGCTCCGACCGTTCTTGTTGTTGTTGTTTTTGTTTTTTGTCGCGAAATTAATTGTCGGGGCTACGTTCGGCGTGACTCTGGAGTGTGGCCAGGATTCTGCACGCGAGGCATGTTTCCGATCGAGTACTTTTTTGAGTCTGTTGTTGAAAACAAATCTCACGGTGGTTGTCAAGGGGGGCCATCCCCCCCAACTTGTAGCTTTGGCCACCTGAAGGTGGGGGGAGGGGCAAGGTACCCCATGCCCCGCCCCCACGCCCGTCACGCTTCTGGTCTCAGGGACCTACGAGGCATGGCCACGACGCCGGAATTTAATGAGAAAACGAGACACTCGGCGCTCGACATTCTGTGTATGCCGTGTGCCCGTCCACAGCAATGTCGCAGGTAGAAGGGAAGTAATAAAATAATACAAAATAAAACAGAATAAAAATAATTCTCACGACGTTTCATCATTCTTCACCTGAGGACGGCTGCTTGCGTTGTGGCCGAAACGTCGTGAGAATTATTTTATTATGTTTTATTTTTATTATTTTATTACTTCCCTTCTACGTGACTTTACCGAAAGAACCGAGAAGATGAATCCCTGCAGTCACGAAAGCTTGAAATCGAAAAATATCGCAGGTCTTAAGAGCGCAGCTGTTAAGAACGCAAGCGCCAAGCTCCCCAGACATTGTTTTGCACGTTTCATTTTTTTACGACAACGCGTGTGCGACGGATTGGTGGACGTTCGGACGAACGGGCGAACGAGTTCGGTGAAAAATGAAATTGCGACGCGCAGACACACGTGGTCACTGCTGGGCGTGTGTCGTGCCGAGCTCTTAACACCACCGGCACGCCACGCCACGGATTGGTCACGGGGCAGACATCGCAGCCCTCCGTGCATAATCGCTCGTTACGCGGTCGCCTTAGATCTGAGAGCGATTTGTCTTTGGATCGCTTACAGGAGACGTCTGGCTCCTGGGGCAGTCGACTCTAATCTCTGTCACGGAGTGCGCGGCTGGGTTCGCCTTTACTTGAGCGCAACGACAACAACAAACAACATCAACAAAGAAAAAAAAACACATCCAGGTTCGGTTCTGGCGAATTGCTGTAGCATCAATCACTTTGCGCGTTGTGTGTGTGCGCACCGTACAGGCACTGCGTTGTGTATCGAGGGGAGCGGTAGTGTAGTGGTTAGTGCCGCACTTGCATTATAAACCTCGGCGACACGAATTCGATTCCCGCTCACGGCCAACATCGGTCACCATTATTTGAACCGGTCCATGGCCCTCTCCTGAGTAAGAATTGCATTTTATTATGTTTTATTTTTATTATTTCATTATTTCCCTTCTACGTGACTTTACCGAAAGAACCAAGAAGATGAATCCTTGCAGTCATGAAAGCTTTAAATCGAAATTTAAATGGCTTATTTAGGTATTTTTTAAAAGGTAATTCATTACAAATTATAGGTTTTCGTAGGCCGATATAATAATCCGTGAAATGTGCTGTTCATGAGCATCTCCGGAACGTATCCCTCGTCGCGAATAACGAGGGAACACTGTGCCCACATTCTGACTGCTGCATATGTACACATGTTACACACATACATTTTATATATATGTAGTATTTTTGTTTGTTGAACTTCTTTCGCACCGTATGTAGCCAGCCGTGCAAAATCGGAGGTACGGAAAAATAACAACAAATTAAACACAAAAAGCAGTTCTCAAGGAATGAGTTTTCAATCTCGATGTAAAAGTGCGTAGCTCCAGTGGCTTCCTAATATCGGAAGGAAGAGCGTTCCAGACGGCCGCAGAAGCGCATCTGCAAGCGTGCGATGCATCGACCGTCTTTGTTCGATGGCCCCCCAAAAAGCCGAGGATGACCGGAGTTCACGTGATGGTTTAGGCTCCTTAACGACATCAGAAAGTTACTGTGGTTCATTTGTGGCAAGCACGTTGTGTGTATCGAGTGCACGTGCAAGATTGCCATCATTGCAATCGCCTCCCCCCCTCTCCCCCCAATTCCGCCAAGAAACCGTTGACGTCTCCGCTGCTAATTCTGTCACTCCACGCCGTCATTTACACTTCCTGTCTGAAGCAACCGCAGACTCCCCTCCGTGGACACGGGGATAATCCCTCATCTCCAAACTTCAAGCGATTCCGGATGCCACCGTGAGGCTCCTCGCTCGCGCTCGCACGGGGGATGATCGCCTTGCGCGCGAACGCGCCGAAAGTCTCTTCGCCGGCTTAGAGCCCAGCTGCGTCACTGCCGGGGAGTGTTGTCCCTCGTTGTGGGCGCCGCGGTGGCTCGGAGATGTTAACTACCTCGCCTGGTATACAGGAGGTCGTGGGGTCAAATCCCGACCCTGACGCCTGCTGTATATTTGGAGTTTGCGTGTCTCACTCTCATCATCACGGTGGCTAGGAGATGTTAACTACCTCGCTTGGTATACAGGAGGTCGTGGGGTCCGATCCCGACCCTGACGCCTGCTGTATATTTGTAGTTTGCGTGTCTTTCTCTCTTCATCATCACGGTGGCTAGGAGATGTTAACTACCTCGCCTGGTATACAGGAGGTCGTGGGGTCCGATCCCGACCCTGACGCCTGCTGTATATTTGGAGTTTGCGTGTCTCTCTTTCTCTCACCATGGCCGCGTGGATTTTTCTCTGGAACTTCCGGTTTTCCCCTCCACATTTAGAATGAACGTCACGCGTTTAGAGTATTCGGCTGCTCTACATTTCCACGTGACAAGCCACGTCGCTTCTGAAAAAGAGCCACTATAGAGCTCTTACCTGGTAAAATAGAATAAATAGTTTCGTTTGTAGTTTATCCGGCAAAATCCGGCGCGGACCTTGCGCCCGTCCATCTCTCTGACCTCACAGCACCACCCCCACCCCGATATGATTTTTCCCGGTTACACCGCATGATTGTTCAGCATTACGTCCGACGTTTCGCTCCACACGCTGGGAGATGTAGATGTGTTTTTATAGGAATTAACATATCGTGCTGAACAAGACCCGTGGGATACAACCGTACAGCAGATGGGAGAGTTGTACGGCGCAACCGCCAAAACAAGTCTACGCAGCCTTCGTTCGCTGTCCTGAAGTTTTCGGGAATGATGCCTTCTTCACAGCAGGCGGAGGAGGACATTGTGCCTATTCCAGGGGGCTTTCTACTTGATTTCATTTCCTTGATGTTTTATCTAAGTTGACATTTCCTGAAGAAGCAAAAAAAAAGTCAAGCTCTTGCAAATTCCTTGTCGGCAAAAAAATAAAATAAAACATCGTTTTTATTTCCACTTCAACTTGTGTGGGATGACCAAAGCGGCAATAATTCAGCTTGAACGCAGAGCGCAGCGACGCGTGCACAACGCGAGCGTGCGACGCAGCCTTCTGTGCCACGTCTCATTACGCGTGTAATATTCAAAGCAAATTGAAGATGAGCAGCATTAGCATGAATGTGTGCTGGAGGGAGTGGCGCGTCAGAAGCGGGGGCAGTTTCGGTTATTAGGAGACAGAGAGAGAGAGAAAAACATCTCTGCACGTGGAGGCGAGCATTTTTTTTTAAAACCCTGCCCCTCGATGATAACCCTGAAGATGTATGCTAATGACATGAAATGGCAATGAAACTGCCGTATAATCTCAAGTCACGTCCCATTACGTGTCTATATAACGTAATGCAGTGGGAGCCCTTCATGAGTCCAATGTTTGGACGATGACCTGCCACCCCCCCTCTCCCCTCCCCCCCCCCGTGCCGGCTTGTTGTTGCTGTTTCTGCTGCTGCTGCTCTGGAGACCGGGGGGGAGATCGATAATCGTCGATGCTCGTTCGTCGCGATTTCTCACTTGGACGGAGCGAGGGACGCGCGAAGGCTGCCGCTACCTTCCACTCCGCCTCGGCTTCGATGCCAAATGGTCCCCGCTGCTCTGCAGCTACACCGTCGGCCGTACGGAAGAAGAAGTAGAGGTGTAGGAAGAAGAAGTAGAGGTGTAGGAAGAAGAAGTAGAGGTGTAGGAAGAAGAGGAGGAGCGAGGAGGAGGAAGAGGAATATGAATAATGAGAAGAGGAGGAGGAGGGGGCGTAGGGAGAAAGTTCAAAGTTCATTTATTAGGTGCTGTATAGCCCTGTGAGCCATTCGGCTCTTGAATCGGGTGCAACCGCAACAAACAAAAAACAAAAACAAGAAGAGGGGGAGGAAGAAGTCACGAGGCTTGATTGATCATATTTCACCGGGCTCGTCGCTTCTGGTTGGTGAAGGTTTATTGGGGCGGCCGGGAAGGGGGGGGGGATTCGAGTTTAGGGGGGCCGCTTGGCCCAGGACACCTCGTGGCTGGAGGGTCGGGGTCGACGGTTCACGGTTGGAGGTCGCGGTGACGCATCGACAGCCAGAGGAGAGGAGGCGCCAGTGAGGACGACTGCCGATGGAGACGGAGCGGCGAGATCGTCTCGTGTGAGCGGCTGGGACGGGTCGCGGCGCGGAAATGGAAACAACATTGGCAGAATCATCTTCTTGGTTCTCATTCAGCGTCTGAATGAGACGCTGTCTCCCCGACAGACCTGGTCTTCACCTGATGACGGCTGCTTGCGTTGTGGCCGAAACGTCGTGAGAATTATTTTATTATGTTTTATTTTATTATTTGTATTGTTTCCATTCTACGTGACTTTACCGAAAGAACCAAGAAGATGAATCCCTGCAGTCACGAAAGCTTTAAATCGAAAAATTGGCAGAATCATTTGGGTCTTCAGGAAAAGTCACGTAGATAGCAACACAAGCGGTCGTCACCTCAACCTATCTCCGTGACTTTACCGAAAGACCCAAAGAACATGAGTTCCTCCAGTCACGAAAGCTTTAAATCATGATTGGCAATAACCTTCACGCAGCAGTAGATAGACCATGGCCGATGACGACGATCATGTCCGTCCAGTGCTCGCTGAGCTGCGTTGGCTTCCCGTTGCCGAACGGATACGTTATGAGGTCGTCGTGGTGACACGCCCAGCGCTTGCCACAGATGAACCAAAATACCTCGCAAGGAGCATAAACCATCATCACGGAAACTCCGGAAGTCATCCTCGCAGTGGATTGTGGCTCCACCGTCGAACAAAGGCGGCGGTCACCGCATTGCGCGGCGTGTTCAAACGCGCTTCTATGGCCGTCTGGAACGCTCTTCCGACATTAGGAAGCCACTGGAGCTATGCGCTTTTAAATCATCATCTAGATTGACAACACGTGTCTTTAGAACTGCGCGGTTTGGGTATATACGGTGCGAAAGAAGTTCAGCACACGTATATGCACGCACGCATGATGCTGACGACGCTGATGGAACGTGAACGACCATCTGCGGGGTTGATGTGAGCGATGCACGCAGCGCGCGCATCTTCAGTTTCACTCAGCGGCGGTGGGGCCGAGTGAATCCTTCGCCGGGGGGAGGGCACAGAAACAGTGGGGGGTTCGGGGGGGGGGGAGTTGTGGGGGGGTTGGGGGGAGGGAGTTGGGGGGGGGAGTTGGGTGGGGGGGCGTTCCCCTTAAATCATCGCTCTCGGCCTGGCGGCAGCAGGGTCAGAGATCAGCGCAGAGTCGGCGATCTTCCCTCTACGCCGCTGGCCCGGGAGACGCTCTAAACGGCTCTAGGAGAAAGATGGGGGATGAGTCAGGGGGGTGGAGGAGGGGTTTTTTTTGGGGGGGTGGAGGAGGGGTTTTGGGGGGGGGGGGGAGGCTGCCGGGTCCCCCTTGACTCCTCTGGCTCGGCGCGAGCCATTGGGTTCACACCCTCCGCCGCCTCATTTAGCGAGTCTGTCCCGTCGCGTTCTCTGTATTCGCCACAACAATGCGAATGCGTATTATTGTGAAATATCCCCTCCGATTAGCACGGTTGGCTATGTACGGCGCGCACGAAGTCATACGTTTTTTCGTCGAGCGAGGAACCTTCATCTCAAAGAGAAGGCTCCTTGCCTACGACGTGTGGCAGTTCACCAGCATTGATGCGAGCAGGCTTGACTCTGGCGACGAGGCCACGAAACGTCGAAACTGTCCCAGTGGTGGCTCGCGCCGAATGAACGCCGTTGAAACGACGCCGGGTCGATGGCTTGTGGAGAGAGAGACGGTTGTGTCAATGAGACATGATCTGCTTCCCTTGATCGTCCAGTCACGGCGACTGCTGGGATAGCTTGCCGTGAGGACTGTGGGAGTCATCGCCCCTGTGTGGGTGCTATGGATTGTGTCCTATACAGATCTCTGATGTGTTCATCATCAGAATATTATTTATTTATACCGGAGATGTCCAGTAGTTTCACAGATGTCCAAGTAGTGTTGTCGGGTCCAAGCACGTGCCGTTCGGTATGATGTCCGACGTTTCGCCAACACGTGCTGGGAGCTCCTTCAGCCGCAGAAACGATTCCGTTCCGGAAGAAGGCTTCCAACATTCTTGACAGTTCACAACAACAACAACAAAACGCCACCCGCGAATGTAAGTGGCCACATATCCCAATGCAGGCCGCTACTGAAAACTAAAAAAAGGTTATTGACACTCGGTGAAGTGTTCCTGGGTCAGAGGGCATGCATGGAACGCTCTTCCACGCGACATCAGGGACGTCTGAGTGTGTGGACATTTTTAAAATGCGCCTTTAAACCTATTTATACGCTTCCGCTAACTAAACTTTTAGTTCATTTAGGAAATAATTATTAAAATGTATTTCTATTATTTTTTATGCTGAGTGGCCGCCGTTGCTGCTGTGTTGCGCTTTGAGATCCTAGATGAAAAGCGTGCTATACAAATGTAATTATTATTATTACTAATAAGCCTGTAGCTGCTTGCCATATTGTGCATGTGATTATATTATCATAGTTGCGCTGTTTTGTTCTAAACATGGATGTTACATACTTCACGATGTCTCCTGCGTGTGTTTAGCCACGGGGATGAGGAGTCTATGGCCCATTAGCTTGATTTCACTTGGCCCCGTGGCCTCACCAGGTCTCACATATGCTACGGGTCCCGCACTTTCAAGGTCCCCGCGCTAAATGTTTTCAAGCTATCAATTCCGGTTCAGTGATTCTGCACTTGCTCTATTACTATAGTACTATACCGCCTTCAACTTTTACGAATGACTGGGTGTTTAATGTTAGCGATTAGTCATATCTGGCTGTATAGCAAATGAAAAAATCCAATTACTTTACTATGCAAGTAATTTTTTAAATATGTATTAGTTTTTATTTATTTATTTAGGGCCCCTTTATAACATATGCTACAGGCCCCGCACTAGCTTAATCTGGCACTGTACTGCCTTCGTAGCGTTCCGCTCGTGAAAGTTACGCGTTGCCACTGAGCACCCCAGCTGCACCGAGAGGGTCAATACTTCCACCCTGGCAGTGCCACGCTGGGTCATCTCGTGCCGCGACAGACGGTGGCTGAGACACGTGTCCTAACGCTTGGCCCTTGCCAAAGGTATTTGAGGCGCGCGGTGCCGAGATGTTAACTACCTCGCCTGGTGTGCAGGAGGTCGTGGGCCCAATCCCGACTCTGACGCCTGCTGCTGTATATTTGAAGTTGGCGGTGTCTCTCTCCCCGTGGTCGCGTGGGTTTTTCTCCGGGTCCGCCGGTTTTTACAAACACGCGTTTCGAGTATTTGGCTGCTATTAATGTGCACATGATGAGCCACTTCGTTGGGCTATCGTTTGTGAGAGCCAGGTCGCTTCTGAAAAACATCTATGTAGCTCCGTGTGCCTTACCTGCTAAAATAAAAAAAATAGTTTAGTTGAGGTATTTTAAAGTCTTAGAGCCTTCAGTGAGAAGGCTCCACATCCCTGGTGTAAGACCTTGCGTGTGCCTCGCATAGCTTAAATCCCACAATGCATTTACATAAAAAAAAAGGAAATTCATTTATTCAAATCTTTATTTATAAGGAGGTGAAAGCCCATTGAGACTAAAATGCCCTTTTTCATGAGAGACTTGGGTTAGAAACGAGCGCAGCTGAAAACACATCATAACTAAGCTGAATCATGTGACGGCAATATGCAAGCACATACAATCTCTAGCATTCCCCCACAAAGCACCTGCTCGGATCTCCGATTATTCAAGCACACGCAATCGATTATTCAACCGATTATCGGTTCCATTACTCGACTAATCGGACAACACGAAAATAATGGTGGAGGGGGGGGGAAGTCTTAACTCTCTTCCCTTGTGTGCCGCTGGACGGGAGGTGATCGGCGGGGCGTGTGCGACGCCGTCAGCTGTGTCGCGCTGTGCGTGGCTCTTTGGGGGGTTTCCTGCCTTCGGGAGGCATGATGTGGTCACATCCGACGACTCAACCACTCTCCCAGGTTAACTTAGGACATCTCCATGCCCAGTGCAGCGTTGGCTCATGCGCGTCTCAATGAGCAGCTCTCGGCGAATGTTGGAATATCCATATTGCTATAACAGGGATCAGTCCCGCATAAACAAAGGACTTTACCATTGACTTCCATTACACTAAGGGAGTACGCATTACGGTTTCTGTAATTGATTCCCAGCCTGCAAGTACTCTCCGTCACGACGAGGTTCTCATCATTTATAGGGAGAACTAGAATTTATTTAAGGAGGTTAAAGGTGCGGCCCTGCAACTGCTTACTCACGCCACTGCTGACAGAATGGTGTCCGCTAGAGGGGGAGCTCGAGAGGGTATTTGGGCGAATCTTCAAATTAATACAAATAAATTTTAACTTTTCCAGGTAAGGTCCGCTGAGCTATATAGCTCTGTTCAGAAGTAACCTGGCGATCGCAAATGATAGCGTAACGAAGTGGCTTATCATCACGTGGCAATGTATCGCAGCCGAATACTCTAAACGTGTGATGTTTGTTCTAAACGTGGAGGGAAAACCCGGAGGACCCGGAAATTAGTCCACGCGACCACGGGGAGAGAGAGAGAGACGCAAACTCCAAATATACAGCAGCAGGCGTCAGGGTCGGGATCGAACCCACGACCTCCTGTAGACCAGGCGAGGTAGTCAACATCTCCTAGCCACCGTGATGATGATGATGAGAGAGAGACACGCAAACTCCAAATATACAGCAGCAGGCGTCAGGGTCGGGATCGAACCCACGACCTCCTGTATACTAGGCGAGGTAGTCAACATCTCCTAGCCACCGTGATGATGATGATGAGAGATAGACACGCAAACTCCAAATATACAGCAGCAGGCGTCAGGGTCGGGATCGAACCCACGACCTCCTGTAGACCAGGCGAGGTAGTCAACATCTCCTAGCCACCGTGATGATGATGATGAGAGAGAGACACGCAAACTCCAAATATACAGCAGCAGGCGTCAGGGTCGGGATCGAACCCACGACCTCCTGTATACTAGGCGAGGTAGTCAACATCTCCTAGCCACCGTGATGATGATGATGAGAGATAGACACGCAAACTCCAAATATACAGCAGCAGGCGTCAGGGTCGGGATCGAACCCACGACCTCCTGTAGACCAGGCGAGGTAGGTAACATCTCCTAGCCACCGTGGCGTGCACCCACTCTCCTGGGCTGGACAGACGTCTTGGAAGAGGTGGGAGTACCCACACTTTACCCCACCACGTGGCCAATGATAACGATGGGCGTGCCTATTTATACTGCTGGGTGGACAGAGGGAGGGCGGGGGTAGGGGGGTAGGGGGGGCGGGGGTAGTCGGGGGGCGGGGGTAGGGGGGGGCGGGGGTAGTGGGGGGCGGGGGTAGTGGGGGGCAGGGGTAGTGGGGGGCGGGGGTAGTGGGGGGAGGGGGTAGTTGGCGTTTTAAGAAACTTGCCGCGCTTTTTCAACAGCAGCACTGGGAGCTTGAACTTGCGACCTCTGGATTGCAAGTTCAGTGACATAACCATGACACCACGACAGCTTCCCCTCGAAGTGTGGTACTCATAGAATGGATGATGACGATGATGATGATGGTGGTGGGACTCTGGATGGGATGAGTCAACGCTGGATATATCTGTAGCTCATGGGATACCTCCAGTCTAAATCAAGATGTCTGATTCTGACACTTACATCTGAGGATAACGGCAGAATTAAAATTATATATTCATATGTTTTGACCTTTATTCGGGAGTGACTGCTTCAGTCGCCCTCTTTCTCCACCCGATCCCTCGAGACCACGGAAGCAAAAGGGCGGAGTGGAAAGAGGTCGACTTACAAAGTCACACGCACACACGCGGGAGTCGTTCCCGATAGTATGTAAAATAAAAAAAAACCCAGTTGGCTCTCCTTACCAAGTCGGCCATCGCCCATTACCACGCAGTGCACGTTGGTTGGTGCGCGCGCGCGTGTTTCATAATTCCCCTTCGCTGATTTATTTCAAGTCTCAAATGACATCTTTTGGTCGTCTCGGGAAGATGCGGAGCGAATTTCCGTACATCTCTCTGCAGCGCGCCAGGCCTGATGTGAGGATAACGTTACAAAGGCGCGTAAATAAAGGCAGGTAATTACCGTAATTGTGATAACGTATTTTGGTAATTGCGATAATGATTACTGCATTCGTACGCGCGTTACAATTACGCCGCTAATTAGCAACTATTGTTGTTGTTGTTGTTGAGTTCTACGTAAATGTTCGTGTGCACTGCACAGTGAGTGACACCCCGAGTTGGAAATGTTTCCGATGCCCAAGTCCACGCAAAAGTGGCCCTCCTGTCCTCGCGCGAGTATCGAGTGAGGACCAAATGGGGCAGCGACGACTTCATCAGCTCAGGGGTTGGGGGTGCACCACTCGGTCACGTGGTGGTGGGGGGGGGGGCACATCTACACCTCTATATAAGGAACGAAACAGGTGGAATCTCCACAAATCTAGCTGTCGCCTGATGAAGCTCGTGTGCCGTGCCGGCCTTCATAGGTGCCACTCGCTTAACAGCACTTGCCCCCAACAGTTGTTAAGGCTACACGGGGGACCTTTGTCTTTCTACGTGTAATGAGTGGTGTCATAGTGGACACAGCACTCTGTGATCTTGTGCTGCTCTCGTCCCATTTAGTTGACCGTGCACGGCAGTGGCAAAACGAGATCTACTAAACCTGACCTGGGGCTTTCCTAGGTTGACTCAGCCTAAACATTACCGAGGCAGCGGTGTGTCAGCAATTATGAAATGGGGATGGTAACTTCACCCAGGCATGCGTGCGGTGATGCCCCCCCCCCCCAACCCCCATTCAAACGCTAAGCCGGCCTTAATAGGCACTCGCTAATCGTACTTATCCTGCAGGTCTGTACGCTTCTGTGGGTATCCTTAGGATATGACTAACGCCTCTCTTGTGAAGCCCTTACCCCCCCCCCCCGACACTCTAACTCCGTACGGTTTTCTTTTCATATTTTCTCAGGGGCTTTGTTGGGACGGGACAATTGAAAGACGCTCTCTCACACCTGGTCATAAAGAAATGACGCCGGTGGCCATAGCTACGGCTATTTCTGCGTTATCCTAAAGTTGCGCGCCGCTGGCTTTATAGCCGGGGCCAGTGGGCACTTAACGCATTAGAAATGTATACAGATGGATAAAGGACAGCGCTTGCAAGACGCAGGAAGCAGACGCCACGCGAATTTATCTCGCCCGAAGTGAATTCTCGAATCGTCGCCGGCCACCCCTGTGACGTGGAACACGAGAAGAGATTTCGTTCTGTTACGCGCGCACGTGCCCTGCGACACTCGGGCGGAGGATGACGGAGGATGGGTGGGGTGGTGTGTGTGGGTGGGTGGGTGCTGCGTGTGTGGGTGGGGAGAGAGGGGGGGGGTGGACATCGTAAATAAAATATACGCCGCAGAAAAAGCAAGCAATTTCCCAGGCTCGCCCACGCCGCACACACACACACATTTGTTTTGGAGTGGAAGGAGTAGGAGGAGGAGGCGGCGCCAACGGCTGCCCGTGGCCCGGCGTGTCTGGCTGAGCGGTGTAATCCGGTGTTATGTCTGGGGCCGCTTCCTAAGTGTCGCGGGCGAGCGTCAACACGCCCGCAGGGGAACGGCTGGGAGGTTTGGAGGGGTGGGGGGAGAGCGTGGAGCGCGTGGCGAGCGGCGCGCGCGCGGTGCGGTAGTGCACGTGCACACGTGGGGCGAACGTTGGAATAACGTCGGGGCCAAACTTTCGGAGAACGTTTTAACGTTCATTTGGGAACGTCCTCTTCTGGCGGGTGGGTCGTCGAGAGAGAGGGCGACGCGCCCGGCCCGGTTGCCCTGTGTCTCCCGCCGAGTGGTGGTTATAGCGCCGATGCAAGGGGGTTTGTTTGGTGGCTACTTGTGCGGTACAGCAGCACTTTCGTTTCATTTATTTGGGGCCGTCCATAAATGACGTCACGCGATTTTGGACGATTTTGACCGCCCCCCTCCCTCGTAACACGACGTCACAAATGTCTGACCCCCACCCCTAGGTGCGTGACGTCATTTATGGACGGCCCCTTTATTAGGTATAGCCCTGTGAGCCATGCGGCTCTTGACTCGGGTGCAACTGCAACAAACAAAAACATGAACAAAGAACATCTTCAAGTGACTGCGCGCAACAGACAATTCAGGACAAAACAGCAAAGCCTTCCATAAAAAAGCACCATACATATCAACGCTGTGTGCAAAAATTCCCGTGGGATGCAAGTCAAACAATCACAACCATAAGACAATTTAGATTAAAGTTATCAGGCTAACTCCGTACTTCAACAAACAAACATGGCTTAACCATACGTTTTCGAAATCACCAAAATAAAGCTATGAAAATAATGTAACAGTGATTATAGGATCTGTGATTCAAATTTAACAATAAACGACATAAACAACATGTACGACCAAATTTGCAGCCATAGCTGGCAGCGTGAGTCACTCCATAACAGCAGGCGTATCAGCAGGAGTATCAAAAATTATCAACGCACCTTTAAATATCAGCACACTATAATCAAAACTCAAGATCATACTTTGCAGCGGTCATCCGGAGCGATGCATTTCATTTCAGGCCACTGCATAGCGGTGGCAGCTAGGGGCGTACAGCTCCTCAAGAGCAGTTTTGAGTGCAGATCTCACTTGAGCAGACGGCGTCGGTCCTCCCCTCTCTCCCTCCCACTCAGCACCCCCCCCACCCGCCTTCCCCGCTCATCTCCACCACCCCCCTACGGCACTTGGGTTATCGCCTTCAGGGGCAAGTTCAGCTGAGCTGCAGTCAGGCTACAGAGTTGCCTCTGTTCCACCTGACACTGACCTGGTCAGATCTGAATGATGAGTGAGATAGATAATGGCGCAGCCCCGCAATTGCACGCTCACGACCACTGCCGGTGGTTCAAGGCCTCCGCTAGAGGGAGCTATGGAGAGCCTCACTAAGAGGGGATTTGGCCTACTTTTCCGTGCCGAGATGCAAGAGTATGCCCACCACACACGAAGATCCACATTTACCCTGCTGGGTGGACAGAGTCGGGGGTGGATCAGGCGTGGATCGGGGGTGGACAGGGTTTTTTTTACTAAACCGACGCTGTCTTTCCGACAGACCTGTTCTTCACCTGAGGACGGCTGCTTGCGTTGTGGCCGAAACATCTTGATAATGATTTTATTATGTTTTTTTTGTTATTATTTCTCTTCTACGTGACTTTACCGAAAGAACCAAGAAGACCTGCACCATTGTTCCAACTGCCGTGCCAGGAGATCGAACCGACGACCCCTCTGGACTGCAAGTCCAGTGGGGCGTTGTAATCGATACACCGTGGCCGCAGCATCCCCCTGCCTCGCTCACCCCCTGACTCGCTCACCCCCTGACTCGCTCATCTAATCTGACTCGCTCATCTTCCGTTGCTCTCTGCAAACAGCAAATACCAGCAACGGTCCCACAACTCTGCAGCATCACACTGCCAGTAAAGACGAACGTCTCGGATTGCAGCGCCATAATCTCGTCTTTGTTTCACTTCGGGGTTTCATCCGCGTGCGGAGTGAGCGCGCTCTCCTATAATCTCTCCATTGTGATGCGGAGAATGCCCGTGGCCTTACGCTGAGACACGTGAATAATGTATCAATGGAAGAAAAACACATTTTACATGAATGCTGTTGAATGAATTCATTATGGATTTATTTTAACCGCGGTGACATTCTGTTGGAGATAAGAGAGGGGAAAAAATCTCGCGGATTAAAAACACACACCGAGGCAAAACAGATACGGCGTGGTGATAATTGAGTTCCGATTTCACGGAAATGAATCAAAGTTGGCATTGGGGCTGTGGCGTGACAGACAATATTTTACTCTTGTGCATTATGTTGCAATCGTTTTCATTACCGCTTTATGCAAGGCAACACGGGGCTTAATAAGTAGCGCAACACATTTGGTGTTTGTATTGGACTGGTAATCCGTGCAGCTTGGCTCAGTGGCACGTATACGGCTCGCTGTTCGTCCATGATGCATATATTTTTATTTCTTTTAATTTTCCTAAAGCGTTGCTGCCCTGGTGTGATGGTTAACGCACCGGACTTCCAATCCAGAGGTGACTGATCGGATCTCCTGGCGCGGCAGTTAAAACAATGATCACGTTTCTCCCTCCCCACCTCTGTTCACCGTGTGTAAACATCACAACTGGGAAGACAAAGGTGGTCAGGCATGCTGTTGACCACAGCAGTCTTAATAGGTGCTCGCCCTACCGCATTTGTCCCAGCAGCAGCAGCAGCCAAGGTAGCCTGCGTGGTCGTCATCATCATCACCAACTCTTGCAGTCTCATCACGATGCCACACTCCACTGCAATATCCGCACTGTTTCCACAGCACAGCTTGCTTACATTTGCGGGACTTTCATGTTATGCTTTCTCGCATATTCATGTAAGGTCCCTGGAAAGCCACGGTGTGATCGGCGTAAAGGGGGTACAACAGTCAAAGCTATATCCTTGGGACCCAATTTTCCAGTTTCAAAATGATGGGAAGAAAAAAATAATCAGAACAGGCTTCACCCTTTCCTGGCAATACAACAGGAGTTGTGTGAAGATGTTCAAACACCAAATAGATACCCATTTCAAGGCATCAAGTCTGCATTAACCACACACGCTTGTGGCAAAACATGCAAACAAGACATGCTCAAATAAGGCCAAAAAGAAGGCTGTATCTCGTGTAGGCCAATCAGTTTCAAAGACAATGCATTTATTGTAATTAGAGCACGTGTGTTTGCATGCATGTTGACCAAGAGCTGAGTAATATCACTGTGCACAAACACGATGTTTATTTTAATCTGGCGTGGTGGCGAGGCCCAGCGGTAGCGCGTTTGCCTCTTGCAGCACAAGTTCGCGGTTCGCCTTGAGCGGCCGCCCTGATTAATACTGCGGGGTGTATTAACCGTTAAAAGATATACCGTGACGATATTCGCAAGAGTAGGCCATTGAGTACCGGTGCCATCGTTCCAAATTTGGCAATAAAAAAAAAATTAAAACCCCAGATGACTGCTTAATTGGGATTATAGATGGCAATCACCGCATGGCTACTACGCAACATTTGGCAGGACCCTCCTGCAAAAGCGTCGCGAGACTTTGTGGGATTTTTCTGGGTAAACAAAGCGTAACTATAATAATAATAATAAAAATACCAACAATGATACACTGAGCGGAAGGGTGCCACGCGTGTTCATAATTCAGAGTTACTTTAGGGGCAAGTTGGCGCAGATGGTCTCCAATTATTTGACCAGTTATTCGACCAATAACTCGAGTTATTGGTCAAATAACTGGAGATGTTGAACCCAAGTTGATGATGACCACAATCGTTGGGCGTCCTCAAGCAGAGATTAATCTTGGCCAGAAGAGATATGACAACTTTTCATGCATTGATTATGTAAATATTTCGAATTAAACATTATATATGTGAGTTCAATTCCAAATGTTACGTGTTTAGGGCCCTTCTGTGTGTGCACAGATGCGAACAAAAAATTGACTGTAATTATCTCCCCCGGTGCAGCTGCTTTTTCTTTTTAACTAATACAAAAAATCGCTACGATGACAATCTCAACAGTAAACGAAAATGCACCGACACACTCACTGGCCGTTAACATCCAACATCTTTGCAGGGTACGATTAAACTCGAATTGATGATTACGCTACAAAATACACCGTTTGCAACATTTTCTATTTTTCGCCGTCCGTTGTATAATACGAAGCCACTTGAAGCGACTGCGCTTGCTGCCTGAGACAGCAGGGCGCCTAGCAGCGTGTGAAGATCAAAGCAAGCGACGCGGAACCCTCCTACCCCCCCTCCGCGTTGCTGTCTCACTCGTTGACAGGGAAAATTGGCTCATTATAAATGCCTAACCATTTTGTATTTTGCGTGTTTTGAAAGTCAACAACAACAACAACAAGAAGCGAGCCTCCACTCTTCTCAGGAGGTGCGAAACATAATCATCGCTTTGTTTATTTGCCCATGGAAAGCCCCCCGCTCCTCACAAAGGTTTTTTTTTAATTCAGCCGTAGTGTAATGCTTAGCACACCGGACTTGCAATCTAGATGAGGACGGCTACTTGCGTTGTGGCCGAAACGTCGTGAGAATAATTTTATTATGTTTTATTTTTATTATTTTATTACTTCCCTTCTACGTGACTTTACCGAAAGAACCAAGAAGATAGATGAAACAAATTAAACAAGTTCAATCCCCTCCCCCCCCCAGCGCCTCATCCCTGCCTCTGTCCACCCAGCGACGGTGGGGTAAAGTATGGGTACTCCTACCTCTTCCAAAACGCTTGGCCACCTTGGAAAAGTATCCCAACTAATACCCACTTGACTCGTAACCCAGAGGTTGTGAGCTCAAATCCTCGCTTGTGAAACAACAACAACAACAACAAATTTTGCACCATTTTATAAAAAGTCACACGCGATTATCCTATGGAAAGACTACCGCCCCCGACATGGGAATGTGGAATTTCCACCAATGGCTCAGGGGCGACCAGTGGAGACAAAAAAAAGGCCACCCCGTTGTTCATTTTGAGCTTGGAGACGCTCTCATTGGAGTTGTTCAGCGCCGTGCCTGTCCCCCGATCGTACCACCGACGCACCGCGATTACGGCTGTGATGAGATAATGATGATGAAGAGATGAATAACTTTAAATGGAGACGCACACCTGCCAGCGTGTTTAATGAGCAGGCATTGTTTGCGTGCGTCGCCTGACATTTAAAACCTGCCGTAAATCCTGGATCGGACACGTGGCCTGGTTTGAACGCGGTGGCTGTTTGGCAGATATTTTGTCACTCGTTATTTATTGAAAGTCATTTGATGCAAAGTGCTTTTATTTTAAATGTGTTTCATGCGAAGCGATCGTTGTCATAGACGGGGGGGGGGGGCGGTACGGATGTGAAATAATTAGTCTTTGTATAATTGCACGGTGAGCTCGTCAAACTGTGCCACGAATTTGCTCTGACGACGCCGTCACCAAACCCGCGGTGACCGACGTGGTGAAGTATGGTGGACTAACAAAACACACGCATGGCATACATGGCGAGGCATTACTCCAGCAGTTGATTGACAAAGGGCTGTGAATTCGTATTATGATTATTATAGTAATGCAAATAAATATTTTCACATTGTGATTAAAACACCTTTACAGCCACATTATAAGACGATAAAAAATTCATATATTTAACCATGATCCTGCTGTCACTGCTGCTTGTATCTATCTTAAGTGTTAATTATTTCTTGACATTAAATCTCTGCTATTTTTTACTTTTAATTTAAATTAGAATGAAAAAAAAAAATACAAAATGTAACAATTATTATACAAAATGTAACAATTATTATTTTTTGACTTTCAATCAAATTTAGCAATTCAGTTTTAGTCATAGCATGAAACGTATATTTAATAGATGTCCTATCTATAACCTTTCACTTTCTTTCATTAAAATACCTCAAACAAGTGTGATACGCAGTCATTAACGTAACACTTTCGATGTGTAGGTTTTCACAAGTCCTACCTTTAAAGATGTTCCTCCTGTCTTACATATCCAAATTACCGCCCTTTATCTATCCACTGTTGAATGAAGGCCTCCCCACACTGTCAGCCAAGGAGGGTAATCGACCAGACATCACCACCCTGTTCAGCGTGGTGTTGGTCAAGGGTGGGAGGCCCAAGGCTGGTCAGAGATGTCTTTCACCAGCCAAAGTTAGCCGTGGCCCCGGCACGGTGTGCTAACCGCTGCCCCACAGCTCTCCCGTCTGTTCGAGGATGGCCTGCGGAAGTGGATACCGCAGAAGTAACCACCTATATCGCTTCGAGTGGACCGACCTCTGGTAAGTGCAGCACGAGGACAGGGCCTCCCCACTCGTCCTGCCGCAGACAGCGACGTTCTTCACATGGAGGCCAGCCTGACACTTTTCATTTCCGGAGCTGGAATTTTCCCGAATGAAGCGCATGACAAATGTTACGGAACAATCACCGCTGAAGTAAATAATGTATAGAGAAACCCCCCTCCCCCAAACACAAAAACAAAAACTCTCCCGTATAGCCTTAACAGACAGTAGGGGCAAGTGCTGTTAGGGAGCAACTATAAAGGCCGGCACGACACACGAGGGGGTGGGTGGCCAACACCACGCCCGGCCGCCTTTGTCTCCCTAGTGGCGATGTTTACACATCGCACCAGGTACTCATTTTAAGGTTGAGTCGACCTAGGGGACGCCCAGGACCGGTTCAGATAATCGTCACTGAAGTTGGCCGTGAGCGGGAATCGAACCCGGGTCACCAGGTTCGTAGCGCAGCGCGCTAACCGCTGCACTACCGCCACCCATAAAACACACCCACAGAATCCCATTCACGGTCCCAATCCAGCCGCGTCTCGCTGCTCAAGAAGCTTCCTCGTGTAACGTTTGGCGTGTTACGCCGAACTACTTCTGCCCGGATCCATTGTCGAGATAAAAAAAACCCATCACAGTGTCGTCATGACCATTATCATCATTAACCATGATCGATCCACTTCCGGATGGGCTGGTTGTTTTGTTTATTTGCGCAGTCACCCGGTGACTCGGCTGAGACCATCAACTCACTGGGCTTGAGACAACCCGTGGCTATGGTCAGATTCAACTCCACGATCTCAGCGGCGTCGGCTCGTGCACTCTCGTCACTTCCGAGGCCACTCCTCGTGCCGGGTTAGATTTGAAAGGGGCGAGTTTTTTTTTGTTTGTTTGTTAAATCTCTATCTCTAGCACTTTATGATGAGTCTGGCAGCGCGAGGCTGGAACGGTAGGAAATCGCAACGCGGAGACCACCGATGGCTCTCACGAGGTGGGTGGGGGGGCTCACGAAGGCTGCCAACAGGAGCATCGCAAACCGTCGCTCAGGGAATCGCCACGGTGGTGAGATGTTAACTACCTCGCCTGGTGTACAGCAGGTCGTGAGTTCGATCCCGACCCTGACGCCTGCTGCTGTATATGTGGAGGTTGAATGTCTCTCTTCCCGTGGTCGTGTGGGTTTTCTCCGGGTCCCCTGGGGTGTTCCCCCTTCCACGTTTAGAATCAACATTACGCGTTGAGAGTAGTTGGCTTCTATGCATTTCCACACAATGATAAGCAGAGGTGTGGACTCGAGTCATGTGACTTGGACTCGAGTCAGACTCGAGTCATGAATTTGATGACTTGCGACTCGACTTGGACTTGCATAACAATGACTTTGTCCCACCTATGAGATGTGGACTCGAGTCATGTGACTTGGACTCGAGTCAGACTCGAGTCATGAATTTGATGACTTGCGACTCGACTTGGACTTGCATAACAATGACTTTGGCCCACCTATGAGATGTGGACTCGAGTCATGTGACTTGGACTCGAGTCAGACTCGAGTCATGAATTTGATGACTTGCGACTCGACTTGGACTTGCATAACAATGACTTTGGCCCACCTATGAGATGTGGACTCGAGTCATGTGACTTGGACTCGAGTCAGACTCGAGTCATGAATTTGATGACTTGCGACTCGACTTGGACTTGCATAACAATGACTTTGGCCCACCTATGAGATGTGGACTCGAGTCATGTGACTTGGACTCGAGTCAGACTCGAGTCATGAATTTGATGACTTGCGACTCGACTTGGACTTGCATAACAATGACTTTGTCCCACCTCTGAGATGTGGACTCGAGTCATGTGACTTGGACTCGAGTCAGACTCGAGTCATGAATTTGATGACTTGCGACTCGACTTGGACTTGCATAACAATGACTTTGTCCCACCTCTGAGATGTGGACTCGAGTCATGTGACTTGGACTCGAGTCAGACTCGAGTCATGAATTTGATGACTTGCGACTCGACTTGGACTTGCATAACAATGACTTTGTCCCACCTATGAGATGTGGACTCGAGTCATGTGACTTGGACTCGAGTCAGACTCGAGTCATGAATTTGATGACTTGCGACTCGACTTGGACTTGCATAACAATGACTTTGTCCCACCTCTGATGATAAGCCACTTCGTCGAGCTATTGTTTGTGATCGCCAGGTCGCTTCTGAAAAAGAGTCACACAGCTCAGTGAGCCTTACCGGGCAAAATAAAACAAAAAAGTTATTGTGAAGAAGAGAGTCGTAAATATTTGATTGACATAAATAAGCTGATTGTGATGGCAAAGACATAATTCAGGTTTCGATTTAAAGCTTTCGTGACTGCAGGGAGTCATCTTCTTGGCTCTTTCGGTAAAGTCACGTAGAAGGGAAATAATAAACTAATATTTTGATTTTTATTATATTATTTCTCTTCAACGTGACTTTACCGAAAGAACCAAGAAGATAATTCAGGTTGTTAAAATACGGAGGTGATGCGATAAAACAAGCTCGGAGTTGGAAGTAGCAGCGATTATTCACATTTCCTGCCCAACCCCGGCGATGATCGCATCGGCGCAGTGACACGGGCCCTCCGTTCCGCTTTGTGTGTCCCCGTGCATTATCCGATTGCTCCGCCGCTTTGATGAAATTTGCACTGCGCCGCTGTTGAAGGGGGGCGGGTGGGGCAAAGGCTATAAATGAAAGCGAGATTCCGGGGAGATTTACACGTACACAATTTTTATTCCGCGTGTATTTCAGTAAAGGTCTCCTACCTCCCCCCGCTCCACCCACCATGCCATCGGACGCACCGTGACATTAATTCTTGCCAGAGGGCCTTCCACTTCACGTCGCATCTCATTTGATTATGTATTCACGTTCCAGGTGACTGGTGGCTCAGTGTTGCCCGAGACATCTGGCCTTATCCGGAGCGGGGTCCGTAGCCTCGCCTGCGCGCGGTGCAGGGTTTGGGTCGCCGGCGGTAATTGATTCTATCTTTGCGGGAGAGTCGCCGGTCTCGCGCACGCTTGTAAACAACACGTTTTTAAATTACTCTTCAGTGTGTGGGTACTTGTTTTGTGTGTGTGTGTTGTTGTATCATTTGACATTACATACACACACACACAGGCATCAATGACGGTTGCTACTCTGGCAGGAGCACACGACTCACAAATTGAAGGCAGAAATTTCAAATCGTGGATGCAGGTCCACCTCTGCCCATCGTGCGTCTAAGGTCACGAGAATAAATGTCAGCTGTGTGACACATCAGCGGAAGCTGCCCCTTTCTCATCGAATGACACCTGACATAGGAATGTGGAATTTCCTGCATTGGCTAAGGGCGCTGAATGGGGACGAACAATGGTTACACACGCGTTTCAGCAGAGCGACACTGGCATATTGGCTGTATATGTACAGCACTGTATGTTCCCAATTGATAATATTGTTTTGGCTGGTCTAAGAGGCACAAGGTAAACATGTATTGTTTACAGAATTCCCTGCATATGAGAGAGCCTTCAGAAAACACGATTCGAGAAAGAGTCACTGGAAACATAGATGACCGTGTGTCTTCACTGGCTCCTCACCACAAATACAAGATAGTCCACCTTGACATTGTGCGGATGAGCGGTTCAATTGATGTACATTTATATATACCGTGTGAGTGTGTGCAGTGGCTTGGGGAGCCTTCATCCAGCAGTGGATTGATCGTAGCAAATGATGATGGTGACGACACTGAGCGGGTGGATTTTTACAATAAATCAGAGAAAGATCGAGCTGAATTAAATAATTTATTACGCAAAGTCGCTTCAAATGTAACGTTTATTTACAGAAAGTGACGGTAAAAAATAAATCTACGCAGCACAGTGCTACATCCGTGCGTGACGTCACTGCAAAATAGCCCCCCCTGCCCTCATTAATAATCATGAGCGGGTGACGTCACTTCACATGCCGCACCCCTCCCCAATAACCAGTAGCGGGTGACGTCACTCTACATGGGGGCAACCCTCCCATTTATAATCATGAGTAGAACAATTTTCGTATTGAATATTTCAGATTTACTGTGATTGTTCAGTACTCAAGAGAGAAGAAGTTAAAGGTGCAGCCCTGCAATTGCTTGCTCACACCACCGCTGCCGGAAAGGGGCCTCTCCCACGATGCGAGGGAGCTACCGAGAGCACCTCGAACGGGCCTTTTTGGTGTCGAGTTCTTCCCCACTATCGTTCCAGAACATCTTGGAAGACAGAAGTGGGAGTGGCCGCACTTTACTCCCACGATTGCAAACTGCCGGTTGACCGACTGTGGTGCAAACCCATTCATACTGCCGGGTGGACGAATCTGCGTGGATCTGTCAGTACGACGGCGCTCCAGTAAAAGTTTGGAAGGATTCTTGCCGACAGCCAAAAATTCCCCCCCCCACCCCAAGTGCCACCCCGCCACTCATAATCCCGCCCTCTTGAATCCCACGATTCGATGGCTCAATCTTCCCATCGCAGACTCACCCGAGGGCCTTGTTTTATAAATCCTTTATATTAAGTTCACTTGCTTGCTTGCTTGCGCGCTTACGACCGTGCAAATCTTTCCGTCGTTTTTTAACACTTCCCGTGATCCAATCGAGCTGACATTTTGCACACAGACTCGTTGTGCGTGACAATTAAATTTTCGTGAAATTTTTTTTCCAAAATTTTACACTTTTTAGGAATTTTTATTTTTATATTTAATTACCAATTGCTTAATGGTGGCAGGCAATAATCTGACCCATAGGTGGCAGCCATCTCAAGCCAGAGGACGAGAGGACTCTAGCCGCCACGCATATAAAGGATTTATAGTGAAAAACTTTGTTTTTACGGGTTAATTTTTTACAACATTGCGGAGTGACCGCGTGCGCGCTGCCCACGTCACAGACCTCACTCGGTACCACGTGACTTTCCCCGGGAGAGTCTGTGTGCTCATAATGTGATATTCTTGATTTGAAGCTTTCGTGACTGCTGGATTATTTTTTCTGCTGGATTCTTTTTTCCGCCTGAGGACGACCGCTTGTGTTGCGATCGAAACGTCGTGATATATTTTTTATTTTTATTATTTTATTTTTCTACCTACGTGACTTTACCGAAAGAACCAAAAAGTACATAATGGGATACTCACGGATTGTAGATTTCAAGTTCGTGTCAACAAAAGTCACACACTCACACAGCAACAAAGTTATTCTGTAATTATTTAAAAGATATTCGTTTCAAGATTACTTCCCTAGAAACAACGGACACGCACTACGAGGCCAAGTTAACACGAGAAATAACGCAACGGTCATTTTGAACACAGCCATCAGCGGCGAGTGGTATCCGAATCGGCCCATCTGTCACTGACCAGCATGGCTAAGTATGGTCAAGCAACCCGAATATCAGAATCAGAACTTTTTTTTTAATATACTGGAGGAATCCGATGAGCTTACGAAAGTCTGTTTCACAGATGTCCAGCAGTTTTCACGCTGCAAGGCCATACTGCATATGAGACGTGAACGATGGGCACAGGGCAAGCTGTTGGGCGAGATTAATAGAGTGTGTTTTAGGAAGACAGATCATGAAATCGATTTCGGACGGAAGAGCGGTGAACGTCATTTGGGAGTTGTTTCCCAACGCGATGCCGTTTTGTGGTGCTTCTCAAAAGTGTCTTTCAAGCCACCCGTGGTTCAACTCCATCCCAGGGTGTGGCGGAGCTGGTCTCTAGCTCGCTCCGTCACTAACGACTGCACAAATAAACCATGATTTAACAAAACAAATATATATATTAAAAAAAAACACTCTCTCGACCAACTCTCATGGCTGAATGTTGAAAGACATATCAAACAAGCAAGATCTTTAAATAATTAGAATTTTATCTAGCAGTTTATTTAGGCTGTAAAGTATATGCAGTTTGGAAAAATGTCCCTCTTATCAGTTTTAATGTTTTTAATTTATTTATTCGCCTGCCCGCTGGCACGTATAATTATATTTCCCCGACGGCTCCCTTGCTGAGATGAGATACATATCTTAATCGGTGCGGTCCCTCGTGAAAAAATATCTATTGTTACGTAACGGATACGTGACAAAACGCGCGTTCGACACGGCGCGACGTCGTCTGGTGATGGGCAAGAGAATCCCCCATTGCCTTGACCCGAGAACTTCACCACTCCTCAAGGCGTCATCTTAGAGGCAGTGCCCCTGGTTCATGGCGTGATGCCAAGCTGTAACAAGCACGCTCACGGGTCTGTTTCTTTTTGTTTCCCGCGATAACGATCGATCGCATCGAAATCTCAGAAGAGAACGAAGGCCGAGGCTGCAGTGGATGACCACCAGCGTGGCTTGGCGTAGGGGCTGCGAGGGGGGCAGGAGATGAAAACGTTGAGTGTCACCCCATCCTCCCCGTACGCGTGGTAGCTTTCCTCGAAGTCAGCGTTCTTCATTGCAAGGCCCGTGGCCCACTGGTGTCCCCTGGTGGCCTTTAGTGCGGCCCCCCCCCCGACAGAACACAGAGTGACAACACCCACCCCTTCATCATCATCGTGCTGTTGCTGTCAAACCCCCAATGAATTTCGATTTAAAGCTTTCGTGACTGCAGGGATTCATCTTCTTGGTTCTTTCGGTAAAGTCACGTAGAAGGGAAATAAAAAAATAATACAAATTAAACATAATAAAATAAAAAAATTAAAAGAAAGTATTTTATTTTATTTACTTTATTATGTTTTATTTTTATTATTTTATTATTTCCCTTCTACGTGACTTTACCGAAAGAACCAAGAAGATAAACCCCCAATGGTTTCAAATGTGTGGTGGTCCACACACTGGTGATGTCTTATCGGCGAAAGTGCCCCCCCCCCATCTGACAATTAGTGAAGCGTAACTGCTCTAGGCTCTCGGGGTTTTTTCCGGCAGTGATTTTACGCCAAACTTCCAAATGCCAGACCCATGTGAAGAAAAACGTATTGAGACTCAACGGAGCTTTCCCGTGTTCATCATTTGCATCGGTATTATTATCGTCATCACTATATTAAGTGAAAGATTACCACCGAATGATTGTTGACAAAACATTTAAAATGCAACAATAACGGGGCGTCGTTATTACGTGGTACGACCAAGGCGAGATGAACGAACGCAGCCTCGGGGGTCCTGGCGTGTCGCCCCCAAAATTGCACAATCCCAGAGGCTGTGCTGAGTCCGCAACAGCGCTTCAGCGTCTCTTTGAACGTAGCGGTTCCACACACACACAAAATAGAAAAGCACAGACCGCCAAATTATCTTGCGCCACTCGCTATATCTTTTTTTTGACACACACATACACATCTTTTTTTTCGATTTAAAGCTTTCGTGACTGCAGGGATTCATCTTCTTGGTTCATTCGGTAAAGTCACGTAGAAGGGAAATAAAAAAAATAAAACATAATAAAACAAAGTATTTTATTTTATTTATTTTATTATGTTTTATTTTTACTATTTTATTATTTCCCTTCTACGTGACTTTACCGAAAGAATCAAGAAGATCTTTTTTGTTGTTGTTTAATCCTCGGCACAAATGAAGGGACCAGAAATGGCAAATCCCTGGGCGGAGTGTCCGGTGTCGAGAGCCTGGTGGGCGCGCGGGGCTCGCTCCAACGAGGAGCAATCAAGGGATTAGGCGGTTCAAGACGGATTGCTCCGAGCCCTCCAGGAGATCTCCCGTCCCGCCTGCTCGCCCACTCTCGCGTCCACCCGCTCACTCACCCGCCCACTCGCCCACCCGTCCACCCGCTCGTCCACCCGCTCACTCACCCGCCCACTCACTCGTCCACCCGCTCGCCCACCCACCCTCTCTCCCGCATCCTCACGCGCCCAATCTCGCGTCCACCCACTCACCCACCTACTTACCCACCCGCCCACCTACTCACCCACCCGCCCACTCGCCCACTCGCCCACCCGCTCGCCCACCCTCTCGCCCGCCTCCTCACTCGCCCAATCTCACGTCCACCCACTCATACACCTACTCACCCGCCCACTCGCCCACCCGCTCGCCCGCTCGCCCAAGAGCTCTGCACGCCAGGGGAGGAGTCGCTCTTTGAGTAGGAAATGCATCCGCTAGGTAATGGTTCGTGCATGTGGTGGTCAAGCGGGGCTCTCTTATCGAGACGATAATCTGCGTACCTGTTTAGATAACCTGCTTCCTCGCTCTCTCGCTCTCTCTCTGTGCGTTATCTGCCTTAGTGTATCAGTCGATCCACGCTCTCAAAGCGAAGCCTTTTGGGTTTTTGTTTGTTTCCAAGCCACAGAAGCCGGTACGCCTCTGCAACAAATCTCCATAATGCGCCGGATCTTGCCGGATATCAATCAGGCCTGGGGCTGGATCGTACAGCACATGCTCGGATATGCGACCACCTGGAGTTCAATTCACCTGCCAGGTGGCCAGGAGACGCCACTATTGTGCGATGACCCCTCCGCTTGCCTCCAAAGCGAGGGAACGCCGATGATTATTACCAGGCCAACACATGCCCAATGCAAGGGCCCTCCTGAGACTCAGTAAGGCTTTCCTGCTACATCAATAATTGCCATTACGATAACAATTGTACACG
Source organism: Lampetra fluviatilis (assembly GCF_964198595.1). NCBI lineage: Eukaryota > Metazoa > Chordata > Hyperoartia > Petromyzontiformes > Petromyzontidae > Lampetra > Lampetra fluviatilis. The sequence continues at coordinate 2,554,544 of NC_136307.1, forward strand.
CACCAGAATGAACAATGTACAGGCACGTCGTGCTGATTGTGAGAGTGCCGTGCACACTGCTAACATAACGATGTGTACGGTACATGCAGGGCCGGATCAAGGCACGGGGCTTTAGAGGCTGCAGCCCAGGGGCCTCCGCCAGCTGAAAGGCCTCCAGATTTTAAGTGAAAAGTTAATTCATTTGTGAATGTTGAATTTATTTGGTGTAAAAATTAATTAGATTTTTTTAAAACTTTGTTTTCCTTTTGAAAATATTACTGGGGGCCTCACAGTACCTATAGCCCCGGGGCCTACACAATCTTAATCCGACCCTGGGTATATGTGAAATGTACTGAAATGAATGTAGAATTAAATGTCAATTTAATTCAATATTTACACTTTTGTTATGTTTTCAGTGACTTCTGTTGCGTGACATTACGTTGAGGCTCACTGGCTTATGCTAATAATAATGTCCCTTCTTCATGGGTGTCTGAGATTATGATTGCTGTACGCATGTATGTTGAACTTCTTTCGCACCGTACGTAGCCATCCGTGCTAATCAGAGGTGCGGGATTGCTGCTCCTTGTCCAGTCATTAGACCAACACATTTGGGGTGTGCGTCAAAACAGGACCACGTGCAGACGCTATTTTGAATATTAATACCATGATGATTATTTTGTATTATTATTTTCCATTATCTATCGGTGGGGGCGTGTGTTTATTTTCCCATAATTAACCACGTTTAATCAATTAATCAGAGGGGCCTTCTGCCCCAATGTTGTCGAGCAGTATTTGTGTAAATAAAGGAGTCGTTGGAACGTTTTCCACCCTGCTGATGATGTTCGGCGAAGTTAAAACCATCAGTTTATTGTCTTGTTGAAACAAATTTCGAGTTAAAGCTTTCGTGACTGCAGGGATTCATCTTCTTCGTTCTTTCGGTAAAGTCACATAGAAGGAAAGTAATGAAATAATAAAAATAAAACATAATACAATTATTCTCACGACGTTTCGGCCACAACGCAAGCAGCCGTCCTCAGGTGAAACCAGGTGTGTCGAGGCGACAGCGTCTGAAATACGTTTCTAAGAAAAACGTGAACCAGCAGGCCCATTGTTCGACAGATTACACTGCCACCCTACCTGGCCATATGGATATCAATACAACGAATGCTGCCTGGAAATAATCCCTCGGCATCTTCATCATCTAAAATAGAGCGACTGTTGTACACGCGCGTGTCTGTGTTCTGTAGCGTGCGTACATACCGCGTGTACGAGTGCACATATACGGTACTGCTGTCACCTATTGTGTGGTAGTGGAACAGCAACATTACCTGCGACTCAATCTTAAATAAAACACATTTTGACTATAAATACCGTTACAGGAAGTCCTTGTTCACACAACGCGTTTTCGCTATAAGGTGGTCGTTCCATTAGGGAACACTTTCTGCAGAACGTGCCCGTTATAACGCAGAATGCGTCCGTTATAACGCAGAATGCGTCCGTTATAACGCAGAATGCGTCCGTTATAACACAGAACGTGCTCGTTATAACACAGAATGCGTCCGTTATAATGCAGAACGTGCTCGTTATAACACAGAATGCGCCCGTTATAACACAGAATGCGTCCGTTATAACGCAGAATGCGTCCGTTATAACACAGAATGCGCCCGTTATAACACAGAATGCGTCCGTTATAACACAGAATGCGCCCGTTATAACACAGAATGCGCCCGTTATAACACAGAATGCGTCCGTTATAACACAGAATGCGCCCGTTATAACGCAGAATGCGTCCGTTATAACACAGAACGTGCTCGTTATAACACAGAATGCGTCCGTTATAATGCAGAACGTGCTCGTTATAACACAGAATGCGCCCGTTATAACACAGAATGCGTCCGTTATAACGCAGAATGCGTCCGTTATAACACAGAATGCGCCCGTTATAACACAGAATGCGCCCGTTATAACGCAGAATGCGTCCGTTATAACACAGAATGCGCCCGTTATAACGCAGAATGCGTCCGTTATAACACAGAACGTGCTCGTTATAACACAGAATGCGTCCGTTATAATGCAGAACGTGCTCGTTATAACACAGAATGCGCCCGTTATAACACAGAATGCGTCCGTTATAACGCAGAATGCGTCCGTTATAACACAGAATGCGCCCGTTATAACACAGAATGCGTCCGTTATAACACAGAATGCGCCCGTTATAACACAGAATGCGCCCGTTATAACACAGAATGCGTCCGTTATAATGCAGAACGTGCTCGTTATAACACAGAATGCGCCCGTTATAACACAGAATGCGTCCGTTATAACGCAGAATGCGCCCGTTATAACACAGAATGCGCCCGTTATAACACAGAATGCGTCCGTTATAACACAGAATGCGTCCGTTATAACACAGAATGCGCCCGTTATAACACAGAATGCGTCCGTTATAACACAGAATGCGTCCGTTATAATGCAGAACGTGCTCGTTGTAACACAGAATGCGCCCGTTATAACACAGAATGCGTCCATTATAACGCAGAATGCGCCCGTTATAACACAGAATGCGTCCGTTATAACACAGAATGCGTCCGTTATAACACAGAATGCGCCCGTTATAACACAGAATGCGTCCATTATAACGCAGAATGCGCCCGTTATAACACAGAATGCGCCCGTTATAACACAGAATGCGTCCGTTATAACACAGAATGCGTCCGTTATAACACAGAATGCGTCCGTTATAACACAGAATGCGCCCGTTATAACACAGAATGCGTCCGTTATAACACAGAATGCGCCCGTTATAACACAGAATGCGCCCGTTATAACACAGAATGCGTCCGTTATAATGCAGAACGTGCTCGTTATAACACAGAATGCGCCCGTTATAACACAGAATGCGTCCGTTATAACACAGAATGCGTCCGTTATAATGCAGAACGTGCTCGTTATAACACAGAATGCGCCCGTTATAACACAGAATGCGTCCATTATAACGCAGAATGCGCCCGTTATAACACAGAATGCGCCCGTTATAACACAGAATGCGTCCGTTATAACACAGAATGCGTCCGTTATAACACAGAATGCGCCGGTTATAACACAGAATGCGTCCATTATAACGCAGAATGCGCCCGTTATAACACAGAATGCGCCCGTTATAACACAGAATGCGTCCGTTATAACACAGAATGCGTCCGTTATAACACAGAATGCGCCCGTTATAACACAGAATGCGTCCGTTATAACACAGAATGCGCCCGTTATAACACAGAATGCGCCCGTTATAACACAGAATGCGTCCGTTATAATGCAGAACGTGCTCGTTATAACACAGAATGCGCCCGTTATAACACAGAATGCGTCCGTTATAACACAGAATGCGTCCGTTATAATGCAGAACGTGCTCGTTATAACACAGAATGCGCCCGTTATAACACAGAATGCGTCCATTATAACGCAGAATGCGCCCGTTATAACACAGAATGCGCCCGTTATAACACAGAATGCGTCCGTTATAACACAGAATGCGTCCGTTATAACACAGAATGCGCCCGTTATAACACAGAATGCGTCCGTTATAACACAGAATGCGCCCGTTATAACACAGAATGCGCCCGTTATAACACAGAATGCGTCCGTTATAACGCAGAATGCGCCCGTTATAACACAGAATGCGCCCGTTATAACACAGAATGCGTCCGTTATAACACAGAATGCGCCCGTTATAACACAGAATGCGTCCGTTATAACACAGAACGCGCCCGTTATAACGCAGAATGCGCCCGTTATAACGCAGAATGCGCCCGTTATAATGCAGAACGTGCTCGTTATAACACAGAACGCGCCCGTTATAACGCAGAATGCGCCCATTATAATGCAGAATGCGCCCGTTATAATGCAGAACGTGCTCGTTATAACACAGAACGCGCCCGTTATAACACAGAATGCGCCCGTTATAACGCAGAATGCGCCCGTTATAATGCAGAACGTGCTCGTTATAACACAGAACGCGCCCGTTATAACGCAGAATGCGCCCATTATAATGCAGAACGTGCCCGTTATAACACAGAACGCGCCCGTTATAACGCAGAATGCGCCCATTATAATGCAGAACGTGCTCGTTATAACACAGAACGCGCCCGTTATAACGCAGAACGCGCCCGTTATAATGCAGAACGTGCTCGTTATAACACAGAACGTGCCCGTTATAACATAGAATGCGCCCGTTATAACACAGAACGCGCCCGTTATAACGCAGAATGCGCCCGTTATAACACAGAACGTGCCCGTTATAACATAGAATGCGCCCATTATAATGCAGAACGTGCTCGTTATAACACAGAACGCGCCCGTTATAACGCAGAACGCGCCCGTTATAATGCAGAACGTGCTCGTTATAACACAGAACGCGCCCGTTATAACGCAGAATGCGCCCATTATAATGCAGAACGTGCCCGTTATAACACAACGCGCCCGTTATAACGCAGAATGCGCCCGTTATAATGCAGAACGTGCTCGTTATAACACAGAACGCGCCCGTTATAACGCAGAACGCGCCCGTTATAATGCAGAACGTGCTCGTTATAACACAGAACGCGCCCGTTATAACGCAGAACGCGCCCGTTATAATGCAGAACGTGCTCGTTATAACACAGAACGTGCCCGTTATAACACAGAATGTGCCCGTTATAACACAGAACGCGCCCGTTATAATGCAGAACGTGCTCGTTATAACACAGAACGTGCCCGTTATAACATAGAATGCGCCCGTTATAACACAAAACGCGCCCGTTATAACGCAGAATGCGCCCGTTATAACACAGAACGCGCCCGTTATAACGCAGAACGCGCCCGTTATAATGCAGAACGTGCCCGTTATAACACAGAACGTGCCCGTTATAACATAGAATGCGCCCGTTATAACACAGAACGCGCCCGTTATAACGCAGAATGCGCCCGTTATAACACAGAACGCGCCCGTTATAACGCAGAACGCGCCCGTTATAATGCAGAACGTGCTCGTTATAACACAGAACGTGCCCGTTATAACATAGAATGCGCCCGTTATAACACAGAACGCGCCCGTTATAACGCAGAATGCGCCCGTTATAACGCGGTTTCTGAGCGGCCTACGACGAACTACTTTCTTGAGCTTCGCAGCTGAGCGGAATGACATGGCACGTGGGGATGATGGAGTAACGTGGCGACGAACTCTCATCCTAGTTCTCTGCCCCGCCATGGGATGACCACCGCCCTTACCGTGTAACTTAAACAGACGACGCTGTATTCAAACGTACAAATTCTACCGCACAGCGGACGGTGTAGATTGGTGATTCCCAGCAGACCTTTGCGGGCAGCTGCGTTGAGAGGGGGGTGGGGGGGAGTTGAAGAGTTGAACTTTCAGCTGCGGGTCGGCGGCTATCGGAGCTGGGCGCCGGGTAAGTCCACCCCGCCTTGACCGTGACGGGGCGAGTCCCGATGGATGAAGAGGGCCGCTCCCGCGTTCCCACAGCCTCTTACTCCTCGAGGGGTGCGGGAGGGGGGGTCCCGGGGATTAAACCTGGCTGGCGGTGGCGGCTGTGGCTGGCGGTGGCGGCGATCTCGACCGTGTTCCTGACGTTACCATGGGAGTCGCTCCACGTCTTTTAGGAAAAACAAACACACCTGCCTGCTTGGCCGGGTGGACTGGAGGGGGAGGGAGTTGCGTGCGGGAAGGCCGATGTGCGCCCTTCTAAGGATGATGTTGAAAATTGTAGTTTGAAAAAAAATATCTCGGACTGAACATCCGCTAAGAGTGGAGCAGCGTCCTTCACGAGCCTCCTCCACAGAGGCCGATCTTGACACCGCTGGTACCGGTCATCGGCAAGTCCACTCAGCTCCACATCCTCTTGTACCCGTGGCGCGCCCGTTTAGACAGACACATATGAGACATTCTAGATGTGAAGCTTTCGTGACTGCAAGGATTCATACTCTTAGGTTTTATCGGTAAAGTCACGTAGGTAAAAATAAAAATAAATAATAATAAATAAAAATGATAATAGAAATCAAATAATATTAGCTGTGACGGTCCCACCTGATGACGGAGACTTGTGTTGCCTCCGAAACGTCGTGATTTATTATTTTATTTCGATTATCATTTTTATCATTTATATTTATTATTATTTATTTTTACCTACGTGACTTTACCGAAAAAACCTAAGAGTACATACGAGACAGACACGCAGAGGTAATGCACGAACGCCATCAACTATAGTTGGAAAAGAATTCGATTCTTAAATGCAATTACGACCCTTAACCTTCACAGCCCAATTAATGGAACCCTTTGCACGCCAATTCAACTTCTGGAGGGCGATCTCCCACAGCGTGAGTCGTTGCATTTCCAGCACTTTCTGCTTTAATGGTTACAGTGTTTGTTGTCTCAGCAGAAAAAGAAGAGCGTGGTTTATCTACCTTAATCATAACAATATGTGCAAACTTCATGCACATGCAGAAGATGCGTTTAAATCCGTCTCAACAAAGCAACGAGAGAGAGTTTTCATCACAGCTTGAGACTCTTCATGCTTTGCCCTTCGTGTAAATGATGCAAGGTTATTCGCCAACAGCAGCAGCGGCGGCGGCGGCAGCGGCGGGAGACGGTGGGTGGTCAAAGCAAAGGAAGAGCAAAAACCAAGCGGCGATGTGCTGCTTGGGGGCCTCGATATCTGATGGCACCTTGCTGGTTGCGAGGCGCAACTGTGCCGGCCGTGCGTGAAATTGGTGGCATTGAAGAGGAATTTTCAGCGTTGGTCGCTGCCGGCGTCTATCGCTTGGCCCCGTTAATGAGCCGCTCGGTTTTAGTGTGAAAGTGGGCATAAAAAAAATTGGGGTTAGTCATCCCAAATGATATTAAAACGCGCGCGGCAGATGCGTTTGAGTCATCGCTGCTGCTGTTGCTGCGTTGACAACTCCACCGTAGAATAAAATTTCAGGTCAGTGCCCGGGGACAATAAATTACCCTCAACCGCGCTTTAGCAGAAAGAAATAGCACATTTCTGGGCGGCCGTGGTGGTCTGGAAGCTCCTACCTCGGCCAGCCCCGCCCACTTTCACATAGCCACGCCCGCTCAACCGCTATCCCCCTCCACGTGGCGATTGGCCCCGCCTGGTGCTCGTAAGCCCCACCTACTCCCATACCAACCCTCGCCCACGACCCACGTGGGCTCGCCCTTGGTTGCCATGGGTGGAGCATAAAAGCAGGAAAAAAAAGTTAAACCGCTACATAATCCAAAATGTTTCCTATTTACGAACGTTTTCTTGAGACACCGGGACCAGACTTTCTGACATCGGGACTGAGACATTTTCTCGTCTCACTTGAGTTGGTATAATAGTCGGGCTTCCCCCCAATATTGAGATGATGGGCGAGCCAACACCACACGGTATCTGCAGTCAGTGGAGCACTCCCTGGCGAGCGCTGATTGATGACTTTGTACGTTCCGGTTCAACTTGTCATGTGAATGTTGAATTTCTGTATCCAGCTCAGGAAATGAAAGCTCCAATGGCCATTTGATCACGGGGATAACCTAAGACCTGTACGTTTTGTTGTTTTGTCACTTCAAAAGAAGTCCACGGACTTCGAGCGCCCAGAGAAGAACTCACAATTTGATCGGAGCACAGAGCATGCGATCATTTGCTTCCGAAACCCCCTCGAAACGGTGGCTGCCAAACACCGTCACCTGCATGAGGACGGGGCCAGTGTCGCCTCGCCCCGAAGTGGAATCGGTTCGAGCTCCCTTCGTGAGACGCCTTCTGCCGCTCGGCATGCACATTGCCAAGCAGATAAGTGAATTTCCTGGGTAATGGAGGAGAAAAAACCCCAACAACAACAACTCTTCCCATCCCTGTTGGCATAGACTCACGAGTGAAGTTTTAATGACCCCTCGTAATTCTATCAGGTTGCAGTCTCCACCACTTTGCATCAGCCGCTCGCAAATTTCGCTGAAGGGCCGCGCCTCTGCGGGAAATGGTTCATCTCGACATTGATTCACGCAATAAAAGCGGTGGGTGCACTTAATTGTGTTATCGGCAGGACGTCAACCAGACTGGCGCTGTTCGAGTGGCGGGTTGGATAGCCGAGCCAGTGCACTGGCATTGCACGTGCGCCTCTTTTGGAAATGAAACTTACGAAGCAACTTACACTTGCAATGCGCCCACAATGTGCCGAGTTTCCGAGATTCGCAAACACGTTGTGCGCCGAGATAGGATGTGGTCGTTGGCAATTGTGGCAGCTTGCTCAGGTTTGTAGAGAGCACAAAACCATACACCCCCTCCCCCCACCAATCCGGGTTTTCCAGTCCCAGGTGACGCATGCAGGTGGTGGATTTATTGGCCTGCAAGTGAGGGACTCTGCAATGCATGCCGATGTACCAACGGGCTGGGCTCTCAACGCTGGTCGCCTTGGAACGGTACGCGCGAGATCATTTCAATGCGGTTATCGTCTTGTCGGGTAGCGCAGGGATTATTGAGCCTGCATCCACAGAGAGATCCTGGATTCGAATATTGGCTCCATCTAGCCATCATTAAACCACGCCATCAAGTGTGCTGCTGTGTGGACAGAGGCGGACAGGGGGAGGGGAAGGGTGTAAGAATGATGCCCATTAAATTTTGATTTAAAGCTTTCGTGACTGCAGGGATTCATCTTCTTGGTTCTTTCGGTAAAGTCACGTAGAAGGGAAGTAATAAAATAATAAAAATAAAACATAATAAAATTATTCTCACGACGTCTCGGCCACAACGCAAGCAGCCGTCCTCAGGTGAAAACCAGGTCCGTCGAGGCTGCTTGCGTTGTGGCCGAAACGTCGTGAGAATAATTTTATTATGTTTTATTTTTATTATTTTATTACTTCCCTTCTACGTGACTTTACCGAAAGAACCAAAAAAAATGATGCCCATTGTTTCAGCTGTCGCGCCGGGAGATCGGACCAGTGACCTCTGCCATCTGGTGGAAGGAGATCACTGCTGGATTGGATTCCAGTTATTCAAAAACACCTTCCTTGAAATTGGGAGTGCCCACGGGGGTGAGATTGTGTGTGTGTGTGTGTTCATTCTCAAACTGGATGCGGGGGTATGATGGTCCGTGACTGAGGAGGCCTAATTCTAGATTTGAAGCTTTCGTGACTGCAAGGATTCATACTCTTAGTTATTTCGGTAAAGTCACGTAGGTAAAAAAAATGAAATTAAAATTTATTTTAAAAAAATATATAAAAAAAATATATACCTACGTGACTTTACCGAAAGAACTGAGAGTATGAGGAGGCCTAGTTTAAATAATAAGCCTGAAAAGATGGGTTAGAGCAATCGGTGGCTCGTAGAGATGAGACACTTTAACTAAAAACTAAATACAATTAAATTATTTGTATTTTACCAGGTAAGGCCCACTGAGCAAAAACAATAAATCCATGTTCTGAAACGACCTGGCTGTCACCAATGATAGCTCAACGAAGCGGCTCATCGTCATGTGGATATTTATCTCAGCCAAATACTCTGAACGAGTGATGTTGATTCTAAGTGTGGAGGGGAAAACCGGAAGAACACTGATAAAAATCCACGCGACCAGGGGGAGAACATGCAAACTCCAAATATACAGGCGTCAGGGTCGGGTTCGAACCCACGATTTCCTGGAAACCAGGCGAGGTCATCAACATCTCGCCACCTATCACCTAAATTGGTCTGGCTCAGAGCTGGCCAGGCACTGCACATTTTGCTTCATAGGGCCGTGGATACTAATGTGGGGCCATCTGAGGAACATTTGATGTCAGTTATTATTAATTAATCTTAACCCGCGGGTCGGCACACCACCCAGACGCCTCGGTCACAGACCAGCTTCACGAGGCTACAGGTTTTTTTTGCTCGAGCAAACTTAATAAATGACCGCTGGAAAAATGGTTTAACGGCTCGATCGTGAACGGGCAGCTTCATTTATCCACCGGAGAGAGAGGTGAAACTTTTGAGCGGTGAAAATGCGACTTACAAACCGGACAGACTACTTTGACAATCTGCGTGTGTTTTGTGTGTGTGGTGGGGGGTGGGACGGTACAGTCAGCAGACAGTGGCACCGACACCTGCGCCGAGCCACCGGAACGAGGTTGGCTCGCGGAGCCGCGGTTAAAAGTGAAGAATCTGGTCGTTGTGTCAACAGTTTCTTCACGAACAAAAAATCTAGGGGAAGAAACCCGTCTCTGTGAGGGGAGCGCGAACCGCACGGACTTATCGGTGGGAGGGTGGGTGGGGAGGTGGTGGGCTTGAAAGATTTGACACGAATGGCATTTTCCCATCCGCGAATGTTTGAGATGGTTTGTTTTTACTAGATGTAACACTGTCTTGCGCAAAAAGTGCAAACATATTACCGGTGTAACTTTCCCACCGCCCCCACCCCTCATCCCACCCCACACCCCACCCCACCCCAGTTTCATGACGGTCGCCCCTTTTTGTTTGCTTTTTGTATCCCAACCGCTGGCAACGGATGTGGCTTCCTCTAGATGTCTGGATTCGGCCTTGGCTCAGCGCTCAACTCGGTTCGCAATCGGGAAGGCGCGCGCGCACACGTGGGAGGGGGGGGGCACCGATTAAATTTGGTTCCCACTGCGACCTCTTTCCACTAAAGTGCGGAGAAACAACGTTTGTGTTGTTGTTACCCGCTGTGTTTATGCGCGCCGCAAATGCAAAGCGCGGTTTGACGGTAAATGCCCCCGATCTGAATGAATTTCAACCGGTCCATTGCAGGAATAATTGAGCAGGAAGTATAGTTTTGTGAAAATGTGCGAGAAACTTGCTTCAGTGCCCAGTGATGAGTGTGTCGGAGGTGGGGGGGGGCAGTAAGTGGTGGGCTGTAAATCCTGGCGTGGATTGGACACGCGTGAACTGTGCGTACACTCACACATTACTCGGAGCTGTGTATCCGCCGTAATTTTGTAAAAATGACGCTTTGAGAGGTGGACCAGTGGCTCGGTTCAGATCACGGAGCCACCACTACTGACATCCTGGATTTTAATCCTAAGTTTCAGCCACATATGAGCACGGTTGGCTACGTACGGTGCGAAAGAAGTTCAATATACATACATTAAACCACGTGTGGTAATTTGGTTATTTCAGCCAGGTCATTGATAGCTGAACAACAATAAAAAACCTCATCGGAGATTTAGATTTTGCAAATTATGTTGGATAAATTCTAGCTATAAGAATTAAAATATCAGCTTGTGTGTAGGAAGTTCGCTCAGATGTGTGAAATAAAAAAAAATCACTTAGAGGTAGTTTTGCGATATCTGCTTCTGCGGGTCATTTTATAACACACGGGGTGGTGATGCACTGCACGGGGAGAGTTCCAAATGGATGCTTTGTCTTTTGTTTCCTGAATGATTTGCTGGCAAGAGAGAAACTGGTATAACAATTGGGGAAAACGCAACATTTTAAAATGTAAATAATTATAATAATAGGGTTTTTCCACTTTTTTCTGGCAACAAAACTGAAACCTTTTTACGAGGATTCATGTCTGCATTAACCACAATACTTGCAGTCAAAATGCAAACAAAAAAAAACACACTGATAATATATGCATTGTCCTTGAAACGGATTGGTCCACACCAGAGATAGCTTTCTTTTGAGCCTCTTCTCAATTGGTGCTCGACCATATATTATCAATTTGTTTTTTTGTTTGCATTTTGACTGCAAGTATTGTGATTAATGCAGACATGAATCCTTGCAAAAAGGTTTCAGTTTTGTTGCCAGAAAAAAAGGGGAAAAACCCTATTATTATTATTATTATTATATTTTGGTACTGGCAAAGGAGGTCTAATGATGTAAATAATTATCTGGGATTTTATTTGTAGTCCACTAAAACGTGGTGGGCGAGCTGTGGCGCGGTGGTTACCTCGCACTATGAACCCTGCGACCTCAGTTTGACTGCTGCCCACGGCTAACATCAATGGCAAGTGACGTGAACCGATAAAGTGTTGAAATATGGTAAGACAATCCCATGACCTACACATGCTATTGCAAGGTGGATTGATAAACTGCCGAAAATTATTATTTTATGAATCACAGGTTCTATCTTTGGAATGTAACATGCTGTACAACGTATCTGCGTCCATAACAACTGACATCTCATCATGCTTCAGAAGCTAAACAGACTTGGATATGGCTATACTTTTTTAAAATGTGAACTGCTAAATTGAAGTTGATATTTCTGCTGGAGGAGTTGTTGGCTGTCCAGTGCATGAGTCTGCAACTCTCATGGGCTGTATTACAACTATGTAGGCGTTGGAGAGCCGGTGAAACGTCGTTGTAAATGTGCAAGGGCGGTTCAAGTGAGGTGAACGTTTCCTCATTGCACGTTGGACTTCTTTCGCACCGTACTTTGCCAACCAGGCGGGCATTGCAACGGTGCTCATCTTTTCGGGTTCGTCACAGGAGGACCGCTTGTTAAGTTTTCACAAAGTGGTATCTTTATAGATATTTTATAATTAACCCTCGAGTGATGATGGGACCAGCGATTTGGAAATCTCAACCGTCCGATCACAGCGTCATGGCTAAGATATATTCACGAGGGTAATATAAAGTCGCTGGCCTGAACTGCGTTGATATATTTTTTTAAACAAAATGTTTTATTTTTTGCTGGTGGCCAGCGGAGCATCGGGGCGTGAACGTGCGAACGTTTCCTCAACGGTCGCAATCACCGTCGACGGAGCACGTGGCAGCTCGTGACGAAATCTGTGTCACGTGACTTGCGATGACCACAGCATACCTGTGAATTTAGCTGAAGCCGCTTGAAAGGTGGTGGCGCTCAATTGTCAAAATGATGGATATGCCGGGGTTCTGTTTTGCCGTATCTGTTAAATCAGTTTAGTCCCCTTGAGTTCCACAAAAGGTCGCATTGTGGAGTACAGTAATTGTTATTTTAAGGACTGACCTCAGGAATGATTCGTTGAGGCAGCGACCAATCAAGGGAAGATCATCTCGAAGCGATGACAGCGCTGTCATGTGGGAAACGCGTGTGTGCTGGCAGAGGGAATATCAAATGCAGTCACATGCGACGGTGAAAAATATTCCGGAATTTAACATTTGAAAGGTCACAATTTTCAGCCATTTATGGATCGCATTTGGAGCAGGCTGCTGGGCATGTACACACACCCTGCCATTGCACACGGCAGGGATTGTGGCTCTATTCCTCACGATGCTGTGCCCGTGAGGACGACCACGTGGAGATGGAGTGATGAAATTAGCTTCGTGTGCAGGCGCTAGACGAGTTTGCGACATTGCAGGACCGCGAATCTTGAGACGGCGATGGCTTGGCGAGGCCTTCATCCAGCAGTGGATTGATGAAAGTACTTTTGAAATTATAATATATTAATAGTATTTAGTATTGGTGCAATGATTCATCGCCCGAGCAATTCCACGAGTTGTCTCGATTCAGGGTATCAGGTCCGATTTTAGAACCGGTCCTTTTTTCAACTTAATGGTGCCATGTGGTGGTCTGTCGTGATCGAACGGGTCACATGAACCCATCACATACCGTGCACAGTACTGAGTACAGTATACAAATTTGATTCTTAAACATGCCATTCGATGCATGCATCAGGAGCTGCGGACAATAACATTGAGTCAACGCACGGCAACCTCGGATTGCTCGGGTTGTTATTCACTGTTGATTTGAAGCTTTCGTGACTGCAGGAATTTTTGGTTCTTTCAGTAAAGTCACGTGGGTATGAAATAAAATAAATCACGACGTTTCGGGCGCAACACAAGCGTCCATCATCAGGTGGGAAAGCGTGGTCTGCTGCTGAGGCAGACTGTTGCGCCCGAAACGTCGTGATTTATTTTGATTTTATACCTACGTGACTTTACCAAAAGATCCAAAGAGTATGTTATTCAGTGGCATAGCGTCGTTGGCATGGGCCTTGGTGCAAGGAATGTAATGGGTCCCCCTATTTATTTGTATTAGAAATCCACTGGAGCTATCCTCTTTAGAATCATCTAGTTTGAAAACTCATTTATTTAAAACAGATTTTTTTTTGTTCGTGTGTTTAGTTTGCCCTCCTTCCCCCGCACCTCCGATTAGCAACGTTGGCAACGTACGGTGCGAAAGAAGTTCAACATAGAAATAGGTTTTTACCCTTTCAACTGGTACAAAAACTGACACCTTTATACAAGGCATCATGTTTGCAATAACCACAACACAAGCAGTCAAAATGTAAACAAAAAGAAACAACTCTGATGATGATAATGATATGCACTGTCCTTGAAGTTGATTGGTCCACACCCTAGACAGCTTTTCTTAGAGCCTAGTCTCCATTGGTGTTGGACCAGATGACGTCAGAGTTGTTTCTTTATGTTTGCATTTCGACTGCTTGTGTTGTGGTTATTGCAAACATGACGCCTTGTATAAAGGTGTCAATTTTTGTACCAGTTTAAAGGGTAAAAACCTATTACTATATTTTGCCACTGGTAAAGGAGGTTTCATAGTGTAAGTTCCACATACATCATTTTTTTCCCACATGCCTAAAAGTCTTGCCCGGTACGGACCGAGAGCGGCGGTGCGACTGGTTGCACCGCCCGTGCGATTGATCGCCTCGCCACTGCGTGAACGCGTTCTCTCACAGAGACGCACTGGAGCCGCGCGCGCCCACGTGGTCCATCAATAGACGTGTGTGTGTGCGTGGGGAGCGGTGCTCGCTAACGGCACTTTGCCCCGACAGTCTGTTAAGGCTACTCGGGGGATCGTTGTCTTTGTCGGGGGAGCGGTTGCGCAACGATTCCCGCTCGCGGTCAACGCCAGTGACGATTATCCTGAACCGGTCCTGGGCATGCCCTAGGTCGACTCGGCCTCAAATTAGTACCTGGTTCCGTGCGTAAACATCGCCACTGGGGAGACAAAGGCGGCCGGGTGTGGTGTTGGCCACCCACCCCCTCGTGTGCCGCTCCGGTCTTCATCGGTGCTCGCTAACAGCGCTTGCCCCAACAGTCTGTGAAAGGCTACACGGGGGAGGGGATCTTTGTCTTTGTGCGTGTGTAATGATGGGCGTCCAAATTCACAATTCATTGGCATGGAAGGAAGGACTGGGTGGACGTGCATACGTTTAGTTCTCCAATGGGGGGCATCGTCAAGTCAAACGCCACAACTGCGACTCGACTGAAACGACCGATGTTGCCTTGAGGCGTGATAGGGCAGCAGAAAGTTGTCCCGGTTGTACCGCGTATTGTTCGCCACGATGTCCAACGTTTCGCCCCGCATACCTGACATCTGAGAGGGCAACACGCAGACATAGCTAGGCAGCACAACCGCGCAACACTACGCAGTGGTAGCAACGGAAATCCCGAAATGCCGCTACCTATTCCGAGGAGATTCGGGTAGATCTCAACACGCAATGGCGGTCTGAAAGTCTTGTGCCGTAGAGCCATTGTTCACCTAATCTGCAGGTGTTGCGATGTTGAGGACGCGTGACGCCCCGCACCGAGGATTAATATCTTCCGCCGCGGATTTATTTTCCCCAGAGTCAATTGGCACGACTGCCACCCTCCCCGCCACCCTTCTACAATTACGATCAGAAACCCACTTCCGTTTCGCAGTCGTAATTTCGCGGTCAAATCTAGCAAAAACAATCTTTTGCTAAACCGCTTGATCGAGAAGTGAATTGTTCCTTTATTTAAAAACAGGATGAAATGCTGACATTCAGACAAATACCATTTTTTGTTAGATTAAAATATCTTTTTTTGGTATCCCCTCCGTCAAAAAAGCCACCGCGCCACCTGATACGGCTGATCGGCTTCACTGCGCCTTAATCCTCACAACTGCTGAAGCAGATCGTCGGGGGATTTTTTCCCGTTCACGAAAGAAAACTTGACAGCCGCGTAGATATTATTAATTCCATCGGACATTCTTCTCATGAATTTGCCCGCTTTCTTAATCTTTAAGAAAGCTGTCTTTAGTTTTCTCACTCTGAAGTGAAAAGCCACACAAGTGAAAAATAAATAATAAGAGAGAGAGAGAGAGTGGCCGCGAGAAAGAAATAAACCCGACAAAAAGATTGGGCCAAAATAATTTCGTCACCAGACGAATCCACGACAGATTTGGCAGAGACTCTTATGGCTCACTGCCCTTCCACATTTTGCCCCAAACAAGCGTTCAGAATGAGGATGAGAAATACCACGCTGTCCTGTGTGATTTATCGCCAACATGAAACGACTCCCGACCACACGTTTCGGAATATTTAACGATAATACAAAGCGGATAAAAAATGGCGCCGGGAAAAGAAAAATGAGCGTTTGATAGTGGCCTTATAAATATACATACACATACTCTACTGTATCTCCATATAGAGAGAAAGCGTGGAGTTCGGAGAGTGCGAGTCTCCTCGGCCCAATGTTGGTCTGCAGAAGGAACAAAGAAGTATGGGGTTTTGTTTTTTACTTACTGCCCGTGATGTTACATTAATATTCCGCTGTATTCCCCCTTAAGTTCACAGTCTCTGATTTTAATTGCTCTCCCATTTTAGCAGTAACTGAACTGGAAACTGAAATGACATAATTGCCGCTCAGTAGCCAAATTGCTTATTTTTAATTGCGCAAGTAGATACAATCTCTCGAGTTCAAATGTTGTTTATTTTAAATGCGTTTTATCTGCGATGTTTCTGATTGCAAGAAATGACACATGTGTATAAAGATCACGGTACTCTGTTGACGCGTGTACATATTTTCACACGCGTATAGAGCACGGAAAAACAAACCCTTCCAAGTGTCTCCCTAATAATATAATACACGTACATTGACTGGGGCTTATCTCCATTGGTGTCCATGAGCCGGTATTGAAATTTCCACATTCCTATAGCAGGGGCCAGTTTCTCCATGTACATGCACATACCACTTTGGCAATCCACTTCTGGATGTGTGGGTCATAGGGGTCATTTGACCATACTTCACCGCGCACGGGAAACGTAGACACAGAGCATAGGACGGCACGGCACACGAGGGGGTGGGTGGCTAGAACCACGCACGACTGCTTTGTCTCCCCACTGTACCAGGTACTGTACTCATTTAAGGCTGAGTCTGATGGAGGGGAGGCCCAGGACCGATTCAGATAATCGTCACTGGTGGTGGCCGTGAGCGGGAAGAGAACTCAGGTATCCGGGTTCATAGCGCAGCACGCTAACCGCTACTACGCTACCGCTCCCCACACTTTTACCACCACCACCACCACCACTGCCACAGATGCGGCAGATGGAGCCTTATCTTCTGTCTCTGTCAAGGTCGTAGCGGTGGGGGCACGGGACCTGTCACGTCTGCTTTTAACAATCACGTGCCTAAGGAAGCATGCGGCAACACGGGCAGCCAGATGCTGCCCGCGCTCGTGAGAGTGAATTCCTTGGAACGTAGAGGGCCATGGACTCCCACGTGTGCGCACGAGGGACGAGTTTCGGATTAAACTAAATTCTGATTTGTGTGCATGCGCGTTGAACTTCTTTTGCACCCTACGCAGCCTACCGGGCTATTCCATGCCACACACTCGTAAATGGTATTGGCAGTGGTAGATTAAGCTAGTTGCGGGGTCTGTAGCATATGTTATAAAGGGGCCCTAAATAAAAAAAATCCCACAAATATTAAAATACAAACTTTTAACTTGCATAGTAAAGTAATTGCATTTTTTCATTTGCTATACAGCCAGATAATACGACAAATCGCTAACCTTAAACACACAGTCGTTCATAAAAGTCGAAGGCAGTATAGTACTATAGTAATAGAGCTAGTGCAGAATCACTGAATCGGAATTGACAGCTTGAAAGCATTAGCGCGGGGCCCTTGAAAGCATTAGCGCGGGGCCCTTGAAAGTGCGGGGCTCGAAGCATATGTAGTTACTTTTGCTACTAGGATCATCCGGCACTGGGTATTGGCTCAACAGTCCAAAGTAGGACCCTCATTAAAAAGAGCCCAAAGACTCGGTGAGGATTTCGTGGATATACCAAGTGCATTGTTATTGTAAAGGCTGGCCTGGTGATACCAGCACCACACGTGGCCACCTTCACCTCCCTGGTATCGCTGTTTATACACCCCAGTAGATATTCATAGAAGGCTGAGTGAACTTAAGGGAGGCCCATGACCGGTTCAGATAATGGCAATGGATGTCCAGGCAATGGCCACCCGATATGTACGTATGTATGTTGAAATTCATTCGCGCAGCACGTTAGCCAAATATGCTAATCCGAGGTGAGTTCGATCCCAGGCCGTGGGTCGCCGAGTTCCTAGCGCAGCGAGCGAACGGCTGCGCCACCGCTACACCACCGCTTCATACCACACACAGACAAAGACGTACGCACGCACGCACGCAGAAACACACGCGGCCGTCACTAAAAACAAACGCTCGCCACCTGCAAAGCATTTGGGATTTTTTTTTGTCATCATGAAACAAGCGTGCATATGCATTTCTCACGACCCGGACTCTCGAGAGCAGTCGTGAAACGTGGAGTCAACTCTGGATAAATCAACGGCGCTTAAAACTCCACGACAAAAAAAACCCAAAAAGCCCTCCTGCCATGGCGCACGTGCCAGGTATTGTCCTGCAGCACAGGGGGGGGGGTCTCTTTCTTTCCCGTAACGTACGACCCATGAGATGTTTTTGTATGGACATCTGGGGTTGCAGCCAGGGCTGGTGTGAAGTCATCTGGGAGATATATTGGGCGCCATGGTGGCTAAGAGATGTTACTGGTAGGAACCTCCTGGTTACACCAGCCCACAGGGAATTATTGTGTCCGTCCGTCCGTCGCGCATCCAAAAATGGGAGGGGTGGGGCTGGGTGGAGTGGAGAGGGGCTGGGTGGGGGGTGGGGCTGGGTGGGGAGGGGCTGGTCACCCCGTGGTGCCCTTATAAAACTCAACGTTTAACCTACTCACGCCGGTTTGTGCCCGCCCTCACAGTCGGCCATATTTGCGGAATACACCACGTCGCCATTGACCCCGGCCATTGACCGAGCAACCCGACGTTCCTACCAGCTCCCTCCGCAGGAATGTGTTAACTCCCTCGCCTGGTATGAAGGAGGTCGTGGGTTCAATCCTGACCCTGACGCCTGCTGCTGTATATTTGGAGTTTGCGTATCTCTCTCTCTCTCTCTCCTCGTGGTCGCGTGGATTTTTCTCCGGGTCGTCCGGGTTTTCCCTCCACATTTAGAAACACGCGTTTTAGAGTATTTGGCTGAAATAGCGGTTATTTGTGGCCAGGTGGCTTCTGAAAAAGATCTATATAGCTGAGTAGGCCTTACCTGGTAAAATAAAATAAAAATGATCGTGAAGCAGAGAGTCGTGCATATTTGATTGGCATAAATAAGTTGATTGTGATGGCAAAGACATCATTTAGGTTGTTAAAATAAGGTGATGCGATATGGGAGATTCAGAGTTTGAATTAGCAACTATTACCCACATTTCCAAGGTAACCCATGCACGCGCGAGAATAACGCGCGATAGGATGTCTACTGTTCATGTGAAGAACCTACTTGCTGTGCTACCATCCGCTGCCCACCGTGGAGCCCTGTAGGTCGGCTTTTCATTAAATGTCAGGGCAGTAACGTTGCCCGGCGGTAGAGCGTTTTGCCT
Source organism: Lampetra fluviatilis (assembly GCF_964198595.1). NCBI lineage: Eukaryota > Metazoa > Chordata > Hyperoartia > Petromyzontiformes > Petromyzontidae > Lampetra > Lampetra fluviatilis. The sequence continues at coordinate 2,574,132 of NC_136307.1, forward strand.
CTTGCAGCAGAGGTTCGCGGATCGAATCGAGCGGCCGCCCTGATTAATATTGCGGGGTGTATTAACCGTAAACAAATATACCGTGACGATATTTGCGAGAGTAGGCCATAGTGTGCTAGTGTCATGGTTCCAAATTTTGCCCCTAAAAATTGTAATTTACACAGCAGATTATGACTTAATTGGGATTATAGATGGCAATCACCGCACGGCTACTGCACAAGCTTGGCAGGACCCTCCTGAAAGAGCGCCGTGAGGCTCAACGAGGCTTTCCTGGGTAAACAAAACGTAATGGTGAAGTCATTATATGAGCATTGTTTGGTGTGTGAGAGGGAACAAGACTACACAGAGAAAAGCTACTCATGTGAAGGAACACAAAACTAAAACATGTTCGTCAATTACGCTGCGGTCGTAAAGGAACACAAATATATAATCGGCGACGTTTCGGGCAATGACTCTTTCTGCACAACACAGAGAAGTCAAGCGCGTACACAGGCGAAGTTGTAAGGGAAGAGGGATGGAGGAACGCAAACTGTAGGTGGACAGGCATCGACACACAGGACTGTGGTGCGGTGATATCTTCAATGTACTTGGCAATGTTTTATGTAACTTGATTTTAACCATGTATGTATGTAGACCTTTCGCACGGTACGTAGCCAACCACGCTAGTCGAAGGTGCGGGGGAAGGACAACAAACTAAGCACAAAAAGGCGATTGGGAAAGAAATTCGTTTTCAATCTAGATGATTTAAAAGTGCATAGCTCCAGCGGCTTCCTAACATCAGAAGGAAGAGCGTTCCAGACGGCCGCAGAAGTGCATCTGAAAGCGCGCGATGCGGTGACCGCCGTGCTTGTGCTGCCATGGCTGGCCTAAAGCTGCCGCTGCGAGGCTGAGCGGAGTTCGCGTGATGATGGTTGATACTCCTTGACGAGCTCAGCAGGGTATTGTGCCTCGTTTGTGCAAAGTACTTTGTATGTGATGGGTGCGACCTCATAATGTGTAATGAATATACAATTAGAGTGTAAGTGAGTGACAGTTGAGCAATTAACTATAGTCTGTGCTCAATGCGGTTGTCTGGCTTGATGACCTGCATGCAAAATTCTAGCTGTTGCTCTGCATCTACATCAGTAGCCTTACAGAAGATGAAGAAGACAGAAGACCTGTCCAGACAACGCGTGTCTCCGCAAACCAGCCGAATCGACAAACCGCCTTCTTCAGTCGGAGAGATGAGGATTGGCGATGGCATCATCGGGTGGCAGATCTCTCCCAACTCGAGATGGTGCTGAGATGCCGACGCTGCCGCAGTGCCATGGACAGCGAACACCGGAGTCGCGAGCCGGAGGGTCGGGAGGTTATATTCCATCTCCTGGTGAGGCAGCTGAAACTATTTTGTACGTCTCTGTCTTGAAGCCCCCCCTCCGCCCCGGGAGGGCTTTGTCCACCCAGCGGAATAATTGGGTCCACCAAAGGTAGTCGATCGGCAGGTTGCGTGTCGTGGGGTAAAGTGTGGGTGCTCCCCACCTCTTCAAAGACGTCTGGCCAGCGTGGAAGAGTAGGCCAAACACCCCTCCCTCTGATGGGCGGAGGACCTTCCGCCAGCAGTGGCGTTAGCGAGACATATTCGGCGCGGCGCCTTTACCTTCGCGTCGACGCGTCCAGTGGCTCTGTTTACAAAGATGCTGGGGTTGTTGTCGTTCTTGTCGTCTTGCTGAAGACCGAACATCAACAGTGACAACGCAGCTCATCGAGGGCGAGCTGAGTTGTCACTGTTGGCAACGCAGCTCCGGCAGATCGCGGCCACCCCGCTTGGCAGAGTGGCGGGACGCTACGAGCACTGCCGGTGCACCGCCAGGCCACGCGCCCACCTCGCTGGCATCGTGGGCCTCGCGAGAGCACAGCCACTGGGCCTGGCCACAGGGGGGCGGGGGGGGTTCGTGACCTCCCGGGAAAGTCGTTTTAGGGGAAAAACAGAGAGAGGTGGCGCGGTTTCGCACCTCTGGTGTGGCACGGTTGGCTACGTACGGTGCGACAGAGGTTCAACGCACGTACGCACGTACGCACCCCCACACTGAGCGCGTACAAAGCGCCGAGTGAGTGTGACGACGATTCGTTGTCGCGCCCATTTGGTCCTGGTTACTGCACAGCCTCGATTTCCGCTTTCAGTGATGCTGGCTTCGATTTCAGCTTCTAAGGCCAAAAATATTCTTGGATTTTCATCTTTTTTTTCCACCTCCTCTCCCACCCCCCACTACGCCCCCCCCACCTCTCTCCCTTCCTCCCCCTGTCCTGCAATCGCTCCTCAATTGGCCTCAGTACCGAGTGCCGACCTCCCACCGAGGAGGCTCAGCTTGAAGTTACTATCGGCCCGCTGTGTTTGAATGAACTCGGAGTGAAACGAGAGGCATGCCGAGGTCGCTGTGGCCACCCACTCATCCTCCCGGCTCGCCCCCTCTCTCTCTCTCACGCTGTGCGCAGAGCCTCGTCTCTGCGCACGAGATCGAATTGCCGCGCGATCCCCTTTCCCCCTCTCCCGCGCTCTCTCCGTTTTGCGTCCGAGGTGTGCGCGGGTGATGCGGATCCATCTCGAGCGAGCGAGCGTGAACACCTGAGCTGACCGCACGGTGCCCCCCCCCCTCCCCCAAAACAAAAACACAACTCAGCCCTTAGGGGGAACGATCCATATTTATGCATTAAAAACAAAAATGTGGCTGCAATCCTTGAGCCCATTTATATATATTTTCAAAAATTGTAAATCAATCATTTAAAGGAAAGTTCTGTTGGGCCTTTTAGTCACAGAGAGGCTGTCCTGTCTTAGGAACGTTGCGCACGTTTGTGAGAATAAGAAACCTTGCAAATACTGCACGGCAAAGTCTCGGTTATGTGGGTGGGATAGAGGAGGAGGAGGGGTGGACAAGATGAAGCAAAAATACGGACGATGCAAAACGTGTGCAACCTTTACGCAGAGAAAAATTCTTTATTGCTTACCGAGAGATAATCTGCCGGTTTAAATGTTTTTTAAAAAAGTTTTACCGGTTCAAGTAATCGGGTTCTTAGCGACGTATTTGCGGTCAAGCGGGCACCGAGTCACGGAGCCATCGACGAGCGAGGAGCCGCCGTAATGGCAAGCAGCAGGAGCGCGCTAAAGAGTCGCGAATTAGCGCCCAGACAATAAATGGTGCTGGTGGAGGTGGTGGCGGTGGTGGCGGTGGTGGCAGTGGCGGCAGTGGCGGTGGTGGCGGTGGAGGCGGTGGCGGTGGTGGTGGCGGCGGTGGTGGTGGTGGCGGTGGCGGTGGTGGTGGCGGTGGTGGCGGTGGTGGTGGCGGTGGTGGTAGCGATGGTGGTGGTGGCGTTAGTGGCGGTGGTGGTGGTGGCGTGGTGGCGGTGGTGGTGGCGGTGGTGGTGGTGGTAGTGGCGGTGGTGGCGGTGGTGGTAGCGATGGTGGTGGTGGTGGCGGTGGTGGCGGTGGTGGTGGTGGTGGCGGTAGTGGCGGTGGTGGTGGTGGTGGCGGTGGTGGTAGCGATGGTGGTTGTGGTGGCGGTAGTGGCGGTGGTGGTGGCGGTGGTGGTGGCGGTAGTGGTGGCGGTGGTGGTGGTGGAGGTGGCGGTGGTGGTGGTAGCGCACGCTTTGCACATCCAGCGAATTGGCTGGGGAAGCTTGTGTGGGGTCGTTCAGAGATGGCCCCGTGTCAAAAGGATGTAGCCATTTGCAAAGATAATCCCTCATAACGTGTGCGTCTATGATTTCGGTTCAAGTTTTTTTTAAAGCAACTTTGAATTTTTGGCAACCCCAAAATCCAAAGCTATAAGGGGAAGAAGACGAAGAAGAATAAAAAACCGGCTCGTGTTTGTTCAGCTTTAGAATAATATTGACCCTGTGATCATTGCGGGTTTTGAGTTTGCTTCAGGGCATTTTATGAATGCACCCATACTACTGTACACGTGTTGTCTCACCCTTGATTTATTATACTGCGTACAAAAAAGAGAGGAGTGTCACCAAGACGGACGGACTGTGCCCGGTCTCGTCAGAGCTCCGAAGCTAAGCAGGTACGAGCCTGGACGGTGCTTGGGTAGAAGGGAAGTAATAAAATAATAAATATAAAGCATAATAAAATAATTCTCACGACGTGACTTTACCGAAAGAACCAAGAAGATGAATCCCTGCAGTCACGAAAGCTTTAAATCGAAATTTAGGTGCTTGGGTAAATGACCACTTTGGCCTAACAGATTGTCATTGGTGGGGGGGATGATGATGATGGGGGGGGGGGGTACAGTGGAGAGTAGTGCAGAAATCCCATCGTTGTACTCTACTGCTATGCTTCCATGTATATGTCCAGCGCCTTCGCCAACCCGCGCTGACCGGCATGGTGAAGTATGGCCACGACCCGCACAGGCTTGGGGAGGCCCTCATCCAGCAGTGGATTTACAAAATGGCTCTACGTGGATATCATATCCTGGCACTTTATGCTGACCTAAATGTTATACAGGGTGGCCCAAAAGCCAGGAAACATGGGGTGATTATTTTTATTTTAACAAATAACATAGGGTTGTTTTCTTTAGCTTAACGCATGTTCCAGCTGACTTCTATTGACATTAATGCACGCTATAATTATCTGTTGAAATGAATTAATGAATTTTCTAAAGATTACAGCTGCCTTCTTTAGCGTACAAATAAAGTCATTAAAATCGTTCGCCATTCGCCATTTTCTTTCGTTTTTCTAAATGTCATCCGACAAGGAAGAAGACTGCTAGATATTTATAAGGATAATAAATACAATATTAACTGAAATAATAAACATTTAAAATGTCTGTCTTAATGCCAGTCATGAAATAAATGAATTAACCCATATGTGTTCTGACATTTGAGCCACCCCGTATACAATTCCAAAAGCAATTTCAAGGAGGAAACGATCGAGTCAGCAGCTTGGGTTGCATCATTCTAGATCGTGTTGTGAAACCTGAAATGGATGTTGAAATTCTTTCGCACCGTACGTAGCCAACCGTGTTAATCAGAGGGCGCCGCGGTGGTGAGATGTTAACTACCTCGCCTGGTGTGCTGAGTGCGCGGGTTCGATCCCGACCCTGACGTCTGCTGTATATTTTCTCTCCCCGTGGTCACGTGTATTATTCTCATGGTTCTCCGGGGTTTCCCCGCCACATTTAGAATCAACATCACGCGTTTCTGGCTGCTATAAATACCCACGTGATAAGCCAATTCGTAGAGCTATCGTTTGTGATGGACAGGTCGCTTCTGAAAAAAGAGCTGTATAGCTCAGTGGGCCTTACCTGGTAAAATAAAAAAAACACAAATATAGTTTAATCGTTTTAAAATCAGTAAGTGTGGTGAGTCACAAGGTTTCTGGACGCATGTGTGTGTTACACGAGCTTGGAATTACACCAAGAAACAGGAAGAGGAGGAGGAGCAGAATGAGCAACACGTGGGTCGGGAAAACACACACACACACGTTAGAGACATTGACAGAAGGAGAAACACGTGCGTTTAAAAAAAAAACGTACGCGAGTTAAAGACGACTTTCCAATCGTGAAGACTGTGGACTTTGAGCGGCACGTGCCGCGAGAAGGAGTGATGGATGTGCCCGTGGCTGAGACTAAAGCCTGCGTGGCAGCCAACGGAGGGAACGTGGCGGAGAGAACGTCCACAGCGGACAAGGAAGCAGTGAGATCAGCTGATGTGCAAAGTCTTGGGCGCATCGTTGCGTTGCAGGTTCAATTGAGATGGGCGACAACTTGGGAGGCCCCTTCGTCCAGCAGTGGATTGATCATGGCTTACGACGATGATGATGATGTTGTGCAGCCAATGGTGATCTGGCGAATGCCATCCAAACGTGCCACGCATGATAAGTCTCAGTGTCCATCCGGGGCTTGAACCCAGACCCTCGGTGGTGCTGGCCCATTACTCTGACACACGCACCAACCCCCTGAGCCATCTGGCCAAAACTCAATGTTTGCGTCCAACTATGGTGTTGGAATTGTGTTTGTTTGGCAGAACCATGCCCACCCACCCCCGCTATGAAATATGACCACTGCGGTTATCTGTGTGAACACAACGTCAAGGGTATAAGTGAAAGCCCATCGGGTCAGATTCCAACAGACTTATCACAATTGCTTTACATTCATCATGTTAGCAATATAGTACAGCTGGCTTATCTGATCATTTAAGAATACGGATTATTTGATCAACCATCGCTTCGATTGCTCAACAAATTGGATAATACAAATATAGTTGTGAAAAGAAAGTATCACCGCTGTCACCACGTGTGCCGCTGGGCGGGAGGTAATGGGCAGTGATCTCATCTCATCTGCATCATCATCTGGGTCACGTTGGGCGTGGCTTATAGGGGGTTTCCTGCCTTCGGGGGGCAGGATATCGGTGGGTGGCCAAACGTTTTAAAGGGGGCTCCGAGGAATAAACCACGACAAAAAGGAGTTGATTGCAATGTTTAGTTGCGGCGTTGACTTCATCTACTCAAAGTCCCGGCTCTCATCACCACAGCCATCGTCAATTGCCATGAGCAGCCGTGATATATCCACTGCTGGATGAAGGCCTCTGCTGGCCGTCGCCATCTCTCCCGTCAACCACGCGGTGCACCCACCGACCCACCCATCCGTCTCGCTCCTTCACGCGAGCTGATTCCATCGCTCCGTCTCCTTGATGGATGTACTCTCCAGTGGGCTACAGTAAACAGAAAATAAAACAATATATATGTATATCTCTGGAACAGCAATGAGCACATGTTGTCACTGCATGCTGCATGACTGTGAAAGATGGTGGTGTTTATTATGGGAGGGGGCAGGGGGGGGGGCAGGAAATAAGAAAAAAAGGGGTCAACCGGGTTAGACTGTCCAAGGGTCGTATGTATTTAAATAGGGAGTCAAGTCTTTGCTTGAGCGTATTGAAGGTGTTGTAGCATTTTAGAGGTGTTGAGTGGATTGAGAATGGTAAAGTGGACGTCTGATCGCATTTTAAAAACAATACACTCGTGCTACGATGTGGGGAGAAGACAAATCCTTTTAGTGGCACGTGAACGTACTGTATGTATATTTATGAGATCCTTTTCAAAATAAACACATTTTTACCCTTTCAAATACCACGTTGCGGTGACACTCGAGTAAGTGTCTCAATTCTGGCTTCTTGACGGTGGCTAAAGAGCAACGAAAGTTCATCATCATCGTCGTCGTCGTCGTCATCAGCCATGATCTATCTGCTGCTGGACAGAGGCCTCCTGCACACACCGACGCGTTACGCGAGATGCATTTGAGTCGGGTGTTTGCATTCATCAGTTGAACTCGCAGTCAGGCTTTCGCGACTGATATTTATTCATAATATAGATTTTTTGGTTGTTGGGTTAAATCGCGTAAATATGAATGTGTCGTTTAACCGCCACCACCTGACACAGCCAATTAGTCAGCTTTGTCATGTAAACAAAAACATGCCAATTCGTGACTGGTTACTATTTACGCGATCTCACCCACGAAGCGTCTCTTATGGACGCATAAGTTAATGTCTGCCGCGGCAAACTCTGTTCTTGAATTTAGGGGTTGCAGGGACATCTGCAGAAAATCCACGCGATTTACGATGTTTTAAGAATCGCCCCGAAATTAATCGTGGATGTGTTAAACAAGTGCTGAGTTACGGTCCCGTTTCAAACCCTCGCATGCCAACAACGCAGAGGCGACCACAGGGGGGGGGGTGGGGGGGGCCTTGCCTGGGTCTACCTTAAAATAAACAGCCGTACGTCCACGTTACACCACCCCCACCACACCCCCCACACCCCCACGTCTCTTTCCTTTAGGTTTCCCGCAGCTCCGCGGGCCCATAAAGAGTGGACGTTTAAACATCAGACGCTGGCTCACCAGTGCTAGACACAAAGATCCCTCCGTGTAGCCAGTGAACGGACTGTTGGGGCAAGTGCTGTTAGCGAGCAGCTATGAAGGCCAGAACGGCAACCACGCCCGGCCGCCTTTGTCTCCCCAGTGGCGATGTTTACGCACCGCACCGGGTCACTCATTTGAGGCTGAGTCGACCTAGGGGATGCCCAGGACCGGTTCAGATAATCGTCGCTGGTGTTGGCCGTGAGCGGGAACCGAACTCGGGTCACCGGGTTCGTAGCGCAGCGCGCTAACCGCTACACAACCGCCCCCCACAGTGCGAAACACAGACACAGACGCATTTAAGAATAATAATAATTTGCACTTCAATTACAAGTCACGCAGGAAGGATACTAATACGCAGCAGACACGCGGCGTGAATTTTACTTTTGTTTATATATTTTTACTTTTGACCAGACATGGCCTACTGAGCTATTTAGCTCTTTTTCAGAAGCGACCTGGCCACAGATTGATAGCTCATCGAGGTGGCTCATCATCATCACCACGTGCAAATTGACAGCAGTCAAATCCTCTGCACGTGTGCTGATTCTAAATGTGGAAGGAAAAACCAGAGGGGCCGGAGAAAAATTCACGTGATCACGAGACACGCAAACTCCAAATATACAGCAGGCGTCAGGGTCGGGACCAATCCCACGACCCCCTGAATACCAGGCGAGGTAGTTAACATCTCCGAGCCACCGTGATGATGAAATAGAGAGAGAGAGGGACATGCAGACTCCAAATATACAGCAGGCGTCAGGGTTGGGATCGAACCCACGACTCCCTTGCATACCAGGCAAGGTAGTTAACATCTCCTAGCCACCGTGATTATGATGATGACAGAGAGAGAGGGACATGCAGACTCCAAATATACAGCAGGCGTCAGGGTCGGGATCGAACCCACGACTCCCTTGCATACCAGGCAAGGTAGTTAACATCTCCTAGCCACCGTGATTATGATGATGACAGAGAGAGAGGGACATGCAGACTCCAAATATACAACAGGCGTCAGGGTCGGGATCGAACCCACGACTCCCTGCATACCAGGCTAGGTAGTTAACATCTCGCCACGGTGTCACCCATGTTATCGAATGCGTCGGCGGCTGCAACGGCACGGGGAACCGATGAAGCAGAGGGGCCCCGGGTGCTGAGATGCCAACAGAGGGGGGAGACACGGGACAGGCGCCACGCTTTCAGCTGCACTTTGTTCGCGAAACGTTGCGTGCACAGATAGATGTGTGCGCGAGTCTCACCTGAGCTGGGCTGTGGGACGCAGTGAGGGGTGGCATTGCGGGGAACGCGACAGATTTATCTTCTTGGTTCTTTCGGTAAAGTCACGTAGAAGGAAAATAATGAAATAATAAAAATAAAACATAATAAAATAATTCTCACGACGTTTCGGCCACAACGCAAGCAGCCGTCTTCAGGTGGAGAACAGGTCTACTTGCGTTGTGGCCGAAACGTCGTGAGAATTATTTTATTATGTTTTATTTTTATTATTTTATTATTCTCCTTCTACGTGACTTTACCGAAAGAACCAAGAAGATGAATCCCTGCAGTCACGAAAGCTTTAAATCGAAAAAAAGTGCATTTGTGTAAAGTTAATCAACTTTACCGCTTTCCAGGCCGTGGGAACCGGTGACTTGTCTACAATAAGACACGTGTTACTCCTGAATACATCTATTTGAACGACAGATCTACAAGCGAGACGCGTTTGTCCGCTTGTCTGTTTTGTTATTTTTTTTACCGGCCGTGACGGACACGACGTCTCGACCTGGAGTTTGTTCTCCGTCGCAACTCGCTGCCATCGGATGGGCTCGTTCACGTGCAGCTTTGCACTCTGGGGACACGTTCGATGCCGTTCATTCAACACATTCATTGTACTGGTCGCGAAAGGCCTCCGTGTTAAGACGAAATTAAAGGCGCGTGCATTTTAATCACGCTCGCTGGTAGGCGTTCTGTGGCAAAAACGCGTGCATTGCTACCCGTCACGATTGATGTTGCAGACAACTTTTACCCCGAACAGACGGCCAATTATACTATTCCAGTGAAAACGCGAATTGGAAATCCAGAAAATGCACGAATTACCACGAGTGGAGCGAACATCTCCGCAATGGGCGACGCGAACCGACTGATCACGTGCACCCAACAACACACTTGGTCTCGACTGAGCCCACTGATCCATTCGACGTCTTCACGTGAACGAGCCGGGCAGTGTTCACCTTTAAACAAACGTCAAACGCTAGAACGGAACGTGTCCCGGATTGCGATCTGTCCCTGTCTAGCGCGAATTCTGCCCTCATCCCGTGCCCCCCCCCCCTGCCCCCCCCCCTGTATTTGTGATATAAATACTGGGACATCCATCGCTCGCTCGCAACATGTTTAGCGTTGGAGTGGCCGATGGCAGCCTTCACGTGGCCCCTGGAGCGTGGCGAGCGTGGGGCAGGCAAGGGGGTGTCGTGGCCCCACGCCTGGTGGTCAAAGCTACGAGTTGCCCCAGCCCCAACCCCCCCCCCCCCCCTTGACAAAACCACCGTGAGATTTTTTTCAACAACAGTGTAAAAGAACAACAGCGCATAGTTTAAAACGGAGCGCCCCTACGGCGTTAAACGTTGGAGACCGTGAGCGCAACGATGCGACTAGGCAAGAGAAGCCGCAATATATAAGAGCCTAGGTGCCACCGTGCCAGACAAATCAAATATTGGGGCCTCACCTGAAAAATTGTCGCACCCTTTGAGCTGATAAAGTAGTCACCACGCCACTGATAATGTAGTCACTGCACCACTGATAATGTAGTCACTACGCCACTGATAATGTAGTCACTACGCCACTGATAATGTAGTCACTGCACCACTGATAATGTAGTTACTACACCACTGATAATGTAGTCACTACGCCACTGATAATGTAGCTACTACGTCACTGATAATGTAGTTACTACACCACTGATAATGTAGTTACTACGCCACTGATAATGTAGTTACTACGCCACTGATAATGTAGTTACTACACCACTGATAATGTAGTTACTACACCACTGATAATGTAGTTACAACGTTACTGATAATGTAGTCACTACACCACTGATAATGTAGTCACTACACCACTGATAATGTAGTCACTACACCACTGATAATGTAGTTACAACGTTACTGATAATGTAGTCACTACACCACTGATAATGTAGTCACTACACCACTGCTAATGTAGTCACTACACCACTCAAGTGAGAAATCACAACGAATGGCATCATCGTGGCGACCGTACATCGATCATCCATCCTCCCCCGGCCTCCAGACCCATGGATACAACTTTCGCATTGTGTCCGCCTCCCCGCCCCTCCACAGCTATTGCAGACAGCTTGTGTATCGTCAAATGAAGCTCGCAAATTAAAAGAAGTGGGGGGGGGGGGGGCTAATCCACGGAGCTGTTGCTGTTTGAAAACCTCGGTGACTCGACTTCAACATCGCCTCGTCAAATACTTGGGCTGCAGTTTTGGCCGTGTGGTGTTTTATGAAGCCGCCAGGGTCAAGTCTGCCCCACAGTTTGCCCGCCCTGGCAATTCTCCCGTTAAGCATTCGCTCGGTGTCACGATAGGAATCCCTGCACAAGCTAGCGGTCCTTCCCCCCCCCTTACCCTCCCTCTTCTCATTGCTGCTACACGAGTCCCCTTCACGTAGACCCCCCCCCACCACCACCATCTCTCTCTTTCTCTCCCGACGCGATAATCTCCGAGTAAGCCACGTTGTTGATTTAACGCTGAAACTCGCGCGGCTCTTGTACGCCGAGTCCTGTAGCAAATCTGTGGGAGGTTGTTTTAAACTCTCACGCATAAAACTGTGCAAAGACGGCTTCTCGAACGGTGCTAAGAGCACCCCGTGATCGAGGCTCATCGCCGCTTGTCAAGTTCACAATGTGCAGGTCGTCTTTTAAATGGCCATCGAACAAAGTCGGTCATCGCATCGCGCACTTTCAGATAAGCTTCTGCGGCCGTCTGGAACGCTCTTCCTTCAGATATTAGGAAGCCACTGAAGCTTCCAAATGGATGCAGATATTAGTGACCCTATTGTATGTAGGGTGTAGTAGGCAAACATAGAGTCAGTAGATTGTAGATACTACTGACTATTGTATATAGGGTGTGTAGGCATTTGTACCTACAAAATAAATTACTTTTTTGTGTGGGGGGGGGGGGGCGACAGTTGTTGTAAACCTGTTAAATCAACTTCTGACCCCCACATTTGGGGGTGGGAGGGTCCACTTTCAATAGCTATGTGATTCAGGCCGCCTTCTGAGAGGCTTTCATAATTTCGTTGAGGGTCAAACGGACAAACGGAACCCCAGGCTTTTATAATGCGATATAGATTGAAAACGCATCTTTCTTTAGAACTGCTTTTTGCGTTTAGTTTGTTGTCCTTTCCCGGAAGTACGGTGCGATAGAAGTTCAACATTCGCACACCGCGTCTCCATCACCCTGTACCCTTAATTCTTCACGTGCGTGATAGAAGAACCATTAGCCTTGCGCGTGCAGGCGAGGGCTGTTATTATTGTATTATTTTTCTGCCAGTCATCTCAGGCAGTCAACCCAGAACACCTGGGTCCGTCCCCTGACCTCCTGCCAGCGAGTCGTCGACACTTCACGTGGCCTCAAAGTGCGTGCACCTAGCCTGGCACAAGCGCTGTGGTTAGACCCCAAGGGTCTCCTGCTTACACGGGTCATTGTTCTGGAAATGAGACTCAATCCTGGTCTATTGAGCTCTCACCTGGTCAAATGAATTAAACTTGAATGTTAAGACTACATTGATGAGTTTAGAGAGTTGGAACGGATACGTTTTTATCGACACCGAGGGTGATGGTGAGATTAGTCGACCCTTTTTCTCCAAGACTTGAACTCCCAGGCTTCCAATTGTGAGTCGATCGCTCTGACTCGGGATGGAATTATTAAATCCTCGCACCGGCGATTCGACGAATTGTAGTTACGATTCAGCGAAAAAAGAGATTGCACGTTTAACATTGTGGTGAATGGTGGCACCTCTCGTGGCTGCACGGGTGACGCGAACCCACGATATGCAATCATCATGGGACCTCCTTTGCCAGTGTCAAAATATAAGAAGAGGTTTTCCCCTTTTTTTCTGGCAACAAAACAGGTGCTAAGATGTTAAAACACCAAACCGAAACCTTTTGCAAGGAATCATGTCTGCATTGACCGCAGATACTTGTGGTGAAAATACAAACAAAACACATGCTCTGATAGTATATGCATTGTCTTTGAAACTGATTGGTCGACACCAGGGACAGCATTTTTTAGAGCCTAGTGTCAAACAGTGTTAGACCAGAGGACGCCAAAAGGCGAACAGCACAAAGACAATGTCACTATCAGGACATTGAGAGCTCGGAGTGAGCAGATCCATCATGGGACCTCCTTTGCCACTATATACAACATATGCGATTAGATGCACGTATCGTTCAGCTTGATAATCAAGGTTATTAATGAATCATTGCATCGGTACAGCCTTAGCTCCGGCGCGATAACGCCAATTATATTATGGGTCTGAGAAATTCTGTAAAACTATACACATGTGCTTCATCATGATAGTCGGCCATGGTCAATCCACTGCTGGATGAAGGCCTCCACAAGCCGCCGCCATCTCCCGCGATCCTGCGATGCAACGATCCGCCAAGCACCTGCTTCACGTGAGCTGATTGCATCGTTCCATCTCCTCCATGGACGTACTCTTAGCCCAGGAGTTCCCATTCCTTCGCTGCAACTCCGTCATTATTTACACTGTGCGTTCTGTATATAAAAGACAAATATCTCCCGTATAGCCTTAACAGACTGTTGGGGTTGGGGCAAGTGCTGTTCGCGAGCACCTATGAAGGCCGCCACGGTACACGAGGGGGTGGGTGGCAAGCACCACGCCCGACCGCCTTTGTCTCCCTAATGGCGATGTTTACACAACACACCAAGTACTAATTTGAGGCTGAGTCGACCTAGGGCAGGCCCAAGACCGGTTCAAATAATCGTCACTGGTATTGGCCGTGAGCGGAGGAAATCGAATTCGGGTCACCGGATTCGTAGCGTCGTGCGCTAATCGCGACACCACCGCTGCCCACATTTATACTGCATACACACACAGTATACATCAAACTAAAAAGTGTTTCTCGTAATTACATTGCTCTGGACAAAGTAACACAAAATGTACTGCGTCACATTCTGTATAGACGGCTTTCCTGCCAGGAAGAGGCTTGCATGTCAATGGCAAATAAACAGGAAGGCAGGACGCGTGCGTGACACTGAACAGCACGGGGCAGAGTTAAAATCGTCAATCAGTGACGGCCCACGCCAAGCACGTGGCACAGGGAACAAACCCCGTCATGAATTACAATCCCTGCCACACTGCAGCCAGTGACGCAGCGTGGCTGGCCCGGGCCCAGGTGCAAGGAATGAAACGGAGCCTCCTGTCGTAATTCCACCACCAAACCCCCTTCGTTGTACCCCGGCGCCCTGGGGTTCCTCTGGACCGCGCACTCCCCGGTTGGACTCGCACCGCCTGCGTGCCGCTCGATAGCCGAGGCCACCCCGCTGATGTTGCACCGCGCGGACCAAGGCAGCGTGCCGCGGTCGTCGGATCAGGGTTGCGACCTGCGCTGCGTACTCCGGAGAGCCGAGTTGAACTCCTGGGCCTCGTCTGACATCAGAGATGCGCGATGCACGGACCGGTTCCCGGGTTCCACCTTTCACCACCAACCCGCACTGCCCGGCAGACCTGATGAGAGGGGGGGGGGGGGGTCGGTACAACTGTTTTGGGAACCCCAAACTTAAGGGGTGGCTAAAAAAAATGACATGATGGGGGGGGGGGGCTTTAGCTAAAATTAAATACCGTGGCTTCAAATTTCTCTCGACGGGCCTGCTCGCCAGCATACTTAAGTTTGGTCAATCAACCTCCCCCCCCACACCACCCACCCCATGATTGACGCGGCGAGCGGAGGGAGGCCTTCATCCAGCAGTGGATTGACAAACAAACTGTATATTCGTAAAAAAAATGTTTACTCTCACTATCATTCCTATTAGCCAAGGCAGCCGGACGATGAGTCGCAGCTGTGATTGCACTGGATGCACCGGTGCTCGCTCGCTCGCTGACGCAGGTGCACGGAACACGTCGCGGTCTGACTGAATGCAAGGGAACGCTCGCGCGTGGTGCCGTTGATTTTTTTCCTCTCTCTCTCCGTCGCTGCACCGCGGGCGAGACTTTTGGCGAGAGTGAATAGAACGTGCCAACGCATCACGCTAACCGAGGCAGGCACACCGCTTCCGCACCACAAATTAAAAAATAAGTAAGAGCGCGTTATCTGAGACGCGCACACACACGCACGCACGCGCTCGTGCGCGCGCGTGAGCCATTGCACATCCGTGCAAAGGCTCCCACTACATTGTGAGAAAAATAAAAATAATAATTATTCGCAGACCGGGCCAACGTATCATTTCTAACCGGGGCAGGCACACGTGAAATTACATTTAAAATGCCACTCTGCAAAGCGACGCTGTGCAAGACGTTGAGTCCCTGGAAATGAGAGCTCTGGGAAAAGGTGACGCAAGGAAAGGAAAATGCTGAATTATGAAGAACCCCCCCCCCCACACCAAAACAAAACAGAGTTGGATCAGAATCAGAATCTTTATTTATCCTGGAGAAATCCGTGTGAGCTGTGAAGCTCTCCATTGACAGACGTCCGGATGGATTGCCAAGCGGTGAACGGAGCTCGGAGATTTTTGCCCAACGAGACGGTTTGCAAGAGAGGGTTGATTAGTTGCATATGTTTGGCGTTCACTGTGGGACACGAGCGGCATGTGCTGTCTCTGGCAGGCGACGCGTCACTCCCTCTGCCAGGGTGGAGACAATGCATTGTGTGCTGTGCCGGAACGAGTACAAATAGCCAACTTGGAAAACCACATTTTCAATCAACTACATCGCACACGCCGACGTCTGAATCTCCCACAGTGTGCCCCAGCTCGTCAGATCTCAGAAGCTCAGCAGGTTTTTTTAGACCGGATAGCGCTTGCACGGGCGACTAGCGTGATGGTTGTTTTACCAAACTTCACCACGATGGTCAGTGCGGGTTGGTAAAGGGGGCTCAGTAACACTTGGCACAACACAATTCTTCATCATGGCACTCGCCCACCCTGATGACTTTGCAATGCGAAAACTTGCTTGTGCGCGTTCCACCTCGCAGAATTCTTCCCATTACCAGGCCCACACGATGTTTACACACCGCACCAGGGGCTCATTTAAGGCTGAGTCGACCTAGGGGGAGGCCCAGAACCGATTCAGATAATCGTCACCGGTGGTGGCCGTGAGCGGGAATCGAACTCGGGTCGCCGGGCTCGTAGCGCGCTAATCGCTACACACACACACACGACAAAAACAACAACACATCCCGTAAATATAAACAGCATCCTAACACAGGATACACAAATCTTAACGGAACGTCGCCAGATTCATCCCTCGGTCAAACGGGCCGTGATAGCTGACGTCATGACGTCTGCCCACCTGCTGCCCCCCCCCCCCCCCCCGTAGGGAGCCAGCAAAGAACGAGTGAGAGCGAGCGAGATACAGACATTAAAGTGAGAGAGTGCACATATTGCATTACCCTTCAGATTCAATTACGGGACATTGTTCTAAGGGAAACGCCGCCGCCTCCACCACCAACGACCACCGCCGCCGCCGCCGGCCCCTCGCCGTCGCGACGGGCTGGGTGGTGGTGGTGGTTGTGCGGGGAAACGCGAGAGCCCAGCGGGGCTGCGTGCACTCTCGTGCGGGCCGCTGTGGGTCTGAGTCCGGCATGGGGACGTTGTGGGTCGACCCGCAGCCGCGCAACCCACCCCACCCCTAGCCCCCCACCCCACCCCTAGCCCCCCACCCTAGCCCCCCACCCTAGCCCCCCACACCACCCTAGCCCCCCACTCTAGCCCCCCACACCACCCAAGCCCCCCCTCACCCTAGCCCCCCACGCCACCCACCCCACCCTAGCCCCCCACGCCACCCACACCACCCACCCCACCCCAACCTAGCCCCCCACGCCATTCGCGCCACCCACCCACGCACCCCAC